>NW_008824052.1:277476-286985 GCF_000699105.1 Pygoscelis adeliae
AGCAAAGGAGTTAGCAGGTACAAGCAGAGCCAGGAGCAAACATACAATGATGCATGCACCATCTAAGCATGCTGCTGATTGCATGTGTGGTCTCCAAGTCCTGCAGTGCATGTCCAGGGTGAGCTGATATCAGCAGACTCCTCCAATCACCACTACAGAAGCCCAGTGCTCATGGGCTTTTCAGTTCCAGTCTGGCCATAGAGCCCTCAAGTGCCTCAAGTTACATGCAAATTGGAGCCCATGTGGCTGTTTCTGAATTTAGGAATATCACAGGGAGCAGGCTGCTGTGATCCTCGTCTCTTCAGCCTCAGAGGCGGCTCTGTCAGAAGGCAGGAAAGTGTGAGATGAAAAAAAGCGCTGCATGCGGATTTTACATATCAGGGATGGAGAAGCTACACCTGTAGAAACCTGAGTCCAAATGAACACAGCTAGTATCAGACCAGCTCCTCCTTCTCTTCCAGCAGAAATCCCAGAACAAAATTCCAGTCTTCTCTTTTGGAAGCCAAGAAGGTCCAATTTAGCTGACCGAAGTATCTCATTTAGAAATGTTGATATGCCATTTTGCATGCACGTTCCCAGGCTGGTGTCTAGTGAAAGGGAGCTGGGGAGATGAGGCAGGCTCCCTGACTTCTGTATTTACTGTTCCTGTCCAGGAACCATGAATTTTCAGGACTTGTCCACCAGCATGTTGCCTGCATGGCAGATTGCCCCGAACTCCAATCCCTCACGCTTTCACAAGGCTTGCAGCCAAGCAGATAAATTGGCAGGGGATCAGCAAGATGGTTTTGATGGATTCCCTCTTTCCTTACTCCTACCCCACCCCACCTCAGCCCACCATGTGGTATTGGAGATTCAGCAAAATCAACATGTTCTTCTGGAAAATTTCAACTTTGACTAATCAGGAGAGTTTCTGACAGAAAAATGTTCCACTGGAAAATTTTTGACCAGCACTAATTAGCATTTTTTTCTATTAGCTTTGTCCTGAAGGCACAGTAATTTATGCCTTGGTGAAATAAACAATCATTTAATGATCACTAAGAATTGGACACTCCCCAGGTTTGAGGCATATTTGCTTACCCTAAACAGAAAAAGTCTTATTCACTTGCAAAGCTTTACATACTTAACACAAGGAAAGAATGGCTGCCTGACTTTCTTGTGCTTTACCTGGGCACAGGCCCAACTACATTTTAATCACTTTGCTTTAAAAAAAAGGGGGAAATAGTGGATTTTCACTTGCAGTGCAGTAAGGTTCAAGCAACACTGGAGACAAGCTGTGTGTGTGGAATGAGAGATGGGCCATGCTCAAAGAGTTTGTAAGATAGTCACAAAAAACAACAGGAAGACAGAAAATGACCCAGGTGCCCTAGGAGTTCAGATTTCCTTGCTATTCCTCTGCCATATGACTATATCCTAAACTGAGTTTCTCCAGAATCACAGGATAATTTAGGTTGTGAGGGACCTCTGGAGGTCCAGCCCCTGCTCAAAGCTGGTCTGACTTCCACATTAGATCAAGTTGCTCAGAGCTGCGTCCAGCTTTCATAGCATGTAATGCTATATAAATGCACCTGAGCAGCACTTCTGAACGTGTTGAAGACGTCAGCTGCAGTCTGCCCCTCCACCCTTTCTCCCCAGCAAGCCTTTATTTTGGAACCCTGTACAAGCCAAATGCAGAATAACAAGTTCCTGGCAGTCTTTGGGAAACGGCTGCAAATGCTGGGCATATGGTGCAGCTTTTGCTGCAGTGAGAATACAGCTACAGGGTCTCCCAGGAAAGCAGGCAGCTATATTTAAATCACTCTTGCGAAATTCATATTGATATTCATAAAAGACACTTCAACACCTCTTTGGTGGCTTGAAACTGCAGCACACAGCATGGGAAAGAGCACTAGCGCCTCTGAAGACCAAGGCCCCACTTCGTCTCAAGGCTACAGCATTGACTGTGACAGGCCGAGGATGGATGGCACAAAAAAGCACAAGCTCCTGGAACAAAATCCTGGAGATGCAGCGCCTAGTTGCTGAGTGAAAAGCTGGGGAGGATTTTCCCCAGGAGGGCGTGCAGCCCTGGGAGGGGACCAGGGTGGATGGGGGGATCCTCGCAGGGGGACCAAGCCTCAGCAGACGAAGCCCGACCACCCTCGTCTGGTACAGGCACCGGTCCTGATCCCAGGCCTGCGCTAACCAGCACTTCTGCAAATCTGTCTGCTGCCAGGCCAAGCAGAGCTGCCTATGTCCTCCACATGTCTCACCACCAAAGATGGACTTTCTCCCTCTGTCCTGCTTGTTTTGGGGAGGAGGAGATGAGTCAGTGGGCATGAAGGTCAATGGTGTTTTATTTCCATCTCCCTGTGGCCCACTTGGTGCTTGGCAACACTGCTGCCTACTTTTTCTTTTGTTTTAGGAAAATGTCTTTCACCTTACCACCCACGTGCCCTGATACAAACTTCACCTATCCCGGCAGGGACAAATGGAAAAGCTCTTGATGGTAAATATGAGAAGTTCTTTGGCCACTCTGTGTAGGGAGCGGAGTTCAAAGAAGGTGGTGTTACTCATCCAGAGGGTGACACGCGGCGGCTGTGCAGAAGGGCAGATCAAAGCCAGAAAACAGCCTACCCCCTTGGCCTTGCGGTTACCAAAACTCTCAGTGCAGCATTCTCATGTTATTCTCAAAGCCACATACGTTTTTCTTCAGTTATGCACACCTGTGGTTTTCAACATTTCCTTCATGGAAAGGACGACACATGCAATGAACTGAAGCAACAGCCTTGCTTTCCTTAGCCCATTTTGGTTAGCCCTATGACTTCTTATGAGCAATACATGGAAGTCAAGAGACCTGTGAAACACAAATACACTCACATGTCAGTGCCAAATCTTGTTTGTTTTTTACGCTGCTTTGTGGCAGCTTCATGTCCATATCTGGACAACCTAGTAAATCACAGAAATAAAATCACATTAATAACCCCAGGGAAGTCAAAAGGATTATTCAATATTTAAAATTAAGCAGGAATTTAAATGCTTTGCTGAATCATGTTCTTATCTGTACTAGAGCATAGACCTCCTGAGTCACCAAGCCCGTCTGACAGGCAACACAGCATATATTCCTGTTCAAGTTCCCTCCAAGGATGAGCTTGGCTCCTGCTCTTGAAAGGCTGGAGAAACCCCAGGACAGATTTCCAGAAAGCATTTTTCTCTTCCCATTACTTCCCACCACCCCAAACTACAAGCACCAATCGTTTGGCTGGCAAGCTAGAAAACCAGTGTGTCCCCTTCACACTTACTCATCTTTTGCAAGTGATTCCTTTTGCTGCCTGTTTCATGCCTGCATGGACCTTCTGCTTGCTCTGGGATGCAGGGGTGTGCTCCCAGGGCAGCTGTCTTTGTTCCAGACGCCGGGTAGATGCTGGAGACTTCCCAGAATCCCCATCTATACACACACACACACACACACACATCCCCTCCAATTTCTGAGACAGCAAACAACAGGAGTCAGATATGCCATTTGAAGTGGTTATCTCTAATTGGGCAATTTGTAACATAATAATGAAATAACGTAGTTTATCACTAATTGTAGAGGTGGAGCTGGTGAGCTTTTAAAAAAACCTTTCATTCTACCAAGTGTCCAACAGATGTTTAGGAAAAATCTCAAACAGTCAAGGTCACTCGTGTGTGGGAATATACAAGGAATTTCCTTCTCCTGCAATGAATCAAAAACACCATATTTGAGGATGACATTTTTCAATGCGAGTGGCCTGAGTTTGGAGACCTACATTCAGCCTTAGATATCTAAGTGCCTGAATATGTCTTTTACCAGTTTTCTTCCAGGGAGCCCAGTCTGAAGCAATTGATTAGGTCCCTAATATCTTCTTTACTCCCAGTTGCCACTATAACATACAATAATAATGACATATACTTAGTCTTGCCCTTTCACTGGAGCCCTTAACATTCCCATTTGCACAGCAGAGATAGCAAAGGGCAGAGTTAAGGTTAATTACACGACTGCTTTCCTGACCTGTGACACGGGGCTCCCTGTGCGCATTTTTGTCTTTTATCAGCCCTTTCTGAAACTGAAACCTAGGAAGTATGGAAGGTAGGAAGGAGAATGAGGAGTGATTTATTCATGAATATGTCTGCAAGGAGCTTCCAAACTGCAGCTTCCACTCTTTGGTGTTTCAGGCATGTCCCGCGGTGGCTACTGGAATATCAGAGGAATGCTTACTCCTGCTAGTGCTGCTAATCTGGGAGCAGTCACGTGGCTCTTCTATAATCTCTCCCTCTCAAAAAATTTGACTCTTAACCTTCCCTCGCTACAGACATGATGTATATTGCCTTGACATGCTTCCAAGTAGCAAACATGCAAAACCCTGACCTATAAGCAAAGCAAAGGAAAAAAAAAAAAGATATTTCTGAGAATAAAATTATGTGAGCCTGCAGAAAAGGGAGGAGATAAATCTGCCTTCGTCATTTCTGTTTGCCCTCACCTAGGAATTACTTTGGAAAAAATTGCAAAATGTTACTCTGGGGAGAAGGAAAAAAAGAAAAGGTGTTCTGAGGTGCAAATCAAAAAAAAGGGAGCCGGCAGAAAGGAACATTATTTATTTATTTTCCTTCATTTATGTGTCAGATGAAGCTGAAAGCTGCCAGATAGCTTCTTTTCGACAGCTTGAAGTTACTGTTGGGAACAGATCCATGTATGGAAGCAAAAGCAGAAAAGCATAGATAAGCTGAGATCCAGCTATGCAAACCATCTTTAGAGACACTTAAAGGACAAGCACCCCAGCTCCTTTCTTTCTGGTAAATTTAGAGACACTATCATATGAACGCTTTTTTCCATTCTGCTTTACCCACAACTGCTGAGACTCAGCTGGGGTAAGTGAAAAGCAATTCAAGCATTTCTTGGGAACACCTAGGTTTTTAGTTAGACTGACATCCTGAGAAAAGCTGTAAATCTGGGGCTATGGGATGACTCCAATAGCTGGGTAGTGGTTAAGCTCTCTGAGTAAGGAACATGACATATAACAGCTTTGCCGCTGGAGGGACAGAAACTTTCCAAGTGTCTGAAAGAGGCAAGAGAAAAATGTTGGAAAATAAGCGTTTTATAACTCATGAACTGGATTTACAGGCTGGCTGATGTTAGAGCTTCGGCGGACAGAGGGGCAGGAGGGATCGGTGGTGGTTTCCAGTGTCTAAGTCTTTTTGTGTTTCTATTTAGAAAAATTCATAAAAATAGTCAAGGGTTTTTTCTTCTCTGGTCTGTCCTACTTTCATTTTGAGAAACATGTCTCATTTGGGTTGAGCTGACTGGACATTAGGAAGAGCTTGTTGTAAACGACTGTTGTTTTTCTTGGCACTTGAAGGCAGTTTCTTAATGTTTCTCCGTAGATTTGAGGTTGATTACATCCTGTGCAAGGATTTTTGGTACAGTTTTAACTGCCATTACAGTGTTGTGAAAGTCGACCCCAGTGAAAACAGCTGTGTGCTATTGTGAATATTTCCAAAGCACTGAAGTAATAGCTCTCCTTCAAACTAGCACTGAAATGTGTTAGCTCTGTGAACTGGGCACTGCCAGAAAAGCAGAGTATACCCTTGGCAGAAAGGCTTTCTCCACGGAAGTGTTTTGTTGAAAAGAACACAAAAAAAGCTTTTCGTAGTCTTGGCTTAAAATCTTATGGGTTTGCGGTGGTACAGTTAAATGTGAGATTTTTCTTTAAATGCTACAGAATGGCATTTGGGTAACAGTTCATATGCTTTCAGGTGTTATAATACGGTATTCATACTCCCACTGCAAAGTGCTAGGTAAAGCTTTCTCATTTTTCAGGTGGTTAATAGACTGGAAAAAACATTAGAGCAGGTGAAGTGAAATTATACAGAAAGAACTGAAAATAATATCGGGAATATGACTGAAATTGTAGGAGATTTCCAGGGATATGAAGGATGATTGTAAAGGGAAATTACTAGACCACAAATGTCATAAACATTTCCATTCATGAATGAAAATGCTTTCCCTTGTCATTACATAAGAAGAACATAATGGAAGTGTTTGCTTGTAACTCCGTAGTAGAGCCTGCAGTCAAGAGGGCCCGTGCGCACAGGCCTCGTTTCCCCTTATTTAGCTAGCATTTCCACAGATATTCCCACATTCCTCGTTTTTATACTCACTGAAATACAAATCTTCTCTTTGTCTGGTTTCCTCTCAAGTGCTGACAAGAAAATACTCAAAATTAAGCTGCAGATGAAATTTGCCTGTGCCAGGAAAACTTTGATTTCTTTGACAGATACCTTTTAAATACATATCACCTGCCTATAGAAATGCTAGCACAGAAATCAATCTTTAAGTAACTGGGGTCAATAAATGATAGCTTTTTAATTGCTATTGAGTCATTAATAAATAAACCTTTTTGCTGTTATTGCTATGAAAGACCACTTCTGCATTTCACACTTACTCAGATTGCTTCTATTTTCTGTTGCATATGGTTCTGTTTTATAGGTTGCTGTGAGCCTGCTGATAGATAAAAGCTTTTCCCCAATTTTTCCTTTTTTTTTTTTTCCTGTCTCTTCAAGGCCATGCGCTTCCCTTTCCCCAGAGACAAAGACTAGCTGATGTGCATGGTCCCTGAGCAAGGCGTTACCCAACAGTTGTGCTGGGCAGGTTGGGAAGAGGGTGGCAGGGTGGAGCTGGAAAAGCTGGGACCCATTTAATTTGATCTTCTCATTTGGCCCAGGGGCTGGGGCAGTGTGGCCCAGCAGACAAAGCCCTGCTGGCAGGACTCACCACTCAGTTCCCAGTCCCAGGGCAGATCTGCACAGGGACCTTGTGAATGACCCATCCTTTGTGCTCCCCTCCTTCCCTCCCTCTATCAGAAGCATTTTCAGGCAGGCTGTGTTATCACTAATGTTTATTATTATTATCAGTGTACTAGCTATTATTAATATTTACTATTGATTAGTCATGGGTATTGCTAGTATTTGTTGGTCCCTTGTGCAAAGCTGATGGGATCTCATTCAGAGACCCTAGACATGAATATAAATAGTCATATAAAGCATTAGCGATAGTATCACTAACATGTCTTTTATAAGTGACTAGTCATTATGAGTGCTGCAGTCTCCGAGCATCCGCCACGAGGTCCTCCCACGCACCATTCTTTGCCAGAGTGCAGGGAGGAGAGGGGGAAGGGGGAGCTCTGCTCTTTCTCACAATCAGACAGAGCGAGGCTGCCGAGCTGAGTCGGGGCAGCACAAAACCCAGGAGTCAAGTAACAAGGGCAAAGCTGAGCTTTTCTCGCTAGCTGTGGACAAGGGTAAAGCTGCCCTCGCCCTGGTGGCACTTGGAGCAAGCAAGAATATGTTGTGTGTCTCGTGCAAGGAGCCAGAGGCACACAGGACTTCTAGGCACACTGGTGGTTTTTGTTCCTAAAATCCCAAATCTTAGGGCTTTGTTTCTAAATCTTAGGGCTTTGTTCCTAAATCTTAGGGCTTTCAAAAAAAAAACACAACACACTTCGTTTTCAGACATCAGGTCTGAAGAAGTCTTTGCACCAGACATCCACAACTGGTTCCTGAATTCCAACTTTCTTGTGAGAAGGGAAAGCCATGTTTGTGGTTTGTAGTGCACCCAATAAGAAAGCATCCTCAAAATAAATCACACAGGGGAGAGCTACACCATGAAGTCACTCAACGAGGATTTCACAAACTGGCTCTGGCTTGAAGTAAGGCCACTGTATATTCTCCTCCTTCAGACACCTTCAATATTTTTATGGTGATTCCTGAAGGATGGAGTTTGGACACCATCTCTGTCTTTTCTCTAGTAAGTCAGAAGATTGGAGCAGATTCTAGGGACACATTGTCAGACAGATACAATTCTCTGACCAGATACATTTTATTGCTTAAGTTCTAGAGAAATGGGCTTTATGTGATGGCTCTGCCTGTTCCCAGCCTAGAAACCTGCAGACTCATTTGCCAATTCAAATCTGGTTTGCCCAAGGAATTGAGGTCTGAAGAATATGATGTTCCAAAATAATCTGAAAATGAGCAGCTGTCTTCTTTGGTTTTCTTGCTCCCAAAACATCATCTTCCTATTCTTGTCTCTCCTCCTTCAGGGTAAGGGACAATGATCTATCATTGGGGAGGGTTTCACCAGAGGACTCACAAAGGCAGGCAGTTTTCTAGAAGGAATGGAATTTTAGGAAAAGTTTGTGTTTGCAGGCTGCAAACACCACATGTAAATACTGCAGCATGTACCATGCCGCTCGTTGCTTGCAAGCTCATGCATAGCAGCACAAATATGTCCAGTATCTTCCATGCACACATGGCCATAACCCTTTTCAATAAGAGTAGAACTTCAGATGGGAAGTGAAAATAGCCTGTGTTTTAGAGAAACTGTGCTGCCATTTTTATTTCACTCTGTTAAACTCTGGGCCATCCAGCCTCACAAACTTTCTCTTCTTTATAAAAATTTTGTGTATAATAACTGACTGCACAGCATGGAGAGATGAGTAAATAACACTCAATGGGCTCAGTTGGTCTAAATCCAGCTGTCATTTTTGGTCACTTACAGACATGAACTACTCCTAAATTTCCATCCCCTGATACAAGTTGCCTTTAATGCCAAGCTGGAGTCTAGCTCTTACAAAATAGCTCTGGACGATACTAAGTTTTCAGGTACTCAGCATCTCACTAGCAAACTGAACCATGGTATTGTTGAATTGTGCTCACACAGGAGGAATCCTGGTGCTGGGGTTTGCAGACAAGGCATTCAGCAAATGGAGAAAGCCTCTTTCCAAATGCAGGAAAAAATAATCTGAATTCAGTGTTGCATGCCCCTGAGCTAAAAAGCTCACTTTAGAGGTGCCCAGGATGTTTTCCCTAAGCAGTCAGCAAGATGTGCCAGCAGGCTGGATAGGGACATGGCTGCAGAGATCTCCTGTTGTTCCAGTGTGCTTCAGATGGACTCCAGCCATGAGCCTCGCTCTTCAGACCTACCATCTGCTGATCTGTGCTACTATGGGAAGAAGCAACAACATGACAGCTTTAAGCAGTGGTGGTGTTTTCTGCCAATTTACAGGTAAAGCAGGCAATTTATGAGTTGACATTAATTTTGGAGTTGATCCTTTAAGAAACTCAGTATTATTCTGGCAACACATGGGGGAAAACATAGCAACAATACAGTAAATCTGGAGGTCTTCAAAATTCAGTTTATTCTTATTTAGGGCTCCAACCATCACTGATCTAATCATAAATGTATTCTTATTGCATGGAGTCACTGCAGGGCAAAACTGACGTTGTTTTGATTTTCATACTTCAACATATTTGGATTTCTTTTATACTTAATGCTGAACTTCCTCCTGAGTTTGGGATATTTGTTTTTAGGATCTTTCCCAAATCCTTGGAATGCTGAAGTCTGATGTTGCTAACATAAAATGCAGGTTTCAGTTTGTGAACTCTCTAGCTGAGCCTTTTCCAGAGACAGGAGAGGAGAGGAGAGGAGAGGAGAGGAGAGGAGAGGAGAGGGGATGGGA
>NW_008824052.1:287018-292539 GCF_000699105.1 Pygoscelis adeliae
GGGAGAGGAGAGGAGAGGAGAGGAGAGGAGAGGAGAGGAGAGGAGAGGGGAAGGCATGCATTTCACTCTGGAAAACTCTGCATCAGTTTACTTATGCAGAAAGGTGGGCATAGGTAGAAGGAAGATACTCACAGAACTGGGATTCTGGAAAATATCAGAATTTGGGTAAAGGTACAGTGGGAAGACATATGCCCCAGACTAGTTTGGGTTCCACTCAGCTTAACAATGACTAATGACTTGTCTGTAAATACCCAAAGAGGACAAATGCTCGGGAACTCCTTCTGCCAAGGAGTGCTGTTCGGGTATAGATTTTCCCCTGCCAGGCTGGAAGATTCAGTGCTTGGGTTGTTTTACTCCCTGTGGGAATATACTGTATTGAACAGTATGTAAAGCCTTTTTCCTACCCTCAGTCTCCCAGTACTTTCAAGCCCCTCATCCTGTACAGGATGAGTTTCACCAGAAGTTTTGTCCCTGGGCTGTTTCCCAGGTTATCCCACAGACCACGGCGTGCCCTGGAGGTTGCAGACTAATCCCACATGACACCACTGCACACCATTTCCTGCTCTTCCAGAGAGTTGTTCTTCCTTTCATCGGAACATGAGATTGGCTTTTCTTTCCCTCTTACATAAGCAAAAGTAGGAAACTAGAGGAAAATGTGAAAATGGAAAAATAACAAAACATGGAAAGTGCAGGAATGTGGCCTGCAAAACTTTTGCTGCCTTTCTATCCCCCCACCAAGGCTTCCCTGAGTCCCTGTTGGAAACTTCTGCACATGAAATGTTCCCTTTTTGCTTTCTTCTCTGCCCTGTGGTGTATTGGACACCCTTCTGCTGCAACATGGCCAGAATGGAGTTGTGGTCCCCTCTTTGTCCCTGCTGGGTCCCTGCAGACTGCCTGGACAGCAATGTGCAAGGAGACAAATGGCATGCCACCATCCTGGGCTACCTGTACAGCCCCTAATCCACTGGGAGATGGGCTGGGATCCTTTGGTGCAATCTACCTGAAAACGCTCCTCCAGGAAGCTAGGTCTCCCAGGCTACAGGAAGATCTCACCAAGATGCTGAGTTTTATCTGTAATGTTCAACAAGCATTAGGAAGCAAGGGACAGGATATGAGCTTAGTGAAGGTGATGGAGGGGCCTGGCCTACAGTGATTTGGGCAGGGCTTCAGCATGTCAGGCCTCAGGCAGAAGCCTGAAGAGTCCTGAAGCAGCCAAGGGGACATGCTTGTCCACCTGAGGCATCTCTGGCCACTCTCAGGCTTTCTGCAGGGGCCTAGGGCTTGATAGACCAGTCTTATCTCTTGCTCTATAACCTCTTCACCCTTCCAAATGAGCTTGCTTTGATGCCTGTTTCCAAAAGTAGCAACCATGCATCAAGGTTTAGGGTTTAGTGTGGGAATAGGGAGCCCATCTCTTTGAAACACCCCCCTCCCAGGTGGTGTTTCCCGGCATCGGCAATTGCCAAATCCACACACTGGAACAAGGAAGCAAAACCAAGGTGACATCTACTTTCCCAGAATCTAATTCTCAGCTCATTGCTTTTGCTGCAGTTTGGCAAGCATGATATTAGAAATACCCCATGTTATCTTTTTGGCTTACAGAAAGGCTCCAAGCAGAGATCTTGTGCTTCTGCCCTAGATGCGGCAATAAACATTTGGATTTGCTGCTAGCGTATTGAGACTGCCAACATGTACACAGTAAAAGTAAACCCTTCCTGTGGCCACAGACCACAACATGCTAGGGATCCGTGGTATTATCCTGTTATTTAGTGAGTCATTGTCGCTGCTGAGAAATACACACAGTCGAATAAGTTGCTAACAATAACACTGGACGTGAGAGACAAGTGTTTGTTTTACTCTGGTGTAACTTATTCCATATGGTCCCTTAAAGCATGTTAAATGTTAAGTCACTTTGGCCTGCCAACTATTATTTCAAGATGACCTCCTGGATTTAGCCTGCTTTTCAGAGCATAGCTATTTGAAGCAAGGCTCTGAAAACATCTCCTGTCCAGGATAAATGCCCAGTTCAGGAGCAAGTTCTGGGTTGCCCTATCTTTAGCTGGATAAGTAGGTCTCCATTTTTATTGATTGTCCAGAATGATGATGTTTACTGCTGCTCTGCTGCCTGCTGTGACACCTTTCAGATGTAAGCCACATATTATACCAATGTTCTGGCACAGGGCAGAAGCCATAACCTGACCGAGGAGCTAATATAGGTTTAACTTCTAGCATTTACCTCCCCTGTGTGTTCTTCCAAGTTGCTGATGAGCCAAATCTTTGTGGAAATCTTCTAGCAGGTTTTCCAAATCTTCTTGGTAGTGTTAATTCATGGGCAAAATACTGCAAAAAGAGAGATATGCAGCTGTGAAAGGTGTCCTTATTGCACTCTCTGGCTACATTACTCAAAAGTTTAACACAAGGAGGTCCAGCACCACAGTGGACCCTTCTGTGATGTCCTGCACTTGTGTTCCTGCCATGTTCTCTACTGGGCCTAGTCCACTGCACAGCTTGGAAAACAAACGCATTAAAAAGTTTCTCTCATTTTGAAATACTTTTTGCCACTGGTTACAGAAAATAGATGCTCCAAGAAGCATCTTTCTTGATAACTGAGAGATTTGTCTTTTGGCTTGAGCTGAAATGATCTGAAGCGAATTTCTGAGAACAAGAGTAACCAATACTTAGAACATTTTAGAGCCTTGCTGATAAAAGCCTTGCTCTCATCCTTCCCCTGAAGTGTGACATATCTCCAACTTAACCTAGACAAAAGTGTTCATCTTGAAGGTTCTCTGCTGTGAGTGTGTATGAGGATCTCTATGATCCTGTGGAGGATAATAGTGTGTACAGAGCATGCACGTTTTACTATCGGAGAAGAGAAAACTTTGTACTACCTGCCATTGAAAATCTGCTTAGCGGGCAATGATTTGTCTGTTCAGCTACCAATCATTGGGTAAGATTCAGGACAAATCATGCGTGTTTTAGAAAAATTAGTCGGTCCCTTTCTAGACAGTTGAGAATCTCCATTATAAATCATTAAAGACCCAGCTGAGGATCCATAATTCAGTGACAGTCCTTGCATTTTTAGAGGCTGGGGCAAGCCTGTCTAGGTGTGCACCTTGCTTCATGTGTGCCTGGAAAGTACCTTAATGTGTTAAAATGCCTGAAGATGTACCTCCATGATAATGCACTAGAAAACTTTTGGCACTTGACCCTTAATTTCAATGTTCTTACCTTAAAAATAACTAGGCAGACTATTTTCAAGCATGCTTTGATGCACAGACCTAGAGGAATGCTACAAAACAGGACAAGTTTGTAAGCATTACAAGCTGTGCCACTACTCATGTTTTCTAGATATTTTCTGTCCCTGTTGATAAAAACATACCCGATTTTAACATTCTTCACTTTGAAACAGACAGTCTGATTATCTTGAAATGTGCCTTGATATATGCAGCCTACAGAAAATTACAGAACAAGACAAGTTTGAAGACTCTAACCTTAATAAAGTTGATGTTTTGCCAGCACAAACTCCCTGCCTTCCTCCTGAGTTGTAACTTCATTTCTTGCCTTTGGAGTGGATTTTATTTGATGCATGTCCTTTCTTTTGTGGCTGTGACTTGTGCACAGACTTTACTTTAGCTAGTTCTTTCCTCCCAAAACCATCTTCAGGAAGGTACTGTGGTGAGTTGGGCTCTTTGAAGAGCTAGATGCATGCTGAACATGGCAGATGTGCATGGCCTGATTGACTTCAGGTACAGCCACGCGCATGTGTAGCTCATTTGTCGCATGGTTCCCTGTATTAGTCCTCAGCTATTGAAGTCCTATTGTGCCAATGTCTACGCTTAAGATCCTCTGTAGAGTCAGTCAGGAGAAATGGGGACTTGAAAGACAGAGTCAGGCTGTCAAGGAAGGGAAGGGTGGTGTGGTTAAGTAATACCCTTCAGGGGTTTCGCCAGTCGCAGGCAGACAGCTCTCATTAATCCCAAAGCACACCAAGTCTCTTCTGACCATGAAGGCAAGCTGGACACAAGAAAGGTGGAAACAGCAGGTTTATTGCCCTACTTCAAACTGTCATAATTAAGCACAGGGCTGACTGACAGCCCCCAATCAGTCCTGAGTATGTCACTTGCTTTACCTTATATTCTGGTTTTGCCCCTTTTATTCTTCCCAGGTTCTGCTGCTTTACCAAGTCTCTCTCCTCTCAGACAAGCCATCCACCTGTATTTACTTTTCCCTTGCTGGCCCCAGGTTTCCTGACTTTATACACTTATTTGGTACTCACGACATGGTTGCCTTGGTAATTTCTAGCTCAGTCATCAATTAAGCTAGTACCCTGCTTTTGTTATATGCAATGTTCCTCTTTTCTACCATTTTCCATGCTGCTGTCTAGTTAGTGTAACTACTGGTCAGGGATGGTCAGCTGCATATACATTACTCCTCTTCTTATGATCTGCAGGTTCTGGTAGCTTCTCATACCCTTCATGTTGTATCTTACATAGCCATCAGTCAGGGTTAACCAAAGACATTATTTTGTCTTTGCTATGGGGAGTGCCCATGTGTGCCCTTGTGCTGTTGTCTGATTAGCGTTGCAGTTTGGTCAGGGCAGGCCATTTGCCTGCATACTTCAACTTGCAGTTCACAGTGGGACAGGCTCCCAGGAGGGCAAGTGAAAGGGACCGCCATAGCAGGATGAATGTTTCCAACACAAGCCTTCCTGTGCCGCCAGCTCCTGAGAGCTTTTGGGTAAGCTTCAGGGTTCCTATGGCTGAGCACAAAAAACTAACGGAAGAGGTTGCTAAGTGAGTTAAAGGGCTATGAGCCTGGAACAAACCTTGACAGGACAAAACCCAAGTAGGATATATCATGGGCTTCAGAGCAGCAACAAGCTCTCTTCCCCAGCATCCCACTGGCTAAATGGCTCATCTGCCCAGGAAATTGGCTGCCAGCCTGGAACAAAGGTCAGTCTGCTCCCAGGTTGCATGAGCTTGGATAGCATTGCCGCCTAGATCTGCTCTCCCAGCATAGCCTGATTTCCAGTGCTCTGACTGTTGTCCTACACCAAATCTTTGTCCAAAGCCTAAATGCAGGTTTTCTTTTCTTTTCTTCACCCTACTGACCACAACAGTGGTTTTCTTTTTATGATGTGCTGAATGTCTCCTGATCGTTCATCTCTCAGATACAACTTCCTGATGAAATTAATGTTGCTAGCTAGATCACATACACCTGATCTGAACTCAACAGAGGTTTGCTCATCCTGATCTTAAAACCTTTCTGTGACACAGATTTCTCCCTCTCTGCAGACAATCCAGCTGCCTACACTATTACTCTCATGGCTATAGAAAACTTCCTTGTGTCAAACTTCAGTCTCCCTGCCTGTAGTTTAACCTCCTGACTTCTTATCTTACCGACAGTAGAACTGGGAAACTTCTTTCAGATTTGCGAGGATATATGTCTTCTCTTGATTTGACAGTCTGCATTCCTGAAATGTTTCCTCTTGAATAATGTCTTCTAGACGTCTCACTTCTCT
>NW_008824052.1:292747-295400 GCF_000699105.1 Pygoscelis adeliae
TTCCTCTTGAATCATGTCTTCTAGACCTCTCACTTCTCTTATTTATTCCCATTGGTGGCTCTGCAGCTGTTGCCTGCCTTCCTGATGCCACTGGTCATGTAAATACAGCTGTTAACTCTGTAGTCTACTGATGGCAAATAAAATGCCAGATACTGTTAACAGCCCTGGCACAAATACCAAAACACCACACTGGTGTCTTGAGGTGCAGGGGCCAGAAATTTTTTTAGTGACTGAGGTGCACACGGAAGGGAGCTGAATGAAAGAGGAAAGCCTGTATTCCCATCTGCTAAGACACTGGTCTACTAAACTTACAGCTGCCTACACACCAGCGGACTGGTTCTACTGCCAGATCTCTGCTCTTTCCCCATACGGTCATGCCTTCCCATCCCTGCCATTCCCTCCATACCTGCCATTGCACTGTCTGCACTGCTGGAGCAGGAGGCGCAGCCGCAGCCAGGGGATGCATGAATCCCCAAGTCCCTGCTCTGCCCTGCCCTGTCTCCCTGAGCTCCAGCCTACACACTTATAAACATCACAGCAGCCCGTGTTCCTGGACTGACAGCTACGCTCAGGAAATTGTCTCACCTGCTGAAGAGATGGGAGCACTCACAGAAGAGCAGGAGTTCATCTGAATAAGCAGAAACACAGAGGGAAGAAGTCAGAGTTTGCACAATCTGCATTAGGAAACATCTGCACGCATGCACGCACACACATACACATCCGTGTCCCTCCTGCACATACAAACACAGGGACACAGCCCCAGAACCTAAACAGTTTTGCCAGAAGCTGAGAACAGCTTCCCATAAGAGCAGATTTTTGTAAAAAACTTGGGGATTTCTAACCATGAGGCACGTGGCAAAGGAGCATCTTCAATCGTTTTAAAGCATCATCACAATCAAGAAAGCTGTGAAAAAGCCATTCAGCTCAGAGAAGCTTTCGAACGGGCCGTGTTTGAAATTCCAAGGGGGGGAACAGACTGGTATGTGACAGCACGGGGAATTTGAAAGTAGAATCCGGTCTCACAAACAGTGCAGTTTCATTTCTCCAAAATCTCCAGTAAGAAACCAAACCCACAACCATTAAGTAATCCAGAAGTTAAATCTGGTTTTCTTATGTTTCTCTCTTTTTTGGTTAAATTCTCTTTACACGCAGGGCTTCAATTACTGTGTTTAGGACATGCAGCATTGGTTACTGCCTCACCGCTGCTTGAGCATGCAGAGAAGACAAGCATTTTCAGTCTATACATCTTCAGAAGCGCAAATAGAGCAAACTGTGCCAAAATAGCAAGCTCTGGACTTGTGTCTAAGCTGTGGGGAGAGAAAGGAACTGGGATAAGAACTGTGCTGCTGCCTCAGCTGTTCCAGGGACAGAGTCAGCCAGGAGCAAGGGTACATGCCTTCTCCCAGGTGCCTCAGGGAAGACTGAGGAGCACAGAAATTCCCAGTCCCATGGGTCCTTGTGGCCTAAAATTGACTGCTGCATGCTGATAACAGCGGACAGCATGTTCCTCAGCTCTGCTCTATCCGTGGGACTCAGGGGCTAATCTCAGGCAGAGCTGGTCAGTGCTGGAGGGACACCTAGCCAGGCAAGGCCACTTGGAGGTGAAACGAGGCAGAGCTGAGACAGAGGCTGGTAAAGTCAAAGCAGCAAGGAGGCAAGGAAGATTTCTGACCACCCTGCAAGGACAGCACAGATTGGAGCCCATTATAGTGAAGACAAGTTTCCCTTTAAAGGAACTCATTTCACATCCTCTTGCCTAATGGGCTTGGTTTTTGCAAGGTGTTCCAGCAGCTTTCTTGACTTGGAATATATGAATAAAATATAAATAAGGTGCTTTATACAGCTGAGGTCAGTCCTCACTTTTAATAAAAAAGTCTGTTTTCCCTGGAAGATGCAGCCTCGCTCAGGGCTGGCAAACAGATGGTACAGAGGAGGCCAAATTACCTTCACAACCAGGGGCTGCAGCTGGAGTCATGCACTACATCCGATTCACCCTGCATCTCCCACTGATAGCAATGGGAACCTTGCACACAGATCAAATGAGGGTTATGGCTTCATGTGACACCGGAGCTGCTGAGGAAGCATCACAGTCCTCAGTTTGCAGGACACAGCTCCCAGATCTTGCCACATTATCATGGTATTTGCACTTTTGTTTTTTCTTAAAGTCCCAGCTCCTGGAGTCATGTGATTACATATATCTATTTCTTCTCTTCTTTTTTTAACTTACTTCTGGTTATCAAGTAAGTTGGAAAACATCAAACCTCTAGGTTTCAAAAGCAGAAGGCAAATCCAGAGACACAACAATTGTTGCTTTTTAATTCTGGATTTGGGGGATTTCTTTTTTTTCAGCCAAATTTTTTCCAGGCCTGGGCGGACTTGTGATGGTGGTGAAAAGAGCTGGAGCATCAAGTGGAGAGTGCTAGTGCCTGCTTGGTTGTAGTGCTGCCCTAGGGCTGGCACACTGCAGCTCCATGGCACCTTGCAGGACACTCATCTTGAGGCAGCGGAGTCCCTAGGCTGTTGCTTTCACTGGGAAACACATTTCCGTTGACCTTGCATCTGCATTTTTAGTTCCTGTATTCTGCAGTTTGGTAACAGCAAAACAAAGCTTCATTTTTTTCGGTGGGAAAAGATGCTAAGAGACAGGCAGTTC
>NW_008824052.1:295435-296511 GCF_000699105.1 Pygoscelis adeliae
ACTGGTTTTTGCCTGTGAAATGGGGATGTGAGTGAGATGCTAGTATTAACATGCACTGCTATTGAGACAAATGACAGCTGTCAGAAGGCTTTTGAGTTTCTACTCCTTTGAGAAGAGTAAGGAGACAGTTTGCACCTTGTACATCTCTTACATTAAGCCCAGGCGCTGAAGTCATTCTATGCATATATTGAATTTTTCCTGTATATCCCTGATGACCAGAAAGCAGCTTTTTCAAAAAGAAAAGTGAGATTCTAAAGCAGAATTTGAAGAGGAAAGTGTGTGGCTTGTTTTGCAGACTAGACGTTTGCAAAATACATGCAGCTCTCCCCATTTCCAAGCTCCCTCAATTCATGTCCGGCCCCTATAACTAGTTCTGCTTTCAACCCCCACACAGCAGGTGGTTTCCAGTGCAAATACACTTTTGTGTCTGCCACACACAAGCAGTGCTCTGCAAAATTTGGCCAGTCAATGCTTCTTCCAGGAAAACTCTCTCCCAAGCTGTTAAATGCTATGCTCATCAATTAGTGCTCTGGATTTGTTGTTTAAACCTGCATAAAACACAGCATAGAGCAAGTACTTTGGGGAAAGCTCGAAAGCAGCACAAGCATGGTTTCTCCAGTTACCTCTGCAGGCTCCCAAAGCATTGCAGTGAGAGCAAACCACACGATGCCAATTTTTCACAGGCATGACAAAACATCCCATTGAGCACTGCCTTCTCCCTGGGGTATAGTCTTTACTCTCGGTTTTCCAGGGGTAGAAGACACTTTCCACATCCAAGACCTCTGGCTGGCCAATGGACAACTGTCATGCACCCAGACCTCCCTGGGATCATCAGAACTCAGACTGTACCAGCTACTTGGAAACAGCTAAGGAGGCACTGCCTGGAGAGCTCAAAAAGAAAATTGCCCTTCCTATTCACTGCTGTGTCCTGCTCCATCCGCCACATTTCTAAATGCCGGATTTATCCTCCTAACAGCAAAGGCAGGTTTGAAGGGGACAGTGAAAGTGAATGCTCAAATTGCTGGAAACTATATTTCTGAGCATCTTTTTTAGAAACACCACTCTCAGGGATCTCC
>NW_008824052.1:296588-300148 GCF_000699105.1 Pygoscelis adeliae
ACTCAAGTCTGCTGCAGTGAGGGGCAAAGACAGATGGATGGCAAGCCAGAGGTGACATCCTATCTGCTCCTGCAGGATCTCTCTGGCATCTCCCGAGGGACTCAAGGAAAACCATGACCAGAGATAACTAACCAGTGAGGACTCACTGGTTATCCTCCAGCATTATCTGAACCCACAAAAGCTGGAGCAGAGACTAAAGCATCCCACTGAGGAGATGTTCCAGACAGGGCCAAGAAAGGGTGGTAGGACAGCTGCTCGGAGGTGAGCATGCTGTGGCTGAGCTGAAGACTGACCTTGCCCTGACCACTTGTCTCTTTTACAGGGAATATAAGGCAGGAATTTTACAAGCAAGAAATACCTGAGGGTTTGTGTCCCCCTCTAAAATGTGCAGGAGCTCAGATGTCTTTTTTCACAACACACTAAACAAAGAATTGGCCTGCAGCATTCTGTCCTGTGCTCAAGGCTCCACGGTCCACTAACCCCACTCTTTGCAGGGAGGAATTGTCTTTCTCCTCTGCATACGAAGACAATACCTGGAAACCTCCTCCAGCAACTGCAGAGAGATGCAGGCTGCTGTCGGAGACAGCTGTGGGTGTGCATGAATGAATGCATGAATGAATGAACCATTCGTTACCATTGGCATGAGAATCTCCATGATTTTGAGACTACTAATTAGTGGTTGTAAGTGCATTTGCAATGGTAGGTGTTCACTTGCATGACTGCAAAGAGAGACAGGGAAGGAAAGGTAGCTGGAGCAAACCGCTGCCCCTCCCAGCACAGTCCAGGCTGCAGTCGTGATGAAACATGGATGTGCCCACACCATGGCAAACTTGCTGTGTCAGGACATGAGCAGTCTTCTTGCATTTTTGCCTGGAGCACCAGGCAGAGCACAGGAGCATTTGCTCAGCTTGTCCAGCAGATTTCACAGCCCGTACAGAGCTCTATCCTGTTACAGCTAGCACTTCAGCTAGCTTGGCTGAGAAAAAGCAGTGTGGACCATAGCCACTGCAGTGTGGAGCAGTCCTATAACACAGTATCTCCTCTCATCATTTGGGCTCACTGTCTCCCCTACTCCCTGACTTCCACTCTTTCTTTCAGAGCCCAACTCCACCTTTCTTCTGAAGACTGTGAAAGATGAAGGTCTGAATGTGCCTGGAAAGGGGTGTATGAGGGACTGGGGAGTGGGGGACATCTTCTCCCAGCCTCACATCCCTCCTAACCAGTCACTTTTCAAGCAGATGAAAGCTGCTCTCAGGTGCAGGTGGGATAATGCTGCATCTCTGCTTCACCTTTTCTGTCCCAGTGCCATTAAGGCTGGGTGATACAAAGGGTTCATTTGCATGGACTAATGAGCATCACCACAAACACTGACAAACTCTTGTTTCCTTCAGCTCCCCTCAAATGTCACAAAAATCCCTCAGCTGAAGCAACATTTCTGTAGGTCTTAGCAGGAGGCACTGGGAGACAGTAACACGCACTGCAAGCTGCAGAGAGAGGTGGGCTGGGAGGAACTGGAGACATGCCTGGCTCTTCAGAGAGCAACTCACTAGTGGATCCCCATTAACAGAGTTAAGGTCTTGGTGCTCCAGAGGAGCTGCATGCCATATTCAGTGAAAGAGCTGGAAAGTAGGTCAGCAACATAACTGAGGGAAATGGGGAGCTTTAGGGAGAACTTCATGGCTGACAGCTAATTAAAATCTGAGTTCCACTGCTTACTGTTGCAATTATTAGATTTCAGTGTGCAGGGTGAAAAGCAACAGCAGGGATTGTCTTTGCTGCAACCACATCAATTTTTTCTGCTCACACTATCCGTTTGCCATGCCAGCTTGTGCAGCACCTTGCGTCCTGCAGCCACTGCCAAACCAAATGCCACTGATACACATCCACTGCTCTGCTCAGGTCCCGATCAAAGCACAGCACTTTGCATGCTGTACAACATTCAGTTGTGCTCATTTTATATCAATGGCCCTGCTGGGAGAATTGAGATTGAGTCCCATCAAAGTACCACACGTGGCCAGATGCAACCTTATCCCTCCTCTGAAGAGTTTTAAATCAAAACAGATGAGACAGACAATCAGAGTTAGCTACTGGACACAAAACCATGGTTTTTTCTAAACCAAATTCTTATTTGGAAATGCCTTTCATCCCATGTGTAGGCAATAAGCGCTTAAAGTGAGACCAAAACTAAATAATATCAATAACAGCTGCAACACTAATAACAAGTAGCTGGTTTGTTGGTTGGTCAGTTCATCACAAAGTGCTTTACAAAGGAGTTTTGTGACATTGTCCATGTCTTACACCTCGTCTTGAACAGCGAATTTAGTTTTTCATCTCTGCTGAAGGACATGGTGATGCAAAAACCTTAAAAAAAAAAAAAAGAAAGTAAAGAAGAAAAGCACAAATTAAATCCAAAGGTAAAATTCTGGCTTGCTGTCTTGCCAGTGGTGACAAAAATTACAGGCACGGGTGACAAAATAAAAGGGAGAACATGTAAGAGGGTGCAGGAGCTAGAATAATGGCTCTGCTGCTCCACGGTTCTTGTTGCACCTGAGGATTGGGGTGTAGAGGGCTACTCAAGGTCACTGGGTACTTGCAACTACCAGTGTGTGAGGTACTAGTTTTGGTCCTATTTTAAGTTCCTAAAGCCACAGAGTTTTGCCTGGGTTCATCTGCTCCTTGCTGGAGCCAGCGAAGGGTGGAGGAGTCGTTCAGGCATGGTGAAAGGGGAATTGCCCACAGGAAGGACACTTGGGCCAGCCTAAGGTGCAGCAAGTCCTTCTGTGCCAGGCTCCTGGCTTCCTGCAGGACCTCCCCAACCCCAGTGACCCTCCATGGGGACAGGAGGCTCTGTGGGTTCAGGGACTGACCTGGTCATAGCCAGGTGCAGGGGCAGTTCCCAGGAGGGCCCTAGATGACCCATATGCCCCTTGCCTGCCACCCCATGGCCCCTGCTGTCCTCTGCAAACACCACAACATTGGTGATGTGAGAGGGGAGCGAACCTCAGGACCCCTTGGGATGCTCCTGGCCTCCTGCCTCCTCATAGCAGCCATGGGCAACGCTGTGGGGCACGGTGACAGACACAGCAAGGCACTCTTTGCACACACCACCCTTCCCCCCCTCTTCCCTTCTCGCCATCTCTCCCAGGTCTCGCTCCCTCCTGCAGGGTGCAAATGGGGTCGAGCTTGCCCTGGCAGGCTGCAGGGCGGCCGGGGGGGTGCGACCAGCCACAGCGGGCAGGACTGGGAGTTCATGGGGCAGGGTGGGTAGAGCTGGGGGCTGCCCCAGGCAGGGCGGGCAGGGCTGCTGGGGGTGGGTCCGCAGCCAGCCCTGCCTTTCAAAGTCCCTCGCTCCGAGGAGGAAATCGGGAAATATTTCCAGCAGGAGGAGGAGGGCTGAAGCTGCCACCGCGGAGGAGGGACGGCGGGTTTCTCCCTGCCCGCGCAACGCCGCGGAGGGATGCGGAGGGAGGGGAGGCTGCCTGCGGGGCGGGCCGGCTGAGCGCATCCCCGGGGCGCTGTGGGCGCTCTGTGTGTGTGTGTGCGCGCTCCCTCCATCCATC
>NW_008824052.1:300643-303129 GCF_000699105.1 Pygoscelis adeliae
GGAGGGGGCTGGAGAAAACCGCCTTCCCCCCGGGGGGCTTACGGGCATCTTCCCCCGTGCGCGGCGGCGAGGGTGCGGTGCCTCCGCCCGGCGGTGGTGGTCGTGCCTCCAGGCAGGGCTGCTTTTCCTCCAGCCCCGGGGATTTCTGCCTTGAAACGGTTTCCGAGGTGAGTGGTCGGAGGCACCTGCAGCCACGATGAGATTCCCATTTTCGTGTCGATCAGCGTGTGTTATTAAGGGCTGGCATTAAGCAGTGCTCATCACGTAGGCTTTGTCTAGGTGGAAGCATGGCTGGGGCTCTTCCGTCATCTCAAGTTTAATTCTTTAATCATAGCCTTGTTGCTTCCCTCCCCGCTGAGCCATGCTAAGCAACCCCACACTCAGTTCTGTCTCCAGGGCGAAAGCAAACTGCCAAAACGTAGAAATGCAGCAAGCACTAGGGAGAACTGGAGTCTAAAAATGAAAGCTGTAGTAAAACCACAAGGTCACAGGCGAGTGGGTGCAAGTGTTTGATTTCAGGGCTCCTCTTTGCTTGCACTTCACAGGAAGCTGTTCTTCCAGTCCCAGATGTTGGAAATCCGCGAGTCAGGCAATGGAAATGGGGGCTGAGAGAGGCTGGGGTTCTCTGTGCACTTTCCCAACACCTGCCTAGGCATTCATGTGCTATTTCTCACCACCACAAAGAGAAGAGATGCACTTTTATTTAGAGAAGGGAAGCTGGGACACTTGCATGTTGATGTGATGATGGCGGCTGGGAAAAAAAGAGCTGTGCTGTAAGGCTTTGGCTGGGGCCGTGGACATCACCAAAGAAAGGCATTTGTGTTCCCTTGGGTGCATCTGATAAATGTTTCTTTCTATCCTTTTCTTTCCGATTGGTTCTTCAATAGCAGCTTTGCCCCTTTTCCAGCAGAGGCATTTAGCCCAAATAGGGAAATAATATCGCATTTCTAGAGCCATAACCTATCAGCCAAGCCATGAACCCCCACCACCATCTCCCCAGGAAAGTTGATGCATTGCCTAACTCCTCTTACACCTCACCAGCTCTGTCTCTCTGGAGGCATAAACAACTCCTAAGCCAGTGCTGGGGAGCCGCGATGCTCAAAGCTTCCTCTGTACCAGGGTTTTTGTTCAAGATATTTAAGGAGATTGGATGTACTCTTTATGCCTAGCGTCCCTGAATGCCAACACCGAGCAGCACAGTTTTAAGCTGATGAGACTTTGCTTGCCTCTATCTCCCCCACTTCTAAGCTTTTTGTGATCTTTTGGCTGTGAATTGCTCCTGAGACTTAAATACTCACTGTCCTGCAGCTGCCCAGGCTGCACCTAGTTTGCTCTCCTCGCACTGCTGTACATGGCACAGCATGAACTTGGCTCATGTCCTTGCTTTTGGGAGTCTCCACAGCACCTTGCGTGATGCCATATAGGCACAGCCATTTCTCTGCCTGTTTGGGCCTTTGGTAATGTCCTGATCTGCTCAGGGCTGTCAAGGTTGCAATTTTCCGGCATTGTGTCTAAGACAGAATTTGGTTTTCTGCTGTGTTTTCAGGGGGATACAGTCCTGCTGGCTTACTAGGGAAAAGTCACTGTTCTCCAGCATCCTAATGAAACTCAGATCCTATAATAAAGCCCAGTGTCCACCAAGGCATCACTGGACAACCAACCAACAGGTTGGTCATAGACAACACAAATTGCATGCGATACTGGCTGTCCTTGCAACTGGTACAGTGAACAACCTGGAGCTCTGTTCAAGCTCAGAGTGCTGTGATCTGCATGTGCTCCCAGCTCATGGACATTGGTGCCTGCAGCTGTGCAAATCCTGGCTGCACTGAGGTCTCCTGAAGGGTGTTCAGGGTGCTGTGCCATTGGGACTCTGGCATCCAATATGGGCTGAGCTCACAGACCTGTCTTTCCCTTGCCAAGGGCATGAGTAGTATCTCTCCAGCTATTTTCAGGAAGCTTGTAGGAACTTGGCTTTCTCCGCTATCTCTATCCCTCTGGTGATTTTAGCTGAAATTGGGAGGGGGGGAGCAATGTGAACAGTCAGACAGACATGGAAACTGTGATTTCATATGCCTGACTTCCTAAGGAAACCTGGCTACAAATAGAAGTGAGATTTGCTGCTGCAAAGTGCTCCTGCGGGGAGAGAAGGCAGGGGGACACTGGGGGGGAGGGAGGGGGGGTTCACCTCACTTTTGAGATAGGCAACCAAGGCCCGGCACACACCTGGGCTTAGACTCCCTTTCCTTAGATGTGGTGGTCTAAAAACTGGGCATCTGCTTGGCACTAGCGTTCAGCTCCCTCTAGAGTCAGCGGTGTGAGAGCTGTACCTCTGGACAGTGACTCTCCTGGGAGGTGCTACCATCCTTCACCAGCCAGGGCTAGGCACCTAGCTGATGGATGGAGTGTGCCAGGCTGGGCCTCCATCCCAAGCTAACCTGCCCAGCTCCTGTCTAGGACCGTGTCCAAATCGCCTGGGTCCACAACCT
>NW_008824052.1:303145-306243 GCF_000699105.1 Pygoscelis adeliae
ACACATTCCCAGGGATGTCTCCCACCTCTTCATCCCTGGATGGGCGCTGGGGCTGGGGCTTTGTCTCTGCCTCTTTGAAGCTTTCTGTTCCTTCCTCCCGCAGAGCCCAGGAGAGCATCCTGCTGCACAGGGGACCCAAACACAGCTAGAAACCCAGCGCAATAATGGGCCTGGAGGGAAGAGCAGCCACAGGCAGACAGGA
The DNA here is from genome assembly GCF_000699105.1 of Pygoscelis adeliae. NCBI lineage: Eukaryota > Metazoa > Chordata > Aves > Sphenisciformes > Spheniscidae > Pygoscelis > Pygoscelis adeliae. Next base: position 303,348 of record NW_008824052.1, read on the forward strand.
AAGCAACAGGCCTGCTTAATTCCTCTCTCTGGGCCCCTATGGGGCACCTCTGGGCAGATGCTTCCTCCCCAGGCTACCCAGGAGCCTCAGGCTTATTAGCAGTGTTTTATTCTCCCAACGCTCACGGGAGGTGCTTTTCCCATTTTACAGAGGGAGAGACAGAGCACAGGGAGGCGAAGGGCTGCCCTGAGATCGCAAAGGGAGTCTGTCGGCAAGGCAGCCTCAAAGCCGTCTCGTGGAGACCAGGCACATAGCACTGTGCTTAAATAAGCAAGGGAGATCCACAGGCAGAGGAAGGCATTAACAGCCCAGGAGGAATAACGGGGAAGAGCCTGATGCTGCTTGATAAAGAAGAGACCAAAAGCAGGTGGTAGGGACAGAGAAATGGTCTGGAGACAGCAGCGAGTAGGAGGGGAGATGTAAAAAAAAAAAAAAAAATACAACCCCAAAAGAAAAGTAGTATTTCTCCCTTGCTTCTCATTTCCTGGCATTTTTCTTGCTGAGATCTTGAATCATGGGGGAAAGGGACAACTTGCCGCTTGGTCTCCATGCGTTAAAAAGCAAGGCTGGAATCTCCCTGACAAACACTTCCAAGCTCAGTCTCTACAAGCTGCCCCCAAATTCATCCAATCTGGCTGAAATTTTATATCGGGGATGTTTTATTTTCTCTATTTATCTGTTTATTTTGGAAAGTTGCTGGGGAGATTGTGGGAGGAGATTGCATGCTTCATTGAAGAGATAGGATACTTGGAAAAATCAGTTGCAGACTGATAATTGTTCTAACTTTTTAATGTCCTTTACAGAAAACAGGGTGGCCTGATGTGTATTTTACTTGATTAGCTTCATGGAGGGCTTGTGCCTCTGACTATATTTGGAAAGGTTTTGATGTTTTTTGTACTGATGCAATCAGGATGCTGATGGCCTGGAAATCATTTTCCTGATGTGGATATCTGGAGGGTCACGGGCAGGGGATGCCAACAGGCTGTGCCTGTTTCGGAGTGGCAGAGCTGGGTGGAAGGGAGAAGGAGCTGGGCAGAGCCAGAGCAGGGCTGTGAGTGAAGGGTTTTCCAAGCTGTGTTTAACGTGCTGTCACACTGCGCAGCCCTGAGTGGCAACACAGTATTTGCACATAGTGGCTTTCCTCCACGGGTCCGAATGTACAGCCAGTGTGGTAGTAGGGTCCTTCTCCTGCTTTGATGGGTAAAAATCACAGCTGGCAGGAGCTACTTTTTACCAAAGCTGTGCCACGGGTCAGCATCAAAATCAGAAGTGAAGCCAGCAGAGCCTTTGGCTGCCTAAACAAATCTCCAAGCACCCTGTACCTTTCAGGGCTGTTGGCATCCGTTTTGTGTCCCTCAGCTGTAGGAAGCTGGACCTAGGCTCTTGGCTGATTTACTGATTGATGGTCAGAGACCAGACAATTTGTTTGGGCTTTTTTTTTTTCCTACAGTCATGTCTTTTCCCAGTACAGGCTTTGCTGGAGCTGCCCTGCTGTGAAGCAGATTGCTGCTTTCAATGAGGCACAGGTGTACAGGCATGGCCAGGAAGGGTCAGGAGGAGAGGAGAGGAGAGGAGAGGAGAGGAGAGGAGAGGAGAGGAGAGGTTTGCTAGCCCTCTGGAGATGGGGCAGTGGATGTGAGTCCCACCCATGGAGGCAAGGTGTGCACTGCTTTCCCCAGGGAAGGCTGGTTATTGCTTGCAGTAGACTCTTAAGTGCTGCTCTCCTGCAAGAGGAACTGGGAAAGGGGTGCTGTGACTTGGAGACTTCAGGTCTGACCTTGGGGTAGGAGCATAGGGCACGTAACTCGAAACAGTCATTTTTGCGGGGGGAAGGAGGGCACTTGTTGGCTAGGAGACCCTGTTCTCTCACTTGGTGCTTTTTGGGGGTTGCTGTCTTTTCACCAGGGACACTGGCAGGGGAGTGAGTAGCTGGCTTGCTTTGAGGCTCTGTTTCTCTAGCTTGCAGGCTAGCTGTGCCTTGCAGTAGCTACTCGCTTCTTCTTTGTCAAAGTTTTTGGCCCCTTTGGCTGAACAGAGACCATCTTTCTCCTGCCCTTGACACGAGCAAAGGGGATTTTGAGCTGCCTTCCCTGTCTCCCTGCAGCAGTGCACTCTCACTAGGAAAAGTTCCTCTCTGTCTAGCTCTGACTATGGGATGGGAAAGGGCTGGCTGGGAGTCCCCGCAGTATTGCAACATGCTCCTCGTTGTGTCCCCACAGCATGTCAAAAAGCAGCCGCCCTCGTGTGAAGAGCAAACTTCCTACTGCCCCCCAGCAAGCGACCAGTCACCCTATGGGGAGAGGGTGCTGCTCCCACCTCCCGTACACCAGTGACACGGCTGTGGGGACACCCTCTCCCATACAAGCTGGCAGTAAATTCACAGTAATGATGTTTATTATGAAGCTGATGTCATAGTGGGGTAGGCACTGTCAGGTAGCATCAGTAGTGGCTGTAATGGTGTGAACGTTGCTGTGTTACAGCTGCTCTGTACGGGTTTTCTGTTGAATGCTGGGAAAAAAATTCCCCATGGAAAGTCTCTCTCTCTCTCTCTTTGTGTGACCACTCATTCCTTGTGAGCCCAGGCCATTTCCTTCCTTGCCCAATCCTTCTTCTGTAATGAAAGTGTCTGGGCTAGCAGTGTTTTTTCAGTACTCTGAAAAATAATGCTACCAGCTTGTTGCAGATGGTCATAAACCTGTGTGTGATACAAAGGCGTAGGAAAATAACAGGAAGGGTCTTACAGTGGATATTTCAAGGGCGAAGTGCCCAAATGAAGATGGGACTTTTGGGAGGCTGCTGCAAAGGAAAAACTGTGCTTTGCTGAAACGCAGAGCAGCTTTCAGGCTCACTTTGCATGCAGCAACCAGCCAGCCTGAAGAAGCGTTGCTGCCAGGGA
>NW_008824052.1:306262-319175 GCF_000699105.1 Pygoscelis adeliae
TTTTCTCCCCATCTGGCAGCTCCCGAGGGAGCTCTCCTACCAATTTGTAAAACGTAGAGCTCCCATGTCCAGCAGGGAGGCAAATATCTCTGCAACCCTCCTAGCCCTGCTGTGGGCAACAACTGCCCTCCTGGTATTTCACAACACCAAGGGTTGGAATAAAGGCTGGACCAACATCCCTTGGCCAGGAGCTGCATCTAAACCGAGCTTGCCTCAAAGGGACCATGCAGCCTCTTGCAGGCTTTCCTCCATGACTGTGCAAAACCAACTGCTAGCGCCCTGTGGGAGCTTGTCTGCAAAGGGAAGGAGCACAGCTGTGACTTCAGGAGAGCCTGAGTCGGGATCTGGCTCTCCTGGTTAGCTCCAGCTCTACCTGAAAGCTCTCAGGCAGCCAGTTGCAGAGGGCCCCAGGACAGCTCCACTCCCTCGGTGGTAAAAAGGGCTCTGGGTGCTGCCCCTGGGCATGGGGTAGTGCTTATGGGCAGGGTTGTGCTGGCCTGGAGTGGTGGTTTGGAGCTCTTCACCATACACATATGGCCAGCACCGAGCCTGAGAGCTGCTAGCATCCCTGCCTGGTGCTGCCATGATAAATCTGATCCGAGAGGCGTTGGGGAAGTGACACTGAGGCCACAAGCACCGCAGCAGGCAAGGTTTGCCGGGGCTGCTAACCTGGCGTGCTGTGAATCAGCTACCGCATTTGCTTTTATTGTTGATGGCCAGGATGGGAAATGCAATTGAGACACCTTAATGAAAAGCTAACAAAGTTGGGTTTGGAGGGAGGGCTGGTGTTCTGGTAGCCTTGCTTCTCATTAGAGAATAATATGAATGATTTGTCTGGGAATATTCCTACCACTGCGCCTGCACCAGCGTGCTGACCATGGGCCGAGACCCTATGCAAATGCAGAGTAAGAGGGTCTCTGGGGACCAAGCTGTTTATTTTGGATTGTACAAATAAAGAAATGCTGCTAATTTTATAGCAGCTGCTTCTCAGAGATATTTTGAGTGTCAGGCTCTGACTGTGTGTGTGTAACCAGAATGTTGTGGCCAAGCATTTTCTAGCCCTCCATAATTCCTCAGTCTGGTGTTAATAACACTCATTGTGAATTGGTTCAAGCAGGAAAGCTGGTGAGGGTATGTGAATCGTGCTTGATGACCACACCACAAAATGCTGGAGAAAGTCCAACATAGAGTTGGGGGATGTTGCTGGCACTCAAAGAAGGGTCCTGGCACATTGCCAAGGCTGGTGGGTTTTTCTTCCAAAGCTCCAGCCTTTCCCCACCCATCTGAACTCTCCAGAAATGTTCCATGTTTCTTATCTCCTGCTGTCTGAGGGAAAAATGTTGTTTGTACATGGAGAGCTGGATGGGAAGGCCAGAAAGATGGATTGCTCACATGCAAGCCTCTAGGCCTTTTTTCCTCCTGTTCAACGTAATATGGGACTTAATTTAAAAACAAAAAAAACAACAAACCAAAACCAACTTATATTAGAATGTTTGAAAGGGAAGAACATGGCAAATAAAGTTCAAGTGACTTATTAATCTGATTTAGTGGGTGTCTTTTTTCTGGCTGAGACTTCCAGTGCTCGAATCCTTTTAAGACTGTAGAGTTGGTCCAAAGTGTGATGGGACTCTCCTATTCTTTATGACCTAAATCAGTGACCCAAAACATAATATTTTCTCTAGAACCATCTGTTTCCTCTTCTTGCCAAGGGGATTTCACAATGCCTGGTTGCTCTGAATAATTGTACATGTGCAAGAATATGACTTGCCACAGGGAGAAAAATAACTGAACAAGGGCAGGTGGATGCTCTTGAGTTTTCTGTTGAAACTACTACCCTTTAGAAAGAGAGGGTGAAGAACCATGCAGCTGAGTAATATTTTATGCCTACACTAAATTTTTTTAAGCCTACATATTTTTAAAAAAACCAAAACTACACTTAGAATCATAGAATCATAGAATCATTAAGGTTGGAAGAGACCTCTAAGATCATCGAGTCCAACCATCAACCCAACACCACCATGCCCACTAAACCATGTCCCTAAGCACCTCATCTACCCGTCTTTTAAATACTTCCAGGGATGGTGATTCAACCACTTCCCTGGGCAGCCTGTTCCAATGTTTAACTACTCTTTTAGTAAAGAAATTTTTCCTCACATCCAATCTAAACCTCCCCTGGCGCAACTTGAGGCCATTTCCTCTCGTCCTATCACTTGTTACTTGGGAGAAGAGACCAACACCCACCTCGCTACAGCCTCCCTTCAGGTAGTTGTAGAGAGCCATGAGGTCTCCCCTCAGCCTCCTCTTCCCCAGGCTAAACAGCCCCAGTTCCCTCAGCCACTCCTCATAAGACTTGTGCTCTAGACCCCTCACCAGCTTCGTTGCCCTTCTCTGGACACGCTCCAGCACCTCAATGTCCTTCTTGTAGTGAGGGGCCCAAAACTGAACATAGTCTTCGAGGTGCGGCCTCACCAGTGCCAAGTACAGGGACACGATCACTTCCCTAGTCCTGCTGGCCACACTATTTCTGATACAGGCCAGGATGCCGTTGGCCTTTTGGCTACCTGGGCACACTGCCGGCTCATGTTCAGCCGGCTGTTGACCAACACCCCCAGGTCCTTTTCTGCTGGGCAGCTTTCCAGCCACTCTTCCCCAAGCCTGTAGCGCTGCATGGGGTTGTTGTGGCCAAAGTGCAGGACCTGGCACTTGGCCTCGTTGAATCTCATACACTTAGGAGCTATCTGGGATAAACAGAATAGATACCAAGTCAGCCTGTGTTTTAACAGCCCCTTTATCAAATGTCTCTGAGACTTGGTTTGGAGCAGTGTGAAACACAGGAGTACAGATGTTGGGTGACTAATTCATGCTTCGGCTAAACTTCAATGACCACGAACGCACATCTGTTTCAACTTAGCTATCCACCAAACGGCCTGCAACAAAGTACTCTTCTTTACAAACATCATGTTTTCAATTTTTTGCTTCAGATTTGTAGCCTGCATTCTGGGAAGCAGAAGGTACCCAGGGATTGTGATCAGGGGAGCAATGTTCAGGGCTTCTGACTCCAGCAGTAAGAGCTTTTTGTAGCATTAGCAGGATTTCCAACGCAAACAACTCCTTTCTTTTAAATCTATCTTCATACAGGAGACTTGCTTTTTCTTCTTCATCTTATCTGTTTTTATCACCCAGCTCTCTGACTTGCTCACTTCCTGCTCTGTGTATCTTTTTCTTTTCTTAATTAGAAAATGGGGGGGGGGGGGGGGGGGGGGAGGGGGAGGCAGACCAACAGTTCCTGGTGAGGAAATGCCATTTATATAAAACTGTCTTGATAAATTCTCAGTATTATTCTTCCAGCCCAATAATCCTATTACGGCATCCTTAAATAAAAGCAAATGGAGGAGAGGGCTTTGCTCCATCATTACAATGTCCCTTTGTGGAGTAGATCCCATAACATGGGTGCAGGATGGTACCCATTGCTTCCTCCAGCCAGTTCTTCACTTGCTTGCAGCCCTGTCCCTGCATAATATGCCCCTGCCCTAATGAGGAGGGGTGATTTCTGTGTCATGGGGGATAAGGAGATGGACGATGGTGACCAGGTGCTTTTCTTCAAGGGGGCGTTGGTGTGTCCCTGTTTAGGAGAGTAGATGCTTCTCCCCAGGAACGCCTGCCTGGCTGTACTTTTGCAGTCAGCAATGCAGCATGTGTAGCCTGCTGTGTGGCTGGAGAACCAGCCTGGTTCCCAGCTGTGCTGTGAAACAAGCCCTTTTTCAGGAGGAACAGGGAAGGTGTGCTTAGCCGTCCTGCTTGGGTCACGCTCGCTATGACCGGGCCCAGGTGACAGCTGGGATGCTGTCACTGGATGCAGCCTTTAGTGTGGATGGGCTGGTCTGTGTCTCCCAGTGCATGCAGCTGTGCAGCTGTCAGACCTGGCGTTGTGTTTGCTGGAGACCGGGCAGATGGGAAATGGTGAGGTGAGACCTGCCAGGCATTGCAGAGGCTGGATACGGGCCTGGGAATACCATCCTTCTCTTAGAAGTTGAAACCTTTTGTGGCTGGGCTCTTTTTTTTTTTTTTTCTTTCTGGGGTGTGTTTTTTTAAATGAGCAAAACTAGTTCAGCCTTTTGTATTCTCCAGCAAAGTAAAGGTATTGACATACTCATTTTCCTCTCTTCATAGAACCATTTTTAAGTACCATGCGATTAAATTAACTTGGAATGGAGAAGCGTAGTATGGCAAAGGCTGTCCTTGAGGAGAAAATATAGCTTTAATAACTAGGAATCTGGCTTTTATTGGCTAGTAAAATTGAGAGTGTAACACTGAGCATGCTCAGGTTTTTGCACTAAGCATCTCTATGTACTTAAAGGCATCTGTTCTGTTGGTTTATGCACTGTTAACTAACCGCAAACCTCTTTAACAGCTCCTCTACACTGCTGGAAAATCCTGAGGTAGGACAAGGGCAAATATTGCTGTCATGCTTCATGGCTGATGTTGTAAATGGAGTGAGAAAGGCCCTTGAAGGGAAAGCCATCAGAGCTGACCTAGTGGGAAAAGAGCGCAGGGACAGGTTTCCTCTCGAAGCATGCCAAGAGAGCCAGGCTTGGATGCATATGGGGCTCTTTCCAGTTTTGGGAAGGTGCAAAGTGATGCACTGTGGAAGGAATGGCTCCAAAATCATTAATTAAAGACTGCCCTTCTGGTGCACCTTATGACCAAGTTACTGTTAAGAATAAGGTTTTGCCAGGGCTTGAGCTCACTTCATGCAAATTTCTGATGTGGAGTAGATGCTTGGGAGGACTGTGAGCAAGAAAAGGCTGTGAAATATATAGTTTACAGTGATTAAAAATGGCAAGTATAAAAATATTTTTTTAAAATGATGGGGGGATAGTAGATTTCCCTGTCCTCACCTGCTCTTACCCTGAGTAAGTGAGTGCACCGTAATTTTGAAATGGGAAACACTTCTGCCAGGTGTGAAGCAGAATGATGGGCTTTAATTAGATGAGAAACAAGAAAATGCAATTGAACAAATAGGCTTTCAGCGAAGAGAAAGAAAGTAGCATTAAACATCATAGTAGCTAAAGGGGGTAGGTGCTAGCCCACTGGTAGCACCTCAATCAGTCCTTGTTCATATAACTGAACTGGATGATTTGTACATGGAAAACTGCAGTAATCATAACACACATGGGCTTATTAGATGGGGCTTCTTGAGTAACAGGGTAACTTGATTATATGTTTGGGAAAGCTGGGACATAAACAGGGTGTAGGGGAAAACCTGTTATCTCTGGTTGGCCTCACTTAATGCATCTTTCCTTTTGTCTCTACAGGTTGAGGATGTTTGGGACCTGTTCGGTGGAAGCGGCCATGTCACGAGCAACTCACCAACCCACCTTCCCAGTGAGCTTCCAACTCCTGAGCGTTGTGCTGGTGTTGGTCTTCCATGCAGACAGCATACATGCGGAGAGCCCCAGTGAATTGCCTGTGAATGACACCGAGGAGTGCACTGGCTCATACATCTGCAAAAAGGGTGTGATTTTACCAATATGGGAACCCCAAGACCCCTCGTTCGGTGACAAAATCGCTCGGGCAACAGTGTATTTTGTAGCGATGGTGTACATGTTCCTGGGAGTATCTATCATAGCTGACCGCTTCATGTCCTCCATCGAAGTCATTACATCCCAAGAGCGGGAAATAACCATCAAGAAGCCCAACGGCGAGACCAGCAAAACCACAGTGAGGATCTGGAACGAGACCGTTTCCAACCTCACACTGATGGCCTTGGGTTCGTCTGCCCCCGAGATCCTCCTGTCTGTTATCGAAGTGTGTGGCCATGGCTTCACAGCAGGGGACTTGGGGCCAAGCACAATTGTGGGGAGTGCTGCATTTAACATGTTTGTCATCATTGCAATCTGTGTTTACGTTGTTCCAGATGGAGAGATAAGGAAGATCAAGCACTTGCGAGTGTTTTTTGTTACAGCAGCCTGGAGCATCTTTGCCTACACTTGGCTTTACATTATTTTATCTGTGTCTTCTCCTGGGATTGTGGAGGTTTGGGAAGGCTTGCTCACCTTCTTCTTCTTCCCCATCTGTGTGGTGTTTGCCTGGATAGCTGACAGGAGGCTTTTATTTTACAAGTACGTCTACAAGAAATACCGAGCTGGCAAGCAGAGAGGCATGATCATTGAGCATGAGGGTGACCGGCCCTCCTCCAAAGCTGATATCGAGATGGATGGAAAGGTTGCTAATTCTCATGTGGAGAACTTTTTGGATGGGACACTGGTGTTGGAGGTGGATGAGAAAGACCAGGATGATGAGGAAGCCAGGAGGGAAATGGCTCGGATCCTGAAGGAGCTGAAACAAAAGCACCCCGACAAGGAAATTGAACAGCTTATAGAGTTGGCCAACTACCAGGTCCTGAGCCAGCAGCAGAAGAGCAGGGCTTTTTACCGCATTCAGGCCACTCGGCTCATGACAGGAGCTGGCAACATCTTGAAGAGACATGCTGCAGACCAGGCCCGCAAAGCTGTCAGCATGCACGAGGTCAACAGTGAAGTGGCAGAAAATGATCCCATCAGCAAGCTCTACTTTGAGCAGGGTACCTACCAGTGTCTGGAGAACTGTGGCACTGTCGCCCTGACCATCATTCGCCGGGGAGGCGACTTGACCAACACTGTGTACGTTGACTTCCGGACAGAGGATGGGACAGCCAATGCCGGCTCTGACTATGAGTTCACTGAAGGGACAGTGGTCTTCAAGCCTGGAGAGACCCAGAAGGAAATCCGAGTTGGCATAATCGACGATGACATATTTGAGGAGGATGAGAACTTCCTGGTCCATCTCAGCAACGTCCGCGTGAGCACTGAGGCCTCAGATGAGGGCATTCTTGAGTCCAGTCGTGTCTCAACACTTGCCTGCCTGGGATCACCATCTACTGCCACCGTCACCATCTTTGACGATGACCACGCTGGCATCTTCACCTTTGAGGAGCCAGTAACACACATCAGTGAAAGTGTGGGGACCATGGAAGTGAAAGTGTTGCGAACCTCTGGTGCGCGAGGAAATGTTATTGTGCCCTACAAAACCATTGAAGGCTCAGCCAAAGGTGGAGGAGAGGACTTTGAAGACACCTGCGGGGAGCTGGAGTTCCAGAATGATGAGATAGTGTAAGTGAAGGTTTTATTTGTTACTTACAGTCTCTGGTTCTCCTGAAATTAAATGCACATGGCTCCCAGAGCTGAACTGGAGGTGTTTGGGTGCCAGCACATTGCAGTAAGCCATGAATGACCTTATGTGCTTTGGGGAGCCTGAAATGCTGCGTTCCTGCCTTGCTAACAGACCAGAGAGTGATGCCTGCCCAGGGGCACTCCACCCTTCCAGTAGCAGGGAGGTGGGACTGGTTTGTGAGCCCAGCCTCCCACACCCTACCCATGCGCTAAGAAGATCTCTATAGCCTCGGCTCTACAGTGGAGCAGAGAACAAAACTGAGCTGGCTGTTACCGCCCAGTCACAAGGACCTGTCTTGCGAAGGGCCTAAACTGAGTGTATGAATTGTGGTGCCTACTTTCCCTTGCCTGTTGAGGGTCAGGTCATGCGGAACGGGGCCTCAGCCTGTTCCACTGATGCTCAGTTCAGGGCTTTGGTGAAAGTCACTTCACCTCCTCCTCTTCTAAAGGCTGCAGGCCTGAGTCCAATGCTTGTCCTGAAAAAGTATTGTCACGCAGAGAAGCCTCATGGTTAGGATGCAACTGCAGACACATTTGGCTGCTTGCAAATAAAAAAGAGGCTGAAAGCTGTTGTGGAGGCTACTCCTGAGTGTTGCTAGGTGGATGGTGGAAAAATTATTAGTGCTGTAGCCTTGTTTATTACATTATGTGGAGAATATAAATTAGCCCAGTAAATCATGGTAGAAAACATCTATCCTTGGGTATGTCATGAAGACATTTCCTTGCCCAGCTGGGGCTATGGGAGGAGCAAGGCTTGGGAGTTGCGTGGTTCCTCAGGCTCTTCCTACAGTGAAGTCTGTGTCTGTAGATCAGTCCCTGCCAACAGTACACCCTGTAGCACAAAACCAATGTGTAGAACTTGGAGCAGTCACTGATAAAGGGCACTGCTGTGTCAAGGGAGAGCTAAATGTTGGCTTGGGTATTGCATATCATACAACTGGTCTCTTAGGAGCTGAAACAGACCCATGATGAGTGCCAAGAGTGGGCCTTATGTTCTGTCTGTTACTTGTATCTGCTCCGTGTGCACAGGGAGAATGAAGCAAACAGGGGAATCATAAAACTTCTTGAAGTTGGGGGAAATAAAAAAGTGATTTGTAGTTCTCAGGCAGGGTATTAGACCAGTTGGGGTTTTGACTTCTCAGGAAAAACCGAGCAAGAACTTCACAGCTCCACCAATCTGGAGGCCAGAACATGCATGTTGCTCACACAAGGGTCAAGAGCACACAATATGCCATTGTTCCTGGCTCCTGAATGATAACTGTAGTAGAGAAGAATGCAGTTACTTGATTTTTTTTTTTTTTTTTCATTTTGGGAGAAGCAGGGAGTTGTCTGCAGAGATGCGATGAACTAGGCTATAAGGATATCCCCCAAAGGCTCTTTACTTTTTAACCAGGTCACTCAGCACTAGAAAAACTGGGCTACTGGTAGGAAGACTTTGACGTTTGATCTCAGTTCCCCTGGGCTGTGACATGTTTACATGGCAGGCCAAACACATGGCCGCAGGCTCTGCGATTGCACTCACAGGGGCTTGGGCTTCCCCCTTGTCTTGGATCCATCACTCTGGCCAGGATCTCTGTGCTGTTCTTCATCAAAGACAGGTAGTGTCACCTGTGTCTGCGCTGCCTGTTAGCGCTCAGTCTGTGATGTGGGGTTTTGCAGTGGGACGGCTGTGCCGTCTCCCTGGGGTTGCACCGGGGCCCGCTGTGCTGTGCCTACTGCCTCTGCGGGTGGCCTTTCCTCCACTAAGCTGTTCACTGCTGACTTTTGCCAACAGCCTGGTAACAAGGGGTGTGTTGGAAAAGGGCTGACCACATCCTGTCGGAGCTGCTGCCTGGCCTCCCAGGGCGTGCTGGTGTGCCTTCCCCATGGCAGCAAGCCTCCTCCTTCCTTTTCTTACTGGCTGTCAGCATGTGCACAGCAAGCAAGAAACGGGGGAAAACAGCTTTCTTGGAAACCCAAGTGTGTTTTTTCTGTGCAGATGCCAGGGCATTGCCATCATATCTCTATTGCCTTTAAACTGTCTCTCCCTGGAATTGCAGGGAGGGACGGTACATGGGAAGCACCACTTTAGGAGTTCACAGCCTGGTACAGATGAGGGCTTGGGGAATAGGATGGGAGGAGGTGGCAACTGCAGGGCCATATGTTGACCAAGGAGCTTGCTCCATTCAGGTGGGAGAAGGATGAAACTCCATTTTCCAGGAGAAGGATGAAACTGACTGTACAAATTGCAATCTATTCATGTGCCTGAAAGGCAGTAATTATTCCTCTAAAACTTACCTGCTACAGTCCACGTTCAGGTGTTGGATGGTACAATCTGACTTACAGAAGATTTCCTGCAGGTCCGTGTCCTGCAGCACAAAGGCGGTGTGGTTCTGAAGCTGAGGTGCTGCTTACAGGCATCGTCCCTTGGAAGAATTTGCTCTAACGGGAATAAAGAAGATGTGCTAGCACAATATGTGGATTATAGAGCTAAAGCCTGTTTCTGTGTCATTGCTTGTTAGTGCTCTGCTTCAGCTAAACCACAGCTGTGTAGAACGGTGCAATTCCCCAGCACATTTGATTCAATAAAGTTCTAAAACTTCAGGTTTTCCCATGCTCTGGTGATCAAGGGATGGCTTTGCTGCCCTTTCTAAAGGTCTTTAGTGCCTATTCAGCTCTGCCATTCTAGGCTCTATCAATCAGCTTGGTAAAATTGAGTAAGATGTGTTTTTCTGGGGCACTAACAACAAAGGTAGGGCAGTGCAGGGGGACACAAGGATGAAAGAAAACTGTGTACAAGCCTCTATTATGAGGGCTGGCTTGCTGGTAAGTCTCAGTAAAATTAGAAAGTGCTGAGAGGGCCCTGATCTTCTGGAGACCTTCCTCTGGTTCCCAAAAGGCCCAATTACATAACATATTGTTTGTTTGTGGCGTCCAGAGAGACTTTCCCATTTTGCAATCTGTTGATGCCCCCTTTCCCAGAGCACACAAAATAGCTGTGTAACTGCTGAAGCCGTGCCACTCCTGTGCATTTAAACAAAGATCTCATTCCGATGCTACCAAAAAGATGTGTGATGGAGAAGATGTTGGTCCTCCTATGGAACATTTTATCCCAGCACTGCCTGGTAGCCTCTTGGAGTGATGCTCTTCTGCTCCTTGCTCCTGAAGCACAGCTTGTGTGTTCAATGGGTACATGTTGGCAAGTGAAAGAAACAGCATTTAAATGCGTTTTGCAATGGGGTTAGCTGGGGTTGCACAACAGATTGTTCCAAGGTGTGTGGGAAGGCTAAAGATGTCTGACTTGGGTCACAGCAAGGCCAGTCTCAGTGATGCTGCACGGGTACCTGGGGCTCTGAGACACTGGTGTAGGACAGGGGGCTATGATTTAAAGTGTAAGAGAGAGCCCTCCCTCTGGGACCATCCTCAACAAGGTGACTCCAGTCTTGTCTTGCATCTCCATTAATAATTAAAGCTTTCTTGATGAGAACATGGCGAAGATGTGGAGTTGCAGACTCTTCCTGCCCACTCGTCTACCACAGCTATTGTGATCATAGAAAAGGTCACTGGTTCACCTAGGCAGTATATTTTTATCTCCTGACTGAATGTCAAATAATTCAAAAGAAGTCCAGCCTCCTATCTTAGAGGAAGAAGCAATCCTTCCCCCAGCTGATGGGATCTCTTCTCCTTGCTGTCTCAAAACATCAAGAGGGGCACCTCTTCCAGATGTGACTGCAAAGCTAAATGAAAACTGTGTGTTCTTTCATGTTCAAAAAATAGTCTTTTTTCTAGAGAAAATATTGCAACTAGACATCTATTACAATCTGCTTTCCAGATGCCTGCACCCACACCCCCCAAAAGAAAAGTTTTTACTGCATTAATAAGACAGTGAGGAAGATGGTACACAAAATTAAATGGATAACCAATTAAACTGGTATTTCACCTATGCAGTTACACCTGTAAATGCATGGAGAATCTTATGTCAATAGATCTTGCTGTTCATAATATATAGTTTGGCTGTTTTTATAAAAGGTGCCTGCTGCAGGTTTAGGAACTGACACTCTTGGCCCAGTGAACTTGACTTGTCCAAGCCAGCTTTGGCATTTCTCTGGAAGCATAAATCTAGGAGCCAAATGTTAACAATGACACAAACATCAGCTAAATCCTGTGATTTTTTAGGGAAAGTGTCCCCAGAGACCACATAGCCTCCCTCCCAAGAGCCCTTTAAAAACGTCAGTGTCAATAAATATAGATTGTGGTGGGGGGGAACCAAGTGGTACTGTTTTTTTAAGTTACCCTTTTCTTTTCCAGAAGAAGTTGGGTGACGTATTTCTAAAGAAACGGCAAAAATAAAATCCTGACTCAGCCCTGGGACCTCTCTAGCTCAGTTTTGCATCCGTGGCCTGCAGCTTCAGAGAAAAAAATTAAACCTCCAGCATGGTTAGCCTTGCAGTAGGACACAGTCGAAGAGCAGAGAGTCTTCTGATGTGGCAGAGAGACCACTGTAAACCAGGCTGAAGGTGAAGCAAACAAAGATTTCCCTTTTCACGTTTCATCGTTGAACACATTATCTCTCTCTTTGTCCATCCCACTTTGTTTGCGTGGGTCAGTGTGCATCCCCTCCCTCGCAAGCCCAGGGTTAATATCTGGAGGCACAGTGTGAGATATCAAAACAGACGAAACAAAGATTAAACTCTTATTCGGCCTGCTTCCAGCACCCAGCCTGGGTTTTAGAGCATGTTTTCTCCTCGCCACTGGCAGTCTCACCTGGCCCAGTAGGACTTGCAGGCGGTTCAAATATAGCCACCAGGATCTACATCTTGGGTCCTTGGCAGGAGCACCCAGTGCCCTGGGTCCATCTTATGGGAGGTGGCCCTGGCCATGGCCCACAGCAGGGAGCTGAACACCTGTGTTGCACCAGGCTGGGGCATGGTATGGGGACCTGTTTCCCTTTCCAGGGGAGTTCTGGGGAGGAGAAGTTCCCTGGGGCTGAAATGTATTATTGCTTTGGGTACTGAAGGCCAAAAGCTGGTCATCCCCTCTTTGGGGGGGGGAAGATAACGGCTATAACAGGGTGAGCTGTCTTTTCTTTTTCTCTTCTTCGTTCACACAATGTTTAGTCTTTCCTGAACACTCCTAAAATGTTAGCCTTAGTATCTCCCAGCCATGTGCATCTCTCTTAAACTGCTGTGCTCTCGTCTCGGTTGCGCTGGACAACTCCCTTACATTTCTGTTAGGAGACAGGAAGGAAATAATGCCATGTGGTGTTCACAGACCTTCCTCTTTCTCCTGCACCCAAGTGCCTGCAGGTGCTTGCTGTTGTCCTGTGCACACAGACTGGGCACCAAGTGACACAGACACGGTGTGTACTGAAAAAATCATTCCCAAGTGCCATGTCAAGTCTCAAGCCTGCAAAGCACGTACTTGCAACTGTGTCTCTAAGTGTCTTATGGCCTGATCTGGTCCTTTCCTCCCCAGAGTAAGGGCAGTGGGTGTGCTCCTGTGGCATGTCATCATGGTGTTGTAGGACAAGTCCTGCCCGTAGCTTGCTTGGGGAGGGTGAGCACGGGATGCAGTCTGTGCCGTTTGCCCAAATAAGTCATGAAATCTAGGAACTTGATTTGATGATGTCCCCTGTGGAGGAGATTAGGCAGCGAAGTTGTGTTATTGGATGAAGCAAGTTGTGCCAGCAATTCACTGGGGGGAATGGGGGGGGAGGAGGGTGA
>NW_008824052.1:319212-327194 GCF_000699105.1 Pygoscelis adeliae
TTTGTCCTTGAAAAACCAACGTTTCCTTATTTGTAATGAGCTGTTGTTGGCAATTTACTGCTGCCAGCTGCATCTCTGTGGTTGATTAAGGGAGCTTGGATCTTAAATATGTAATAACTCTCTGAAAGCCATTGAGAGGCAGTTATTAGCTTCATCAGGGCCTGTGTACATATCCGCTGTGCTCCTTTATGAAAAGGCTACCTATTAAATGCATTGTAGTAATTTATAAAACACAGGATCTAGGCTTGTTTTAAGAAATTAAAGCAGCAACCCTAGCAAAGCTTGTGGGCGTGGGGAAAGAGTTATCTTGGAGTGAAGCGCTGCTCTGCAGCTCCTTGCTGGGGAGACAAGAGTGGGGGATAGGAGAAGCCCTGTCCCCCTTTGCAGACTCTTTTCTTTCCCTGGCATGTGCTTGAGCACTGCTGGCAGCAGTATTAGCACCAGCTGTGATATACAGGTCTTGTCAACAGAGCAGGGATCCATCCCTCTCCCTCCTGTGTACCTGGGATCCTTTACTGTGGCAAATTCTTGAGCAGAGAGAGGTAAATAGTTGGTACACAGGACCCTGATGCAAGTGCTGAATTCAAGTTGTGCATCTGCCTTGGGAATAGGCTTCTTTCCTCTGACACTTTGTCCCCAGGTTTGACCCTGGTGGATGGCACTCTGTAGTTTTCTTCCAGCAGCAGGGCTGCATTTGTGGGTTTAAAATGAGAGCGACAGAACAAAAAGCAGACAGCTGACCACAGCTGGCATCCAAGCATCTGTGCAGATGGGCAGAGAAACATCTGCTGTCATCCAAAGCCAAACAGAGAGGAGAAGCTGGACCTGGCAGACAACTGGCTGAGTCAGAAACAGACCCTCCCCTGGGGGAGAGGCTGAGCCCAGAGGCATCATCCCACACGCTGCGGGCAGATGGAGCGCTATCAGCCGGCTCTCTGCCGGCGAGGGGATGTGATGTCGCTCTGCCCTTGGCAGGCAGGTGTACCAGAGGTGATGCACAGTCTTCCATGTCTGGGACTGCCTTGTATGTGTTCCTACTGGCTTTGCTCACCCCAGGGACAAAATTACATGTTCACTAGCAAGGACATGCACATCACTGCTGTGCAAGGGGAAAGACACCTATGCTATCACTTGTCTCTGCTCCTTCCCCTGTTCTCCAGCACCATAGGATAACTGTGTTAGCTTAACCTTCACAGTCTGGTCTTGCTGAACCACCTGTATTTCTACAGTACTCTCAGATGAGGAGCTTTGATTAAAAGTTAGTCTTTCACAGCCACAGTGTTTGTGATGGCCGGGTGCATGGCCTAGCTGCACTGGTACTAGTGGGTATGTATATTCTCTGCTTTGCAGTCTTGGGCATGGTTGGAGTTAAGGTCAGCCCTCTCCAAGTCATAAATGCCATTTAGCCTGAGGACATCTTGGGAGATATCAAAAACTCTACTAATAATGTTTCTGACACTGACATTGGAGGCGTTGTGTTGGTTTCCAAGAATGGCAATGCTGGATCCTGGGTGACAACAAATAATAACGGCATTCTCTGTTTTAAAAATATCTTAGTGTAAGAGAGAAAATATTCCCACTGCTGTGCAAATAAGAGGGTGACCAGCATGTGCCTCCTCTGTCCAGTCCCTATATGGTTCCATTTCCATAGTGTCTGGACTCCTTCCTACACAATCAAAGTAACAATAAAATGTGTCTGGCAATGAGAAACAAAGCAATAACAAAGAACAGGGGCACAGACTGGGTCCCCGTGAACTGAGTGCTGGAAGGAGGGAGATGGAGATGATGCTGTATGCCTGCCGCATCAGAGCAAAGTCCTTTCCAGGGAAAGATCCTCTGAGTGCAGATGCTCTCAGATGGCTGAGGACAGGGATGGAGATGGGCTGAGTGGAGTCCAGTGCAGAGATACTACCTTGGGGTTTTTTTCTAGGGGTGGTTTAAATTTTATGGCATTGTTGTCAGGAAGCTTCTTTGCTCTTCGGAGTGCTTGAGTGATTCCTCTGGTTATTTGTTCCTGTTACAACACTGGTGTGTGGTAGTCACACACTACGGTATTTTGGGGTCATGCGATGTGGCTCTAAATTAACCACAGGCCCAGTATGCCCTGAGGAGAGCCCTGTCCCAGAGGCCAGATGCACCATCACCAGATGACAAAGCTGTTGTCTCAATGGCTGGGACAGAAGAATAACATGAAGTTTCTTGCTGGGTCCAGAACAAAACAAAAAAAAAAGGATTGATTTGCTCTGAGTTCTTTTCCAAACTCTGTTGTTTGCTTCCAGGAGAACAAAATAGTTATACGTTGGTTCTTTGCAAACAATTTGGAGTAGAAATCTATCGATCTGTTAAAGTGCTCATCAGCCCCTCAAACTGCCCAGGCAGCCTCTCAGCTTTACAGTGCTAATGGCTCAGCTCCTCAGCCTGTGCAGGTGTTTCCTCTGCCTGCCCCTTCTCCCTGGCGCTCGCCCTCCCATCTCCCATCTCCACTCGCTCATGTGGCCTTGGCTCTGCTGTCCTCTGACCCAAGACCTTACCCGTGCAGCCTGAGCACTCCTCTCGCCAGTGTTGTGACAGATGACTTAGCCTGGTGTGCCTTTAGATATGGGCAAGAAACACACCTGTCTGGAGACTGCGGACATCGTGCTCCAAGGAGCTATGTGTCCTCGGCCGCAGCCCTCCTTTCCCTCTTGGCGATGCCATTCTGCAGCCCGGGCTCTGCTGTCCTATTACTGCACAGCTCTCACACGAATACGCAGCGCTGTCACAGCATACGAGGCAGAAAAAAAGTCTGTTCTGCAGGGAGTCTGGAATAAATAGAGCTGCGATGAGCAGGGGAGAGACGCACTGGTTTCATTGAGAACGGGAGGCTGGATCTGAGACGAAACCTGTTGCTTTGGCTCGAGCAGGTGGGAAGCAGGTTTTACCTGGCACCAGAGTCTGCACAGGGCTTTGTATTTGCTTCGTTGAGTAGATTTGCATTCACACTTTAGGTTTGGTTATTGAAATTTATGTTCCTCCTTAGTGACTGGATATGTGATGGGACTTAGGGGGATAAGATATCACTCCTACATAGGGTAAAAATAATATAAACAAAGTCAGTATTAATGTACAAGGCCCAAATGATCCTACCACAGGGGAAAGGGAGGGAAGTGTAATAGGAGATTTACCTGACTCACGAGCTCTTCAGTGACCTGGAACTCAGAAAGAATCATACAAAAAACTGAAAATGGGTCAGTTTAGTAGGGAGGATTGTAACAGAGCAGCACGGGAGTGTTGGGTCAGAGTCAGGCCAAGTATGAACAGGACGAGAATTAGAGGGGAAGGAGATGTCCTGTCTATGCCTTAGCAGTGCAGAGGGAGAAGGGGAAGGGAGCTGAACAACAGATTCCACCAAAAAGGAGGTCCCTCTGTGGACATCTGTGTTCATGAGGCCTGCAGGTGTAGGACAGAGATGACGTAACATAGCTGTCCTCAGACCCAGAGAGCATACTGAAATCTAGCCTCGTGTTGTTAGGGGAATGCCTGAGGGGCTCTCAGAGCTGCTAGCAGTGCCGCTGGAAGGTTTCCTGGGCAATAGGTGAGATCTGCAGGCAAGCTAGCTCAGGAGCCGCCTTCAGAAGCAGCTCAGCCAGATTAGGTCTGCTTCTGTACCTAAAAGAGCCTAGCATATATGAACACGTTATTTGTAAGTACCTCAAAGACAACAAGGAGGTGAATAACAGCTAGCATATATTTGTCAAGAACAAATCTTATCAAGCCAACCTAATTTCCTTTTATGCCAGCCTTTTGGGTAAGGGAGAAGCAGTGGTTGTCATATCACTCAGCTTCAGAAGGGCTTTTAATGTTGCCTTGTTCAGTATTGTCGTAGCAACGGCTAAACGGGCCACTGGGGTGATGGGATCAAACTTGTCTGGAAAGAGAAACGTGGCACTGGATGGGGGTGAAAAGGTGTTCAGCAAGTGCTTGTCCTGAACTGGAGCTTGTTGGGCATGGAAAAGAGAAGTTTGGTGTTTAAACTTGCAGATAGAAAGAGTGGAGAGGCTGGAAGCATTATCGAAAGTAGGATGGGGATTTACAGAGATGGGCTGGGAAACAGCCTGAGCAGAAGCAAGACACTGTAAAGTGCTTGTGCAAGAATAGTCATAAGCACAAAGTCAAATGGGAGGGGAAAGACTGAGTCAGGGGGTGCCATTGTGACCCGGCAGCCAAATCTGAGCTCACAACATCATGCTCTTGCAATGAATGAGACAGACGTCATCCTGAAGATATTCACGAGGAGTGCAGCTATCCTTATGCTCTCTCTGCCCAGCTGCGCCCGGTGCTGAGCACTCCACTCCAGAAGAAGTTGGGAAGAGTCCAACAGAAAGCACAGAAAATGACTGGTGGTCTGAGAAATGTGACCCAAGGTGAGAGACTGCGAGAACTGGGCCTGTTTAATTTAGAAAGACACAGGCATAGGGAAGGTCTAAGCCTTGAGCTATGTAAAGGTTAATATGATATTCTCTGTGTCTGCAGGGTCTTGAGGAAGCAACAGGGGCAATTCAGATTAGACAGGAGGGAAAATTTCCTCCTAGTACAGATGGGTCCACTCAGGAACAGCTTGGGGGAGTGGGTGACCTCTGTCAACAGCAGAGAACAGCTTAGAGACATTGTTCAAAAATTTACTGAAGGTATCAGGTGTATTGTCTCTTTTAGGACAGCATTGGGTCAGATGAGGTCTCGGGAACTATTCCTCTCCTGTTATGTGCTAGGCAGGCAAACACATTCATCATGTGAGTTGCACTTCAATCAGGTGGCCTCTGTCCTGCATGGTCTTCTGCCGCAAATGTGTGATGGGGTAACATGCAAAGCAACCTACAGATGGAGCAGAAAGACCAGATGCGTGCATACACATGCAACCTTCAGAGCTTCCCTGTGGCCACCCAATCTGGGCTCTTTGCTCACAACGGATATCTGGGACAGGGCCAGTGCTCGCCTGCCGTCTGTCTCCTTTGCTAATAATTAGATGCAATCCAAGCTTCCCCATGGGGGAAGAAGCAAGGCTGCACAGATTAAGGAAGCTAATTAGAGGGGAAGAGAGCATTGGTACTGAAGCCCCAACAGTAAACTTTGAAATCTAGATAAGGGAACAGTATTTAATTATATACAATTAAAACACCGCATCTCAGCCCCCTGAGAACTGGCAGTCTTGGAAAGCCCTCACAAAGGTGCTAATGAACAGATCTGAAGGCAGCGGTGGGCATGGGGCTGTGCTTAATAAACTTCACCTGGGAAACACATCTGAAGAGAAGAGCTAGGAAAATTCCCTTGGACCACCAGCTCCTCATTTCTGTGTGGTGTCCTCCCTCTCCCAGAGCAGGTAATGGGAACCCAAAGCTCTGGCACTGAAAGGGAGATTGCTCTGCTCTTCCGTGCAGCTGGGCACAGACCATTGCAGACATCTATGCAAGGAGAGGCTATCCTGAAAATGTAGGGGAAATTGGAGATGGTTGTAAATACTTGGCCTGAGGAAGAGAAACAGCCTTTGTGCCTTTCTCTCCCAATGCACAGGGGCCTCCCGGTATCTCCAGGGAGCACCATGCCAATGTTCCCCTTTGCTCCACAATCCTGCAAAGTTATTTTAGGTTATTTTCCCACAAGTTTGCTCTAGCCCCTAAAGCAGCCACTTCCCCTCCCTGCTCCTTTGCCACAGCACATATATAGCCCCTGACTTCTGACCCTTTAGCCTGCCCTCTCCATGCCAGGAGGGCAGTTTGATTTCCCTGTAAAGTGCCTGCCTTGTGTTCAAACATTTACTGTTGCACTCTGTGCCAGCTGAGCCAGCAAGCTTTGTGGACTGCAGCAGTAGCTTTTATCCCATAGCTGCTTCTGGGTGTTAATGTAGTAAAACCAGGATGAGGAAAAGCTTGGATGGATTCATATCATCTGGCAGAGTAGAACTGCAGAACCAGCTTGAAGTTTTCCAGAATTCCTCCTCCTCAGCAACTTCAAACCTTTAAGGAAGGCTTTAGTTCCACCTTCGGTGCCAAAGGAGGTGGTGCCTGTTTTAATTTGTAAATATAAAGTGCCAGAGGGCTTCTACCTGCTGAAGACAGTAACTTTGAAAAGCACAAGCAAAAGGCTAGAGCTCTTTCTCCTGCATCCTTGTCTCCTGGTATTCCTCTTTTGCCTGTTCTTTGCTCCCACTTTCTTCTAGGTCCATGTGCAGAACCCATGAGTCGCATTTGCGATGTTGTCACAAACAGCTCCCCTGGTGATTCAGCAGCTTAAAATGTTACAAGACCTGAAAGTGATGCCAATGCCATTGAGGTTCATTTTATTTGCCTGAGCCTTTCTGGTGATGTTTTCCTCTGTTGTGCCAATAGCTAAACCTCAGGGGTTTCTTCACTCATTGTGTCTTAGGTGAGAATTAAATTTCTTGTTGAATCCCAGAACTTCAAGAGTTGGGGTTTTAAGAAAAATGCTGACTAGCATCTAGAGTGCCCTGTCTGGCCCTTGGTGTGCCAGGGCAGAATTTGCCGTGCTTTGAGGGGAGAATTGCTCTCAATTGTCAATCCTGCAGAGCTGGAAGGGAAGGTGGGAGGCTTAAGTTGCTTCTCAATTCAAGTCTTCCTAGACCTAGCATGAATGAGCATGTCAGTCTCTTGCAAATATGCAAACAGATTTCTACAAAGCACTTGCTAATGAACCAAAACAGCAGTTTGTCCTTTCAGTGATTTGTGGGGAGTCAGTAAAAGACTCAACCTGGGGAGCTCATTACACTGCTAAAGTAGTGCATTTTTAGTGGAGATGCTGGGAAGCTGTTAGCTGCTGGCTGTGATGCAGGGCAAGAGCTTGGCAGCACTGGGAGGAAACCTGTGAGAGGAGATGTGTATCGCATCCGTGCGCACAAGCATGGGGCTGGCTCACAACAGGGGCAAGGCAGCCAGGCCACGCAGGTGGGGCGCGAGAGGCGCTGATTTCCACCCCCAATCGCTGTAATCTCATGGCCACCCTAGAGGCACGCTGATATCATGCTGGGGTCTCAGGTGCAAAATGGAGAAGAGGAGAGCAGAGTCCAGCACCAGTGAGAAGGGAGAGCCACAGCAGGCAGCCTACTTGGAGACTTAGCCATGCGCATGGTATAAAACAGAGACCTGGAAAATACAGTCAGACTCTCAGGTCTTAAAAACCACGCACTTAATCCTAGACATCAAAGAACATCACTGCTCAGCCACTGCTCTGCTTCATGGGCACAGCGTGTTTGTCACCTTCAGCTATTGCACAGCTTAGATACAAAGCTAATTCACACCACTGTCCTTTCCTTTTGCTGTGGTGCTATGCAGCAACTGTAGCCATCTCCAAAAGGGATGCATATACCTCAAGGTGCCCATATATCTAAGGGTTGCATATACCTATGCCTCAGCAATCAGAGTAGGTGAAAGACTGACCAGGGAACTGCATGTATGGGAATGAGGCAGGATAAGGTAAAAGAGAGGTGAATGCATGATGAAAATTGGAAAAGGAGGGATGGAAGGAAAAATGAAAGAGGGGCCAAAATCACAATGGTTCATATGAGTACTTCCTCTCAGCTGCTCTGCTGGTGAGCACTTCCAGAGCTGCAACATGCTCAGGGTCATGTTCAGAGGCCCCTAGTGCCACCAAAGCTTAGAGCAAGGTTGGGCTGCTCAAGTTTGCAGCAACTAGTTGGAAAAAGCTGTTTGGCTCTTGCTACAGAATGAGTTTGACATCCATGACTTAAATGCATTGAGCTGATATCGCACAAGTTTCAGCTTCAGTGTGCTTGCAGGGAAAGCCCTGGCTTGGCACTAGGCAGCAAAGGTAAAAGTAATGAGGAAAAGAGAATTCTTCTGGCCTTGCCAAGAAAAATCACTGTGCATGGGAAAGGGAGAACTAAATTGATCTGAGTTTTCCTGCTATTGGTCAGCATTTTGGTGCCAAGGTAGTCATACTCTGTGTGGATGGGTACATGCATGTGAGAGAGG
>NW_008824052.1:327245-331728 GCF_000699105.1 Pygoscelis adeliae
TGAGAGAGGTAAAGAGAAAAGTTAACATGAAGAGCTCCATATTTAATATTATGTTAATCCCTTCCCTCCCAGCCAGAGCAGAGGTTTAAGATTCCTTTGCTGGACGTGAAGGGAATGTACTGATCTGTGTGAACATTATTTAATTAGGGAAGAAAGCTTTCAGGAAAGTTGCAACTGAATAATTAGTTTGGAAGTCTGAAGAAATTAATTGAAGTTTGGGGTTGTGGTTTGTTTTTTTTTAATTTATTGCTTCACAGAAAATTCAAGTTGCATTTTGAACCAAACTTTCCTCCATTAACTCTGGAAACTTAAGCAGGGGATGGATTTCAGGCCAAGTGTTTTGAAAACCCCTGCTAACTGCAACCGTGGCAGAAGGTGAAGCAACAACACTTCAACATCTCAAGTTCTCTGTGAAAGCCAGTACGTTGAAAAGGTATATAACAAGTCAGGCCACTTGTGCAACAGCTCTTTGCAAGTAGGGATTTGCTTCTAGCACTCTAGTTATGTGATGGCAAATCCTGCAAAGGAGCAGGTGGGACTCGCAAAGCCACGTGCCAACTTTGGACCCAGAGCTCAGCGTGATGGTGATCTCCACCAGCAACCATGGGGAGTGGGGTGTAATGCCTGCCCTCCAGTCCTTGCTAGGGTACAGCACCCTTTGATTTGTGGCATGAGTTTTATTCATTCATTTCTTTTTTGAGCTTATGCACATGTACTAATTAGAGAAGAACTGGTGAGCTCTGCTAACACATTTGAACACGGGTAGCTTTAGGCTTGCATTTGGGTCATTAAAAATGAAGTGAAATTATGTTCTCTTTGCACCAGTTATTGTGAGCAGGGGCCTTGATTTGGCAGCAGTTATCTCCCCAACACCACTGCACTGATGACTTCTAATGCATAAAGAACAGTGTGTCATTAACACAATAGGGTGGTGTGAAGCTACTGTATGAAAAGGAGAGGCTGAGACAGACTAGTTCATGACAAGCTTGTAACAAACCTGGGACTAACTGGCTGAGTTTAAACCCTTGGGAGGCTGGAAGCCAAAACATTTGCTAACCCATGAGGGGAAGCCCTTCCCTCATGGACAGCCTCCCGAGGATGGGGGCACGCTGCAGGGTGAGCAAAGTGGGTCTGGAGACATGCAAGCACAAGCATTGCTCCCTCCTGCTCCTTCCTTGGTTTCTCCATCAGTCCCATTACAAAACAGGTCACGCAGCCCCAGCACTTACAAGTGAGGGGGAACCAGCGTAAGGATTTCTTTCCAGGTTTTGCCGGGAGAGACAAAACCCAGGAGGGTAAAACCCTCCCAGGAAAACCCAGCTCATATCTCCTGAGGATCTTCTCTGCCTACTGGTATGTCCAAGCAGTCTAGGTGACCTTGACATTCGAGTGAGGTTTTCTTCATTGCTCTGTGGGATCTCTCTGCTGGCTGCAGGCAGATTTTGGTCGAGATGGAGGCCATCAATTTTTAAACATAAATGATAGGCTATAAAGAAAGACTTAATCTCACAGCTGGTCTGAACTACAAATACAACATAGGTACTTATGTCAAAGCTGCTAGAGATGGCCTGTAAAGGTCATTTGGCTTACCTCCCTGCATGACAGAGGTTGTACAGGCTTGTTGGTTGTATTCCTACAACAGTTGGAACCAGGGAAATGTTTGATTGAGGGTTTATCCCCAGAAATACCTCACTGCATTTTCTCCTCTCAGTGAAAATGAGGAAAATTGGAAACTCCACAGAAGTGTACCTGGTTTTGATTTAAAAAGCTGGAGGAGAAACCATATAGATTTTGAGGGGGAGCTGGCTTGTTTTTTAGAGAAGACACCTGGGACAAAATAAAATGTCACCCTTGCCTACTTCGGTCCTCAGTGACAGAAATCCACATCGCAACACTAACACTGAGTGATCTGCAGAGTTTTACTGTGCTGGGAAGGCCCTGGGCCATGATCCCGCTGTAGGGGTGCAGTCACATTGGTTGAGGTTCAGTTGTGAGGGAGGTGGAGGTTTGCTTGCGTACTGTGACAGTGGAAATGGCTGACATCTCTTGAGCTGCAGAACAAAATTACCTTCAATTCTTCTGTTGCTCTGTGCCCTGTAGCAGTGCTCTCCAAAGGTGGTTGCAATGCAGGCATAAATAAAATTCAGCACGCACTGAGACTACACATACCTGGATCCATAACAGAAACCTTAATGAGTTAAATCAGAGCTTTTATTATCTAATTTCTCATTGTGAACCAGTTTCTCACATCTCTGTAGATAATTGATCTGGTGGAGAATAGTTTTTGCCTTCTGGAAGCTGGCTGCCTTTTGAAATGCTCCCATCAGAGATGTGTTTCTCAGGCTTGTACTTCTTCCTTCTCATTATCTTGTCAATGGGAGCTTTCTTTGCACTGACTCCGCCGAGTGGAGGAAGGAGAATGTATTGGCAGGGAATGCGAGGCCATTTTCTTTGCCCTGTGGATGTGGGCACTGAGGCCTCAGGAGCAGCTCCTGCCAGGTGAAGGGAGAATAATTCCCCTTTCTGTCAGAAGAGTTGCAAGGATGGCTGCAGCTTGGTAGAGGGAAGCCAGCTCAGCCACAGCTGTGGCTGAAAATTCCTTGAAGCAGGAGGGTTAATCATCTGGCCACTGCTCTTGTTGGTAGGCTCCACAGCTGCTCTTTCGGCAAAGCTCTTTTCAAATCTCAAAGCTATCGGCTGCAGACAAAGGCAGTGCATTTTTTAAGTCTAGAGGAGTACAAAAGACTGCAGATAAACCTGAAGAGTTTTCCCCAGTAGCTAAACCCCTGGGTTATATCTGTTGAAATTGTTGAGAGAAGATCCAACAAATATTTGTAACACTCAGATTTCTACTGAGGATGCTGCATACTCACCTGAAAGAGTGCATACGGCTCTTGCCTGTCAGCTAGGGAGTGTAAATCGGCTGGGTTGCAACTGCATGAGACTGCATGCAAATATCGCTGCTCTGTTTTGGGGTTTGGTCCTTTTGCTTTCAAACCTTGTGGCTGGCCACATCTAGCAGATGCGCCTTCCTTTTCAGATCTGTCCTTCCACGTTTCCTATCCGGTGTTTGTGAGCACCACGTGTTTGTAGCACGCGGGCAGGGAGCAATGCAGACTGGTGGTCAGAGGTAACCAGGCTTCTGAGGCATGCAGGATGACGACTGACAGCAAAGTGGCTCTGGAGCACATGAGGAAGCTGGGAGGGATCAGCAGGCATCAAGGTCTCTCCTCACCGCACCTAGTCCTCCTCTGCGGTTGGAAAACCCCTTCTTCCCACAGAGACCTCTTGTCTTTCCTCATATTGTCCCTGTTTCCACCCCAGCCTCCCCTCTGTCCCGCCACTCCAGTTTTCTCTGCTCATCTTCTGAGTGTCATGGGCTCAGGGAAGACAGCTTGTACCCTGCCTCAAACCAGGTGGGCCTGGGTCATCCTGCCCCAAAATGTGCTGTGGGTACCTATACAGGCATAATGCTGCTCCTGGTTTGGCCTCGCAGGCTCTCTGCAGAGAGAAATTATGTCCGGTGGGCTTAAACCTCAGGTGTCAAAAATTAATAAATGAGCTGTGTTTTACTGGGATCTAAATCAGGATGCCTCAGCGCTCTTTGGGCACGTGCCCCAGGCTGCACTGGGATGTGCGGTGATGCATGGGCGTACAGCCTAGTGCTGCCTCCAGGATGAGCTCCTGCTGCAAATGCACCAGCACTGGTTAGATAAGCCAAATATGTGCTGTGATACAGCCCACATAATAACTACCAGCAAAAGCTATTGGGGTTTGTATTTCAAACTGCAGTTCTCAAGCCTGCATCTTCTTACTTGCCATCACTGCAAAGAGGTTTGAGAGGTTTGTTGTGTCTGATGGTTGTTTCCACCCTGCAAACTCACCATTTGCTGTGGCGTAGCTAGCTGGCGTTACTGCTGCTTTGGCACTGACTGAGACCAAAATTTGGTTGGTTGGTGGTTTTGTGACAGTGCCCTGCTGAGATACAGCATGAGTTACAGAAAGAGAAACAAAAGAAGGTTTGTATTTAGATAGAAATGGTTCTCGTGGTTTTGTCACCACATATGACAGGGACATATGCAGAAATGAATTTGCTGCTGTTTGCCTAGTAACAATAAGCAGGTTGAGACAGTATGTTAGATCTCACAAAAGGAAACATGACTTTTCTTTTATAATGTCTATTTTTTTTAATTCCGTTGTTCACTGCTGTTTTCTTGAAACTGAGTTGCAAGTAATGAATTGGGGGTGGGCGGGAAGGCCAACTGCAATGAAAAAGAACCAGGCTACCCTAGAGGCACATGGGTTCATCTGCCTGTCAGACTGCTTTATGAGATGTCCTATGCAGGGGCTGATCTCTTGATGAGGACCAAGCATTGTGAGCTCCGGCTCAAGGCTTATGCGTGTTGGCGAACTCACTTGACTGGTTTGCGATTAATGTTACGGGTGAGCTGTTAAAAGCCTTCATGCAGCAGACTGAGAGCAG
>NW_008824052.1:331789-344860 GCF_000699105.1 Pygoscelis adeliae
AGACCATCTCAATGGTGTTGTGCATGTGCACAGCAGTATCCTGGAGAGAGAAAGCACTTAATATCACAGGGCCAAAGTTGTTGATTCTTCAGGGGCCATGAACCTGTTTTACTCCCCGGGAAGGAGAACCTGCAACACTGGTTTTCAAGCCCGTGTGCCTGTGAGCATACATCCCTACTCTGTGTCTCACCTAAGAGGCAACGTCCCTGCTCTCCCAACCACACAGCAAAGCCAGAAATAGTGACTCTTCCAGCATTACAGTAAACCTGAAAGATGGGAGGTAGGCAACAGTTTGCAAGCCGAAGGAGAAGGGAGGACAGAGTTGACATCTGTGGTGTTAGGTTAGCAAACACTCAGCTAAAAGCAGAGGAGGGCGACAAGAAAACACCGCTGTCCCAGCCAGGCTCCAGTTTGTTAATCCCCAGGTAGTAAAGAAGGACTTTGTGTCAGGCCATGTGCCCTGCTCTGGGGGCACGGGCACCCCTGTGCTGTTGCTCCCGGCCAGGGGGGCCAGGCAGCTGCGGGAACATGTGTGACACATGAAGCACCTCTCTGAGTAAAGCTCTGCAGTTCATTTACTGCTGCTGCAGAAGGATGCGTGGGGGATTCTTAAAATAAAATTTGAAATTTTAGTGGAAAATGTGAACTTTTGCTATCAAAAGAACTTTTTCACAAAGGGTAAGTTGTAGTCACTACTAGTGTCTGAAGCAAAGCATTTCAATGCTTTGTGGTTTTCTAGGTCCATTTTCATGCAGGAGTTGGTTTTGCTCTCATTTCTGCAAGCCTGAATACCAGAAAACATCATTCCCCTGTTCGTCGGTGGGTGTCTTGTAAAATGCTCTGTCTCTGCTTGGCGGTGCTTTACTTCAAGAGTGCAGTGGGTCACCCGATGACTTTGCAATAGTTAATAGGGCTTTATAATTCAGAACTGCTGTCACAGGCACGTGAGGCCGGGGGACGTCTTTGTGCAGTTCCAGCATGTTGCGCCTTGTCATACACGTGGCTGTGAGTGTGGCATGCTGAGACATCCCTGGGAGAGCAGAGCTCTTAATGCAACAGCGTGACAATCATACTTCAAAGCTGATTGACGATATGGGCTTGTTAATTTTACAGAGGCTAATGGATCTCGTTGGTGCCGCGTGTACGAGGATTGCTAGGGACTTAGCATCTTTTTCTCCCCCATGTAGTTCTTTGACCATATATAGCCAAGGTATCAACTTACAGGCCTGGGGATTTCAGCTTTCTGTTTAGATTTTAGATGAAAGGCTGCAGTTGGAAGTGATTGTTATAAATATTTCCTGCTATCTGGTAGCAGGCTGACTTCAGTCCCTTCTAAGGAATTCACCATAATTATCCTTTATAACAGCTGCAATGAAAACTCCACTCCTGGCAAAGGCCCGCTAATGGAGCGTGCCCTCTGGCTGCCCCGGTGGGATGGGGCTGCATGACGTGTTGGAGGGCTCACCCAGGGCTGAAGCCTCAGGTGAGGGCAGAGCTCTACTGCAAAGCCCGCTGCGGTGCTGCTGGCCTCTGCACCCGGTGCTGCAGCTCTGTTGCTTTGCTGTGGGACCGCTGCTAGGGCAATGCAAATGTATGATGTCACGCACTCCAGCAACGATTACAAGCCAAAGAAAGCACGTGCAAAGACCATCGGGGATGTTTTTAGACTGTCTGCAAGCACAAAAAGAGGGGAAGCTGCTGTTCCCTTTGCAGGCTCAAACCTGCCTGGCTGCTTTCCCCTTCCTGGCAGGGTGCTGCTGGCCAGAGTCTGGGTAAGGGGCTGGTGGAGTGGCCAGGGCTGGGCCAGTTTGCAGAAGCTGGGGTTTGAAATGCAAATGAACCTCCTTTGCCCTGTCCTGAGGCTTGCAAAGGAGATGGAAGTGTTCAATAAAAAGGGCCACCTGCATCCTCCTGCAGTTTCTCCTGGTGTGGCCACACAGGGGATGGGAGGTGGGGCTGAGCCCTCTCTGCATTGTGGGAATCAGGGGATTCACCTGGGCTCTGCTCTCTGCTGGCCACCAGCAAAGGGCTCCCTGTGTCTGGGAAGGAAGGGGAAGTAATCGCCATCCGGCACACCATCCAGCTGTCCCTATTGCATGGGGTAACGTCTCGCTGTGAGTGCAGCCAGTGGAGAGCATTGGCTGGACACTCCTGGAGGAAACTTTCTGCAGTTTCCATTTAGGGAAAAGTAATTAATGCATTTAGGGCCATTGTTGCCCACCTAGAGAAGCCCTGGGACTAGAGTCTGGGTAGCTGCTTTCAGTCTCATAGTTGACTGACCAGGTTTTCCTTCAAATGCTCAGAGTAACAGGGAGGATGCGGACCGTCACCCTGCCCAGGACTCTTCCATTTTCATTTTCCCCTTTCTCTCTCTCTCTTCTATCTTTTAAAATCTCTTCACATATCAAAAACTCCACATCAAACCAGCCAGAGCTGCTGCTCCATGCAGAAGAGCTAAAAAAAAAAAAATGCAGCAAGATCAGTTAGAAATCCTGACTCCCAGGGCCTCTGGAAATTTGTACCACAGAAATGCTGCACTGTTGTGCAATTTAGTGCCTCTGAAGAAGAATAAATCTGCTTTAAAAAAAATCCATCTGCATATTGCATATATTTATAGTTAGCTGCAAGCCTTTCCAGTGAGAACTTTTAGAATTTATTTTAAATTAAAGTGACTAGTGTGACATACCAGTACTTAGCCTTTTAACAAAAACATTTTAGTCGTATAAATACAGTTGCTATTATTAAACTCTAGGGAAAGCCAGCAGGCTGCTCCAAATAACATTGCTCTGGTTTGCCTGTCTGAGCTCTTCTGTTGATACCCAGAACCGAGGCATTTGAACACCTTGTTGGAGGCTAGGGGTTCATTTTATTTTCTGCTTCCCTGATGGCTGTTGAAGCTTGTTTTAAACTTTGTTTCTACTTTCTCTTCTTTTTCCCCTCCCCCTTTCCATTATGTTATTCCTTATACCTTTTTTCTTTTCCTTAAGCCTTTTTAGTCTTTTTCTTCCCTCTCTCATCACCCACAGAAGCCCAATTCCCAGTGGTACTTTCTGGCCTCTCTCTGAAGGTCACCCAAGGTGGGTGATGGTCTCACCATCTCACCCACCAACCACCCAAGGTGGGTGTTGGTCTCTTCTCCCAAGTAACTGGCGATAGGACGAGAGGAAATGGCCTCAAGTTGCGCCAGGGGAGGTTTAGATTGGATGTGAGGAAAAATTTCTTTACTGAAAGAGTAGTTAAACATTGGAACAGGCTGCCCAGGGAAGTGGTTGAGTCACCATCCCTGGAGGTATTTAAAAGACGGGTAGATGAGGCGCTTAGGGACATGGTTTAGTGGGCATGGTGGTGTTGGGTTG
The DNA here is from genome assembly GCF_000699105.1 of Pygoscelis adeliae. Taxonomy (NCBI): domain Eukaryota; kingdom Metazoa; phylum Chordata; class Aves; order Sphenisciformes; family Spheniscidae; genus Pygoscelis; species Pygoscelis adeliae. Next base: position 335,146 of record NW_008824052.1, read on the forward strand.
ACGGTTGGACTCGATGATCTTGGAGGTCTCTTCCAACCTTAATGATTCTATGATTCTATGATTCTATGAAGGCAGCCAGAAACCTGTCTGATAAATCAGTTGCTGGGACTGACTTTAAGGATGGCACAAGTTGCCCTCTGGGTTAGCAGAGAGTAGGAGTATTTCTGTGCATGGAAAACTGCCTGTAGGTAAGATTTTAGGAAATCTCTGTCCATTTGTCCTGTCTGTATTTACACCTTTCAGAAATGCCAAGCGGGAGCGAATTTTGATGCTCCAGAGTAAATAAAACCAAACACGGTGCTGGCAGAGCTGGGGGCAGGTTTCAACCTCTGATCGGTCCCCTTTTTGGGGACATCCCTTCCAAAGAGCTGTCTAGAGGTTAAAAGACAGGCAGCCAATGACTGGGATCAATCCCATCTCCTCCACGTTGCTCCTTGCCCAGTTCATTTCCACACAAGAGCTGAGCAGCTCTTCCTCATGCAGCCTTTAAGCCTGTGTGGCTGCTAAGAGAGGGAGGAGGCAATAAATCACTTCAGCCAAAGGCATGGGCCCATCCAGTCACTTTAATTGATGAGGGGCTTTCTCCTTATTTGTAATCTCCTTTCAAAGCAAATGAGTATGACTGGTAATGAAAGGAAACATATGCAATGGTTTAAAAATAGATGTCTCAAGGCAGCGAGGAAAATCTTTGCCCTGCTGTGTGTGGCTGGAGCCGGCATCCAGCATCTCCTGTTTGCCTGAGACTCTGTGAATGGGAACCCACATACGCGGGGGCTGCTGCCGCAAAAGTGTCCCTCTCAGCTCCCGTCCTCCAGCACAGGCATCGTGCAGGGAAAACCAGCCTGCTTCTGCTTATGTTCCCGTGCTAGTCCAGCAGTAGCCCTTTGGGATTTATCCAGCCCAGCCCGGCTCTCCTCACTGTGTAATCGTCCTGCCTGTGCTGGGAACCCCTCTGCTTGTCAGTCCTCGTGGTGCATGCGGGATCCTTTATATGCGGTGTGTTATCGGCTGCCCTTGGGCAGTTTAACCACAATGCGGGTTCCTGAGAGCACCCAGGTCAGATGGGTTACCCCTGCGTTGTCTCTGCTGTCCTTTACCTCTTCTGCAGCCTCACGGCTGTGCCTCTACCCATCACCATGCAGGCCACATGCTTTTGTCCCCCCTCCCCAACCTTTGCGGCATTCTCCCTCCTGTGCACCACCTCTCCGCTCGCTCTCTCCCAGCACCCACAGCAGCTTATTGCTTCACGTGACAGAGCAGTATTTCCACGTCCGGGGACCAAAAGCAGGGCCCTGCCATGCCAGCACCTGATTACACTACAGCCTGCCCAAAGGACTTGGCAGACTTTGTGCAAGCCTAAAAACCCCATAAATCTTGCCCTCGCAGGTGGGAAATGGAGGCACAGGGGTCTGAGACCAGCCTGCGGGAACCTTCTGGTGTGCATCATTGCTCCTCCAGCTCCCCTGCCAGCCGGTGGGCTTTGGGGAGAGATTTTTGCAATTCAGCAATGCACAGGTGGGACTGAGTCTGCTGGGAGGAGAAAATCAGCAGCCGTGTCCTGCCCACAGCCTCCCCCTGCCAGTTTCAACCGCCGAGCATTTCTCGAGGGAAACCAAAGGACCTTCATAGGTTTTCTAACATGTTATAGTTATTGGTGGACTGAAAGGCTGGATTCGGCTCTCCACACCGCACTTCAAACCTGAAGTAGAAGCTCCTAGTTTTTGGGCATGGTTTGTTTGAAATAATTCATTGAGGTTTTTTCATCTTGCTTGGCACCTGCTTCCGAGTCAGTCTGTGTCTCTTAATGTGCATTATAAGGACAAAACCAGGGCAGCTGCTCATGGCTTGGAGGTCCTGAGCCATGTACCCGGGAGAAACAAGGCTTTCCAAAAACTATGACCATTGATTTGCTGGTCCACACAAGGGCAAATCTGTATCAGGCAGGACGGGCAGGATACTGGACAGCAGAAACACAGGGTATAATTGGCCAAAACAGTATGGGTCCCTGGTGTCCCCTTGCAAAGCCAGGATTTTCTGTCTATGACACATGCTGGAAATAGGAAAGTTTAAGATTTTAGCATTTATCTTTCTCTCCAGCATGGGACATTGAGAGGTATCAGGAGGCTTCTGTGAACATAATTTGTTTGCTTTGTCTTTATTCCAGGTTTTCTTTTCTTTTTTTTCCCCTCTCTTACTTCAGACAGTTTAAAGGACTGTAAGTATTATGCTTCAGAATTAAAAGCAGACAAACTTATTTGGTCATGCTCTGAAAATAGCCGGAAATTTGCAATCATGGGGCAGCGATTCCCTCTGTCCCTGTCTGAGCTGGTCACTTCGGCAGCTCTCACCCATCCTGCCCCAAGCTGCTGCTTTGCACCAGCTGGCTGCGCCCGCAGGGAGGATCTTCCCCCAGGCTCATGCTCGCCTGCTTCTTTTCTCGCCATAAGAAACAGGGCCTGGCAGTGCTGCTGCCAGAATGATTAGGGCAGTTCTGCATGTAAACCAGAAAAAAAGCAAACACTCAAGCAAGTATGGGGAAAAAAATCATTTAATCACTGTGACAATCACTTCATTGTTGTTTTTTTAGCCCTGGAGGTTTTCTAATGGTTCAAGAGATAAAAAAAGTCTTTCTGCCGTATCTGTAGTTTTTAGTAATCGCCCAAGTAATTGCATTGGTTGTAAACTGTGTGGTAATAAGCATGTGTACAGCTGTGATGCAAAAAGCAGAGCTAATCTGGCTGAGGGTGCCAAGCAATATGCAGTGCAGAAGTAATGATTGTTAATAGTATGTGTTGACTTAGGCTGATAATGCCGCAGAGCTTTCGTTCTCCATATCTCACCAGCGGTAAACGGACACTTGGTGCGGAAGACAAATACCTTGTAACTAGGAAACTGCCTGCCCCTAGACAACCTGGAGGTAGGGTGTCCTTAGAGATAGTGATTCACCGGGATGTAGGCTTTAGGGTGTTTCTTGAGCGGAGGGAAGCCAAAATACCAGGGCAGGGGATGGTGCCCCCTGTCTTACAATTTTCTTTGCACAAAAAATTATGGAACTGTGTTTGGATGTGATAAATGTAGACACAATGCGCTGTGTGGGCAGGAGTGATGCAGGTTGCGTATGGGGAGGGCTCTTGTCTGAGTTAATTATTCCCAGAACCAGAAATAATTAGTGCTGAGCCCTATTTTTGGAAGCAAATGCAAGATGAGCTAGAGAAATATTAAATAGGAAAAATTATTGCATAGTCTGAAGGGTAAGAGCTGGTTGAAGAGGGGAAAAAGAAATTTAATTGAAAAAAACCAAAACCGCACAGTGTTGAAATAAGAAAATGCTAGATTAATCCAGGAAAAATCCCTAAACCAACCCAAAACCTAGAATCTTCACCTTTTTTGCTTTCTGGATCTTATTCCATCTTCCAAACGGGACTATCGGTGACTGTCCAGTCACAGGGAGAGTTGGGGGAGAAATTCTTTGCTTTATTTCTTTCTTAAACTTCTCTCTTTTTCTACTCTCCATCTTTTCCAGAATTCCTTGGGTTTGTGGGAAAAAAACTCTGATATGGCAAATGAAAAGTAAAACCATGGCTGTGGTAACTTTGTAGCATTTCAGAATTTCATCAGGTTTAGAAAGTTAGTTTAGCAAAAAGAAATGAAAGAGCAGTTTTTCCTTTTTTCCCCCTCCATTTTTTGACAGTTTTGAAAAATTGATGAAACACTGTAAGGAAAGTCAAGGAAATGGGTAGGAAACAGCAACAGTGAGGATTTAAAGAAATGGCAGGGAAATAGGTATTTCCTATTATATAATAATAAAATTAGTAATAAAAGAAATATAATAATATTAAAAATAATATTATAAAAATATTTATAATATTATAAAAATAGTTTGGAAGATAGAGAGGGCTTGAAATTTTCAGCAAAGAATTGCAAGATAAGTTTTGTAGGGGGAAAAAATCTTTTAATGAGACATTTTTTTGACAGCTCTGATAGTAAATATTCCTCTAAAGAGAATTGTGGACATTTAGGGGAAATAGAGAAATTTTCCTTAAGCCAGAGCAGCAAGTGGCCTCTACTCAAATGCAGTGATTTACTCTGCTTTGTTTAAGGACCTGAGATCCCCTACATTCAAAAGGAAAACTGGGAAAAACTCCCACCATAAGGGCAATTAGTACTTCAGAGATGAAATTTAGAGCCAAAACTCTCACAAGCAAAGGTATTTCTGATTGTAGGGCACTACTTCTCACATCATGTGAGCTGGTATTACAGTTGCTAAAACAAGCAGCTAAAATGTGAGCTATGGTATTTACAAAACTGGTCTTATTGCACAAAGTGGTGATTTTAAGGGGTTGTACCAAACACCAGGATGCGACTTATCATCAGAGCTCAGGAAATATCAGCTGCAACTCAGGGCCATTGGCATCTTGTTTAGTGAAAGCTTTCATAAGGATTTCTCTAGCAATCCACCACGGCCTGGCTAAGGCCTCTGAGAGGCACATTTTTTTGCAGCTGAGAGCTGTTTCTCATGAGCTTTCCCCTCTTCTCCAAGAGTGGGGAAAGCTGCAAACATGTTGATATGAGTCAAAATGTCAACGAAGAGCTTGCCCCAGATGGAAAGGGAAACAGGGGGTCTCTGCACAGCCATGGGTGACTCCAGCCCCGTCTGCCTCTTTCCAGGTTCCTACTTCTCTGCAGCCGTAGGGTTGTCCCTCTCCGCCCACCAAATATTTACCTTGATCTAGGTTAGATTGCTTAGGAGACTTGGTCTCCTTTGACCCCAGTATTAGGTTTTTATCAACTGCAATGTCCCACCTTGTCTTGGGATTGGAGCTTGTTCCCCACATTGTAGAGTGGACTTCCTCACAGCCATAACCTGGTTAGGGTTGGGATGAAGAGTTTAGAAGAAGCTTTCCCGTACACCTAGGGGAAACTAGCTATAGCATAGTCCTTGTACTCTGTTCTGCACGTTGTTGTGATAGGGACTGATCCGAACACCTTGTCCCCTCCTTTCACTCAGAGAAGAACAGCTTAGGATACTTCTGTAGGCGCCCCAGGCCAGACTGGCCCCTCCCTCCCGACTCGCTCAGCTGTACCAATGGTGTCCATGGCACTGCAGCAAGTCGTGTAGTTGGCCCTCTGGCTCATGCTGGTCCAGCTCCAGACCACAGCAATGCCTGGAGAGACACTGGTTATGCTGGCGAGAGCAGCCTTGTCTTCCTCACTTGGACTTGAGAGAAGAGAAATGTCCTTGCTGAGGTGTTTCCAGGATGGAAAACCATCAGGGAATCACATTTGCACTCTCCTTGCAGAGCTCAGAGCACATGGATGTGCTGACACAGAGTGATATGCAAGCGATAAATGTGACCCTCACCTTCCTCCTGACTCATCCAGGGTATCTGTGTGTGTCTCCCACCACTGGAGGAACTTTTTTTGTTGCAAGACTGGGGGGAACAGGGACCTTGGCAGCCAAGATCTCCCAAACCTTGTCTGTATGATATGGAGCACACAACCGCAGACCCAGCACAAATGCCCAGGGGCCTCCTCCCTTTTGGGTATTTAACAAGGACTGACTAAAAACCTGTGCTTGGGAGTGCAGCACTAAACAGCTAGAACTGCAGTTGTAATGGTGGGAGGAAGTGATTTTTTTGTTACTTAGACTCATGAACTCTTGGATCACAACATATATGCCCATGGACAATGGAAATAAAGGATCATTTGGGGAGCTAGTGAACAAGTACACTCTTTAGAGAAACTTTCACATTTGAGCATAGGTGATTGGTCAAGCATCCATGGACTTCTGTTGTGAGAGGCCTTAGGAAGAGGTATCATTGGTTTTCTCAAGTTGAAAACAACAAAAATTGCTTTTGTTGCCGAGTAAGTGGTTTGGATCCCATTTTCCCACTGCATATTGTACTTTACAGACTAAAAAAGACATGAGAAATAGAAGTGACTGATTTTTCCATTCCTTAAGCTGCCTCCACGTGGGTTGATTGCTCAGGGGATTTCAAGGCAGACTGAAACACAGACAAATGCTGGCTTCATGTACGCTCTTAAATATTGCTGTGTTTTGAATTTTATTAGAAACTTGGCAGACTTTTGCTTGAGCTCTAACTTCCTTTTCTGCCTTCAGTTTATCAGCTGCCATAATTTTAGACGCACAATTACAGTGTGCAACCATATAGCCCAGCACGCATGAGCAAGGGGAGCACTCTAAGAACATGTCTGGTTAAAGTACTTGTTATATTAGTAGCTGGCAGCCAGGGCAAATTAGACCCAAATTGGTACATTGCACAAGTGAGGAAACCCATTCTCCAGTATGCCTTGTGCTATTAATCCTGCTTGTGCTTGGACAGGAAGCTTAACTGCCCAGGAAAAGGCCAGGATCTTCTCTCAGTCATATTCTCGGAGTTCTGCCCAAAGACACCTTGGGAGTATATATACTCAAGGGCATATATATTCAAGGGAGAGGATGTGATAAACCCGTACATCTGTCAGAAAGTAAATACAGCCTTGTGATCTTTCTGAGCTGACTGCAGCTCTAAATCCTGCCGATGAGGCAGCCATAATTCCTTGTGCGAGGCACTGAAGACAGATGCGCAAATCCTAGTTTAGCATAGGAAGTGGGTGTTTTTCCATTGCTCCAAAGAAGCCTTTGACTTGTGAAATCAGTGCCCTTCATTTGGTTTTGCTGCAGCGTGTCCTGGTCAAGGTCCAAAATGCAGGATGGCAGATGCTGCTGGATCTGGCCGTAAACACCTTTGAATTGGCTGATTAGGTCTCACAAACCCTTGGGGATGTGGAAGACATGAGCAAGCTGGGGAGAAGAGATGAGTGCAAAACTGTTGTGGAAGGAAATCAATCCCTTTGGAGCAGCACCAGCCCTCAATACTTTGGTGACCTAAAGGCAGGAGGGAAAAAAATCTGATTGATAACTGATGAAGCTATTAATCTGACGGGATGGTTTCTTGAGCACAGTCCAGACCACAGCATGTTTGGGAGTCATTGTCAGCTTGCCACCTGCAAGGGAGATATTTGTGGTCTCCATCAGTGCAAGAGGGAGAAACTCCCTGTTTGCTTTTTGCTTCCCACGCAAACAGATCCCATGCCGGCTGGTGTGCAGACTCTCCACTGGTGAGTGATTGAGATGCACCTCTCTGAAACAACTTGATTTTCCATGGGAAAGGTATCTTTGACCACCATAACTTCTGGTGCTGCAAAGTGTCCTTGCCTTGAATTTCCTCCAGCACAGAGCAAGCCCTGGTGCCTGCCAAGTATGACTCAAGGAAATGCTGAAGACCAGGGTATGACTATGACTGGTAGGAGATACTGTATGGGGCATCCCATATCCTATTCTGAAGAGGTCCCTCAAGCTGGAAGGAGTGCCAGTTATGGACTGTAGCAAAAGCTCGTTTCTTCTGCAGTACCGAAATGGGGGTCTTAAGTGGAGCCAAAATTACAGAATCATAGAATCATAGAATAGTTTGGGTTGGAAGGGACCTCTAAAGGTCATCTAGTCCAACCCCCCTGCTGTGGGCAGGGACATCTTCAACTAAATCAGGTTGCTCAGAGCCCTGTCCAACCTGACCTTGAATGTTTCCAGGGATGGGGCATCCACCACCTCTCTGGGCAACCTGTGCCAGTGGTTCACCACCCTCAGCGTAAAAAATTTCTTCCTTATATCTAGTCTAAATCTACCCCCCTTTAGTTTAAAGCCATTCCCCCTTGTCCTGTCGCAACAGGCCCTGCTAAAAAGTTTGCCGCCATCTTTTTTATAAGACCCCTTTAATCCATCTCAAATCTGTGCTACATCAACCCTCAGCTCACATGAGGGCTCTAATGTCCCAAGCCATCCGCCTGGAGTAACCACCCTGGGACTTGTTTGCCTCAGGCAGCCCTGCTGACCCCGGGTCCATGCTGGCACCAGCCTCTCGGTCAGGGCAAAGCCTTACAGGAGGATGGTGTGGGTTTGCTCCCGGTTGGGCAGTTTCTGTGTTGGGCAGAGATCTCTCCTGGAGCCTGATTTCTCCATGGCCCTGGCAGCCCCCTGTGCCTTACGTGAAGCAGCAAGTCAGAGGGGCCCACCTGTATCCTCCTGTCCCCTGATCCTAATGGCAGGACATCTGGAGAGAGGAGAAATATGTTTGCCTGCTCTTTTCTTGGCCTGTGTATGCCAGTGCAAATGGAGATCGCCTCAAGGGTGGGGACACAGTTGTGCTTCAGGGCCCTGCAGCACAGACCTGTCTCGGGGAAAGCAAGAGCTTTGCCTGGCGTGGCTGCCACGGCTCTCTGGAGCGGTGGTTTCATCACACCACAGAGGAAGCACCAGGGAAATCAGGCAGGCTTCAGGTTAGTCTATCAAAACGCCCATGTCACCCAGTCTCAAGGCAGGTGGAGCAATAACGAAGACAAGGCTATCTGTACACAGAGTGGTTTTAATAAGTGAAATTGAAAATAAATCACCACAGACGTGGTGGCTCATGCGAGCTCTCATTCATGCTCATTCCCTCGCTCTGCTTTCCTTTTCCTCTGCTAATTGCTCTGCCGCAACGCGTTATTATCCGGGTTTATTACCCAGGTGGTGGAAGCTGGGATAGTCTCCGAACCTGCCTTGGAGAGGAGTTACACTGGAACAAACCAGCCAACGTCTTTGCCTGTGAGAATAAATTAGGAAATAAAGAGAACTGGAGAGCTTGACGTGTTTGATGTTTGATGGTGCGGAATTAGGCGTACCTAACTGAGCAAACAGCAGAGCCTGCGGCGCTCTGGCATGCTCGCATGCCTCTGCCTCCCTGTGACCACCTCGAAGCTGAAAACCCACTGTCACGGTGCCAAAAGGCAGCCCCCCAGAAAGGGGGTTTCTGCAGCCTGCCCCTCCCTCCCTTCATTCCTGAGAAATTAAAGCAAGTTCTGGGAAAGCAGCTGGGCGCTGGAGACCTTGGGAGATGTGGCTCAGAATAGAAACTCTCCCTTGCCACAGCCCTCTTGGAAGCCATCTTTCAGCCAGAAAGGGTTTGTTCCCCTCACCTTGCTGACAAGCCACCAGCTGTAGAATGGGAGAAAGTGGGGTTTGACCACTTCCCCAGAGAGTTTTGGGGTTCTCAGGTGAAGGGGAACTGTTTGCGCCTTGTTCTTCGCCATCAGAGATGTGGGTCTGCCTTTGTTTTGAAGGAGATGGACAAAGGCAGCAAAACGTAGATGTCTCATGGTCATGAGTTTGGAGGGAAGACTGGACTGTGCTGTTATTTTGCCATGCTTTGGGAAGCCAGACTGCTCCCTAGGGAGAGCTCAGTGTGCTCCTGGTCTTGCACCCGGCCAGCCTTGCTGACACAACTGCACTTGGAAATGTCAGCTATGGCACAAGCTCTGCCCAGTCCTCTCCTGCACCCCACGCTCCAGCAGGACCAGACACCTGGCTGCTGCAGGGGCTCCTACCTGCAACCAGCCAGGAGCAATGGCAGCCCAGGGTTTAAAAAAAGCAGCATTTACTATTTGATTGCTGTGGGGTTTTTTAAGTTATTTTTTTACCAGAAGATCCCAGGCACTCTCTCCTCCTTCATAACAAACCCTTCTCCTCTAGCAACTACGTGATTCCCAGGGTGCAGTTATATGGCTCTTCGTGGCACAGTGAAAACCAACCCTTTAAGGATTAAAATCAGCTCTGGGTAATGCTGAACCATCTAGAGCAAGAAGTGCTGGAACGGCGGGGGGGGCTTGAAATGTCATG
>NW_008824052.1:344890-345569 GCF_000699105.1 Pygoscelis adeliae
ATTGTCATGGTATGGAGAACTCCACTTTGGGGCTGCTGGTGAAATCTGCAGCCGAAAGCCTGCCTGCTGCTGCCGAGTGTGAGCCAAGTGAGCTTGTGGGTGTCTATGCTACATCAAGCAGCAGAGCACTATGTGAGAGACAGATGAGTTTCGGGAAATGGCTCTCCTTTGGGTGAGCCAGGACCTGCCGTCCCCATGCCTGAGGCATATCAGAGATGCCAAAGTCCAGCTGGGGGCTTTCTCAGGCGGTGGCAGTGGTGCCACTGCATACAGGGATGCAGAGCAGAGGATGGCTAGGGCGACTCTACTCGGCACAGTGAACTGAAATGCAAGGCAGTGATCTGAAGCATTTTGAAGACGTTATCTCCTGATGTCTTTCCATTTGACGTGAACCTATCTTGCCTGGCAAGAGCCCAGAAGTGCACTTGATAACAGCTAGCAGGACTCACCTTGCAGGGAGCATTGGGATGAGCCAGCTTCTGCTCGGCTGCCCCCCAGCCCCAGGCTCCTCTACCTGGCAGCTCGGCTCGCTGGCAGAGCCCATATCTGGGGACAGGAGCTGCTCGCCCACCCGTCATGCAAGGGGGAAAGGAAGGGTGTCCATGGGCCCCCACGAAGCATAGCCTGGGCTTCACTAGAGAGTGAGCCGCACATGTATCCCAAACTCAACACCCTCCAG
>NW_008824052.1:345681-359063 GCF_000699105.1 Pygoscelis adeliae
TGTTTTGCTGCAAATGCAATTAATTAATTAAGGTTGCTTTGTTGAACAACATTTGGGAGTGGTTACACTCCAAATGCTTGGTGTCTCTGTGTGACTCTGAAACCACAGATGCCATTTCCAGTAGGGGTTCATCTTCCCCCTCGGTTGTCCCTTAGCCAGGCACTAGGCTCAGACTGCAGGAACCTGCTTCTCCCTGGACAGGTCCTTCACAATACGCTGTCTCTGTGCAAGCAGAGGAATAGGGCTATTGGGGGCTGAAGTCCCAGAGGCCTGTCAGTCCCGGGTGAATGTGCACAGCTGTCTGAGTGTATGAGTGCTCTGCAAGGAGCCAAGTGCCTTTTGGCCACATGAGCTTTGCTGTGTATTTGCAGATGAACCTGCAAGGAAGCACATGCCTGAGATGTAATGTGGCCTGCACATGCATGCTGCATGTGCAGCAGAAGCTTCCTTGTTGCAAGTAGAGAAAACACTTCAAAGATGCTGACCCAAATCCCTTAGGAGAATAAGGCAAGTTCTTTGTTGGCTTGTCCGTGTCTCTGCATGATTCACGCAATTCAAAGTAGAGAGTAGGTTACTCGGGGACCCTTCATGAGAAGCCAGAATGAAGATAGCCTGGCGAAAAATCCTGGGAGATTAGGGAAGCTGAAGCAGTAGGATCCCCCTGGGCAGGCAGCCAGGGAGGCTCTATCGAGGAAGCAGGACTGATGCATTGGAGGTGGTGTCTGGATGGGGTCAGAGAAGTGGGTGCTTGTAGCTTCTGCACCTGACAGTACACAGGTTCACCATGGGTCCCCATTGCAGATATTTTGTTCCCTGAAGTTCAACAGTATTGCACAGGGCAGAAATCAGTGCAGCTTTATAAGGCATAAGTCAGCACCTCCAGCCAAATCTGGTTTTGATTTGGGAACAGCTATCAGCCAGCACAGCCCGTGTCTTGAATTTTTCACAGTTGTGTGTCCATTTAGGGCTTTGCAAATCTGTGCATATCAAGTACTCCCCAATTATAAAGATCAGGCATGCAGAATCACTCATTTCTTTCAGGAGTAAGTGAAAAATTTGCCTTGTGTTGCCTGGTTTTAGCAGCTATTCTCACCCTTTTATCTGAAGCCCCTGAGATGTGAGGAGCAGGGATGGTTCCTTGCACACTGCAGATGGGCTGCTGCATAAGGACAGAAATGAAATGATTCGTCTTGTGTGTAATCCAGAGGCTCAGCTGAGTTACTCATCAAGCCCTTTATAAACCACTTTGTAGACTGCTGCTGCTGTTTATTACTTATGTTATCTTACATTGTCTGATGAGTTACAGTGTTTTGCCTGCTGCTTCTTCCATCACTTTGCACTCTGGGCTGCTTTAGTTTATTAGGCAGCTTCTGCTGGCCCAGCGCAACACAGCCCTGCTGACGAGCAGTGAGCAGTTTTGAGATGCATTGTGCAAACCACTGGGTAACTGGAAGCTAAAGGGTGTGGGCTTCCATCATATACACATAGAAGTTTTCAGCATGGTGGGATTTGGATAAGGAATTTTCCCCAGCTACCTGTCAGTGTTTTGGGGCTAAGAACAGATGTGTTAGTCATGAGGAAGCGCAGTCTCTCATCTGCAGAGTGTTTGAGTGCAATCGGATTTTACGTGTATTTTCTGGAGCTGTGATTTCCATTTTCTCATCAACAAATACAAGTCTGTGCAGGAATGAAAAGCACTGAAGTGTTCTTCTGGAGAAGAGTCTGATGGAAGCTACATGGGAGAAGTGGTGATATGAAAGTTTCAAACTTTGGTTCATCACGGTGTGGTGAGGACAAGGGTATCGTCTGAAAGTCTCTTACACTGTGTGCTGGCTGTTGCTGCTAATTTTTTCTCTTTAGAAGTTGCCAGAAACTGCTTTGTGCAGGGGGAAAATATTGCAGCTGCTTTCTTTAAGAAGTCATGCCTCCTAAACAGCTCCTGTGTCTGGGAGGCAGATGGTGAGGTACTCTGAATGCATCAACACGAAACCCCCTCAAAGTCATCGTGATAGTTTATGTCACAGCCATCTCGGTGGCACGCCGCGAGACAAGCCTTGCTGGTGGCATAATCCAGGAGCCCACTCTTTGCTCCGGAAGATGACTCCTGCTATCAACATCGCCAAAATAAAGCACTTGGGACTTTCAAGGGTATGGGGGGGACAGCCTGCCTGGCCCTGAGCTGCAGTGTGTTTTTGGACACAGTGGGGCTGGGTTTGGGGCTGCCAGGTGCAGCCAGCACCCCCAGGAGAAAGCTGCCGCATGAGGAAGGGGCCGTCCCATGCTCGCAGCAGCAGCACGAGGATGGCGGGCAGACAGTGATGTTAGCTGACCCCCGGGTTTACTGTAGGCTGCCACAAATTTAGCCAGAGTCTGAACTATTAACCAGTTAAGAGAAATATGCTTTTTTCTTTCAAAGAAGCATTGCCTGGGGTTTGGTCTAAGGCTTTTGCAGCTACCTTTAGCTTTAACACCTCTTGTATTTAATTGGCAACCCAGTGCTATTGTGTAACCACTTGAAATGAAAAGGATTTCCAAAGTGATCCGGAGCTTTTCCCACCGGCTCCAGCAAGAATCCCTGCCTGCAGCCTTGCCGGACCGTCCCGCCACACTCATGTCTAGAGGCCTGGAGAAACTCCCCCTGCGCTCGCACCCCGGATTGCTGAACTCCCAGTCTAGCCTCACGCTTCCCTTTTCTTTGTCGATGTACAGCACTGTCCTGTTTCAAAATGGTTTATTTTTCCCCTTGCTGCCTTCACCTTGTCAGAAATCAGAAAATACCAAGGGCAGGACAACTTGCCCATGGTGTAGCTCAGGAGGGAAGGCGCAGAGGGAAACTGCGCCATGAGCAGCCCTGGTTTGCAGGAAGAGTTTGGGGGAAGAGGCCCAGCCCACAGGGCCCGAGGCAGCGTGGCCCAGCCTGGCCTTGGCCCCGGGCTCCGCTGTATCGCCATGACCTACCTACACCCGTGCTGCCGGTGGATGTACTTCTAAAGAGTTTGTTCCTCTTGGCCTCGCTGGGAGGAGTGAGGGAGGTGTTTTGGGGCCAGGCTTGGCACGTCTGCTTTGGAAGAGCTCCTTAGCATGCACTTTCTGCTGTGTAAATAATAAATAGTACATTTAATATTAAACAGCCTGTGCACTTACCAGACCTTATTGCGCACGTGAAACCTGGCAAATGAAGTGCATGAAGGTAGTCTGTCTTTAAAGCCATGCAAGATTTCTAATGTATCACCTTCCTTTTTTGGGCGCAGCAAGGTTTGCTCCGTTGCTCTTCCCTCTGCTCCTCCAGCCATACCTCAGTGCATCCTCTCCTGTGCTGAGCACAGTCCTTGACCCGTCCTCAAGTTCCTCTGCCTTGGCCATCCTGTCTCTCGAACCACGACCACCCGCATCTCCTCATCCCTCTGCAGTGAACCCCCAGCTGCCTACATGGGCACGGCTCAGTGCACAGCCGCAAGAGGACCACAGACACAGGGGTGGAGAAAGCCTGAGGGATTCGCTTGTCGTGAAACAGCAGAAATGTGTGTGCAGAGCTTGGCGGAGCTGGGACAAGATTGCTTTCTGGCAGGGAACTCAGCAGGATGCATAGCAAGTATGATAGAGCAAGTGAAAATTAGTCATTTGGGGAGGAAGGACTGTCAGTACAGTGGGTGATGTCTGCCTGGTTAGCTCACAGACTCCCAGGGAGACGCTGGAAACCCCAGCACCAGAGTAATTTAAAACCCAGCTGTACTCAGCCCTAGGGAGAGATCCTGCATTAGCAGCAGGAAGCTTGTGTGTACATGCATGGATGCATACATAGGTGAGGTGGTGGACAGCAGTATGATGCAGTTGGTTTTCCCATCTCTGATTTCTATGATTCAATGACCATCAATAATTTTGGAGACCTAATCACATTACTCCACAGTTTCAGGTGAATAAGGAGCAGGCACAATCTCTGGGGATCTGACACACTGGAAAGCAGGCATCCGTCTGTGAGAGCGTTATTGCATTAGCTAAGCATTCCTGTTTGTATTGATACATTCTCTGCTCTTGCATTGCTGCTGACAAGCAAAGGCTGTGTGGAGTAACACGCAGCGGTGATGAGGCGAGGTTGGGCAGCCTGATTAGATTTCGTTGTTTGTTTGTATAAGATTCATGGGAGGCAGAGGGAGGGAAAAACATCCAGATGAAGATGAAAAACGGTGCTGTAGATAAAGGCTAGTGGTGAATGTACAGAGCTGGCCTTTAATTCAGTCTTCATACTCTGAAAGCAACACACACACAAAACCCAGGCTGCACATAATGTATTTTGAGAAAATGAGCCCTCAGCTCCTTCCTCCCAGCTTTACTTTTTAGAGAACGCCTTCCCTTCATTTTGGAAATGATTGCATTATCTCAAACTGCTTGTAAATCTTGTTAGCCAAGTAATATAGTTTGGACTAAATGTCTGTTCCTACATGGGCCTCAGGGGAATATGGAAAATAACCAATGCAGCCCTGTTGCGAATTCCCACTAGTTCTGCGAAGGAGACTCCTTTTTTCTGATTAACCTCAGTTCCTTTCTTTGATGAGGCAGAGAGAGAAGCAGCAAGATTAATGAAAATTAGGTCTATTAAAGCCAGTGTTATTTTCTGGTTGTGTGTACAGCCTTGCCACAAACTGAACTCATCACTAAATGCAGAATTAGTCAAACTGGAGTGCAGGCACTTAGCTTCTCCATGCACATGTGCATGTGCATGTGTGTGTGTGTGTATACACTAAGGTGCCTGCACCAGATGCATTTGCAATTGAAAGGAGCAGAGAAACAGAGGCAAGATGTTAAATTTCCTATTTATTATTTATGTAGTTGAGAGTTTGCACCCAGCAAAGCTCGTGGAGCTGTGACTGATGAGTTAATTGGACACCACACTGGCATCTCTGGAAGAAGCTGTGGAAACCCAGGGACAGAAATAGTAGCTGGGGCTGTAGGAGAGCATGTCCAATGTGTGTTGACGTGCTTAGGGATGCAAAACCATAGTTCCTGCTCCAAGTGGAGGGGACTTGTGGTCGTTGATGTTATTTCCCAAAGGACTCCAGTGTAGAGTTAGAGCTTGTATAAGGATCAAGACACCTTATATTTAAATCTGTGTGATCCCTAGTTTTGGGGGAATTGCTGGGAATATGCCAGAGACAGGGCCAGCTGCACTTCTGTACATCCCAGATGAATGTCTTGGACTCTCAGCTCTGGCACCTTCCTCCTATCAGCTGCTGCCCCTCCCTTTCCCTGCTTTTCTAACAGGCTTTTATGGGATGGGGAGGACCCCGCAGCCATTGGTGGCAATGATTTCTCTGCCGTTCTTAAATGTGTGATTGTCTGGCTCACCTCCTCTTATGTGTGCCTGTGCGTCCCTGCAAAACTCAGAGTCCTCTTTCTTTCTCAGTGGTGGTCCAGCTCTGAGTTTCCTTTTACCATGAACCATCCCCAGTCTCTCTCCTTGGATCCTCCAGGGACCAGGGAGCCTCCCCAGGCCCCACTACCTTACATGGGGACGTGTTGCAGCCATTCTCCCTGCCCCCGTGCAGTGGTGGAACTGGGTCTTGGCCAGGCATCATTCCCCTTGCGTGGCCAACGGTGAAGCTGCTCCCATACCTGGGGGGCCGTTTGTCTCACAGGGGCAATGTAAGGTGAGTGAAGGGGCTTGAAGGCTTCCCCACTGCCCCTTGGTAAAACAGACCTGATGGGGGGCGAGGAAGGAAACCTCCCAGCCCCTCTGTAGTAGTGTTTGGCAGCTGCTTTGGGGCTGAAGACCTCTAAACATTTTCCATGAGACACCTTTGGAAAAAATCACAATCTTAAATTGCCTAAAAGCCAGTTTAAGCCTGTTGATGGCGAATGGGATGAAGAGAGAGTCCAACGGGCAGAAATCAAGGATGTGCAAGTTCCCTCTTCCCTCCAGATGCTGCCCACTTGTGTTGGGGAGCCTGGGCTTTGGCACTGGAGAGCTGGTGGCTTGGTAGGACCAGGGGCCACTCACCTTTCCCTCCAGCTCTGGCTTACATAAGTATTTTATTTTCAGCAGCGCTGAAAAGCCCTTTGCCAGGGTAAATGGCTGTAAGCAGCACCAGGCTGTCTGTCAGGTGCAGCCAGTGCACTGCCCCGCCTGGCTGTCCCGCACCTGCCCGCAGGAGCTGCAGATGGCAAGGATGAGCAGAAGGAAACATGTGCACTGGGGCTTTCAGGCTCAGGCATGGTTAGCAAAGCTATTTGTAAAGGTGAGCCATGTCAGGCATGTGGTACCCCCCGCACCAACGGAGGACGGCACCACATGCTCGTTCCATCACCTTTCATGGGTCCCCTGCGAAATGGTCCCTAAACCAGTTGCAGGCCACAGGGTCATGGTATAACTGTGACA
The DNA here is from genome assembly GCF_000699105.1 of Pygoscelis adeliae. Taxonomy (NCBI): domain Eukaryota; kingdom Metazoa; phylum Chordata; class Aves; order Sphenisciformes; family Spheniscidae; genus Pygoscelis; species Pygoscelis adeliae. Next base: position 352,055 of record NW_008824052.1, read on the forward strand.
GGTGACTGTGCTGGAAACCACCTTGCAGAGAGCTGGGGCAAGCGCAGGTCTCCTCCATCTGGTGAACCACATGCTGCCTTCAAAAACAAAGCAGCAGCTGAAAACTGTGCATAGATCTTCTCCGAGTATAAAGAGGCTGAAGGGAGATCTGCAATGGAGATTTCCTGCAGGCCTGTGTGCTCTAGCAGTCCCTGGCTTTTACATGTCACCCATCTTTTTGCATCACCCCATAGCAAAATGAAGAGGACCACAGATGGTGGTCCACCAGGGTTACCAAGGTCAGGGCAGGGGCTGGGAATAGCATTAGGGTCTTTTTCCCCTTGGTGGGACCATTGAAAGGGAGCTAGTAACCAACTCTAGTGACCAGCAGGCCTCTGTCCACCCCTTCTTCTGCTGCAGGCATCACCTTGCCCAGGCACTGGCTGCACTTGTTCAGTACCAGGCAAAACTCAATTTTGTTTCTGTGGCTGCGAAGTCCCGAGCCAGCTGCAGTCACTGTTGTTCTTGCTGGAGAGCACACCTGGGACTTTGCAGCAAGGAGGTAGTGTGGCCTGGTGGGCAGAGCCCACTGATCACCAACAGACTCAGTCCTGTGCCCAGTCCAGGTGCTGAGCTACAGCAGGATCTTGGCACAGTCATGTTGTTTCTGCAATGCTGCTCCTCACCAGTCATCCCAGAGATGCTCCATATGAAGGCTGTTGATGCTTTTGTAGCACAAGAGGAAAATATCGATGTATCCAAGGGTACGGGAAGCTAAGAAATGAAGCTATTTTACTCTGCAAACATCCCCCCACCATGGCGAGTGGTTTGCTTGGGCTCAGTCTGCAGATCCTGCCTCACAGCAGACAGGAACTGGAGTTTCGTTCCCACCACAAAGCTGAGCCCACCATGGGGAGATCTCGTCCCTTTCTGTATCCCCACCGACACGGAGAAGCCACTTTGCTTGCGTTTCCCCAGGGAGAGTCGCTTTCTGACTCTGAGCAACACCATCAGGGTCCCAGCGAGGAGAGAGGAAAAAGCCTTTTTGCTCCCTGCAGCAGAGCAATCCTTCCAGGGTAACCCAGCTGGAGAAAGGCATCACAGACATGTAACTGGGTGGTCAGCTTTGGGCTCTGAACCTGTTGGAGAAGGGTGTGAGCAGGTTTAGAGAGTACTTTCCCATAGGAAAGGCCAGGAGGATGTGACCTCTGGAAGCGCACCCTGGGCTGCCTGCTTGCGTTCTGCATCTTGCAGTAATTTCATTTCCAAACCCATCTCTTCCAACCAAAGCACGCAGCCGTGAAGCACAAGGTTGAGAGGAGTCAAGCTAGGGAGGGAGGATGGGGGAATAAGGCTGCCATAGGATAAGAACAGCTGATGGATGAAATCCTATCTACTGGGAGCCTGGGGAAACTCTCCTCAGGGCATTACGCTGAGTCTTACATGGCCCAGAGAAAAGGGAGTTAAACTACTCCCCTTATCCAGTAAATTCAATCCTTTTTTCTGTCTGCAGACATAGCAATTTTTTTTGTTCATCTTACTTATTTGCATGCATTTACACATGTTTCAATAACCATCTGGATTCCTCAGGCTCCTTTTAGCACAAATTATGCTGTTGGCCATTCAGGTTAGATCAGTCTCTCCCAAATGAGCAGAAGGGTGCCTCGCTATTCTGGGTCCACTCTGCCAGGTGAGCTTTGCAGACCTCAACCAGTCTTCAGCCTTTATCAGGTCTGCCAACAGCCATACTGAAAAGTGGGCATGGGCGTTGGAAGATATTGCAGTAATGGTCTCATTGGTGCTGGGCTGTCGTGTCCCTGACTCCCTGCCATAAGCCAGCATCTCCCTTTCTATGCACCCGGCTCAAGCACACACAGCGGCATGGTGGGAGAGCTGCCCCATTTCCAGGGTCACTGCTTTGGGGCTACAAACCTTCCTCCAGCACCTTTGGACCAATTCTTTATTCCTAGTTGTTTGACCTGGACTGAATGAAAAAGCATATTGTTGATAAAAACACAGGGGTTTGCATGCTTTTTTCTAAGCTTTCATTTAAAGTAACTGAATTTTCCACCTAAACATCTGATTCTGTCTTTAATCATACTAATCTCCTGACCTCAAAAATACTTTGTCAGTTAGTGCCAGAATTTGGCGTGCTTTATGTAAGAATATAAAAATCCTTTTGTTTCTTTTAAATCCATTGCTTTTTAATTTCACCAAGAGATCATTTGTTCTTATGTCAAGGAAGGATAAATGAGAAGTGTCAGGCAGACCTTTTATATATTGCTTTATCTTGAAGCTAAACAAATCCACTGTGTGCAGCCTGACTTACTATGGAAATCTCTGCACCCCTTTATCAGTTGTCACCCTGTTACTTGATGTTCTCCCTTTCTGAAGTGGAATGACAGAAACCACGTATGTGCCCTCGCTGCAGATTTACTGAATGTCATCGTGCTGGTTTGATACTATTTTTTTCAATCCACTGTTCACATGTCCAAGGGTTTCTTTTGTTTTCTTGATGTCAGAGCGGAGTTCTTCACCAGGCTGACTGCTGTGAAGTCCTTTTCATGAGCAGCTACGGCTGATTTACAATGTAGGGCATGTAGGAGTAGTTTGGGTTTTTTCCCATCTATGTGTGCGTTGCTTTGCATTAATTTCTTCAGACTTCATCTCCCCACTCCCTCACCCTTCTCAGGTGCCTTTGAAGATTCCCACAGTTCTCTCTGAGCTTGAGTCTAATATGCATTTACATGTATATATGCATATTTGTATGTGTATACATATGTATACATATATGGAGGGGGGTATGGGGGAGTGTGTGTATGGGCTTTTTTCTCGGACTGTTAAAGAACTTATGAAGCCCTATATATCCTCCCATGCAACTGTATGGCACCCCGCTGGTGAGCTTGTTCTCTTGAAAATTGACCATTTATTATTCCTCCTTGTTTTCCACTTCTGAGCTATTTTCGAAGCTGCGACCTCTCTCCGATGTCGTAACTATTGATCATTGGCTTTCATTGCCATCCTTTCATGAGGCCTGGACCAGGTTGAAGCCATCTGAAATACGCATGAGTTAGTGCTGCACACAGTGCTCTTAGATGCTTATCCTCAAATTTCCTTCTCTGACACCAGACGCCTCCGGTTGATGGCTCGCTCTCTCTCCAAATTTAATCTGGTAACTGCACAAAGCCACTTTGTACACTGAAAAAAAAAGTTGGAAATTTTTGTGCCACATGTGAGCTGGGGGCAGGAGAGGAAGCCAAAAATGTCGAAAGCCTGTTATTGTTCTGCCAGCAAACTAATGAGGCTGAGCAGATCCAGGGCTCAGAGCTGCACCGCCCCGCGTGGCTATCGGCCGCCTGTCCCACAGAGCAGCTGCCCCTGTGCTTTCGGTGCTTGATGCACCGAAACCCGAATAAACAGGCACGCAATCAGACCTAATTCCTCTGCAGCAACCCACCCAGGAGCAAACAGCCAGCTCCTCATGGGGTGCAAATCACCACTGCCTGCTGAAGCCAGTGAAGCTGTCCATGGAGGGTCTGGGCCAGACTCTCTGTTTTCCAGGTGGGCCATGAAGTGATACCACCACTGCAGATCCAGACAGCCTCTGTCAGCAGAGGAGGGTGGACAGCATCTTTGGGAATCCTTAAGGAGGCCAGGAACAACACAAGCAAGTTTTATGTAAAGCAGTGGGGATGTCTGGCCACTCTATGTCCTGAAATAACAGGTGGTTAGTTATGGTGGTAGACCATAACTACAGTGGTAGACCCTTCGGTGAACATGATGAGGGCTGCTGCATTGCTTGCCTTGTGTTGTAGCCTTTCAGCTTTAGACCCACCTTGAGAGGAGCCAGATTCCTTCATTTTACAAAGTTTTAAAAAAAAAAATTAAGCTAACTTTGTGTTCAGTGAGTCCCTTTGTGACAAATTACCCGATGACAAGCCAAGGGGGAGTGTTTTGCTCTAGTAAGGTCTGGTGTCTCATTCAGCACAAGGAGCTGCTCTCTTAATAGTTTTATACATAAAATTTTGGTTCACCATGCTGGGAGAAATGGAGTGTATCATGCATGCTGTTACTGAGCCATTGTGAAACAATGTTAAATAGTATAGAGGGGAAAGAGAACATAAAAACAGACTATGAATTTTTTTTATCCCAGAGCAGCATTGCACTATGTGTGTTGGGGGTGGAATTCAGAATTCTCACATTTCAATAAAGTCACGTTTCCCTTCAAACTGGGAAACCAGTCCCAACAAGAAAGCACTAGGTACCCCATGAACCATTCACTTTGCGAGCAGAAATGCCAACAGAAACCTAAAGTGAGCAGTCCTCGTCAAGGTGCGTATTGAAATAATATAGGAGAGAGCCAGTGCAGGCTGCAGACAAATTAAGTCTGGGGACAGCTCTGCATGTAATGTGGTCCTGCTCCAAGCACCCTCCAGCCCTGCCTGCCAGAGCTGTATTTGCTTTCTCCGTTGGGTGCAGGCAGCTTTCCACTACTCCCACAGGTCCCTGTCTCAGCCAGTCTAAAAAGAAAGCAAAAACCCTGCTGTGGTTCCCGTTCTGCATTTCTCTCATGGGTACAAATGCCACGCTGCTTTGCAGAGCCATGGGGATTTTGCCTTTGAGAGGTGACTAAGGACTCCTGGATTAGATCCAAAGTGTATATAAACCCTCTCTATCAGGGCAAAGCCCTAAGGCTGTGTTTTTCAGAGGATGGTAGAGGCAGTGCTGGTTTATGCTAGCATGTGGTCTGGTTCTTTGTGTTCTTCTTGCTGATTTGGGAGCTGTACCAATTCAAGAGTTTAACTGGCTTTGAAGACCAGCTTTTCATGAGTTGCCATCAAAATATAGATACATGCATGGATATACATTGTTCTAATGGCTGCATTGAGTGCTTATGGTTGTGTTAGTGTCCTGAGCGGGGGAGCTCAATTAATCTTGGCCAACATCACTGGGTGAATTTACTGAGGTCCATTCATTTTGTCATCATCCTGCCAACTTTTCCAGCTGGGAAAGTGATGAAAGGCCACGTCTGCTCCCACAAGACCAGGAGAATAAAGAGAAATATGGTTGTTCCTGGAGGGGTGTCTCACAAGGCTGCTGCTCCAATGAGGTTTAGGCAAAAGCAAGTCCTGGCAGAGGATGTGATAGCCCTGATCTATTGTGTGAAAATGAGGGTGCAAAATCCAGCTCATCGTGAAGGGTCCTTCTCCTGCATGATGCTGTGCCTCCTGCGTGTCCGCACCTCCATGGGGGAGTTAACGCTCCCACCTCTTTGCCCAAGCACTCTAAACAGCTCTGCAAAACTGTGCGGGAACTCTTCAGCTGTCCTCGGGAGTCCTGGCCTGACCACGTCAGGGAGCAAGACCACGTCCGTGACCCATACTTGACTTCTCTTTTACTGTCAGTGGAGCAGTGGGGTTGCTAATAAAACATTAACACGTGGAAGTCTCATGTGGTTTAAGATCTGAGACCTGTGGTCTGAATTGCACTGAAATGAAGGGCAGATTAAAGGGGAGAACTTGGCCAAGATCCTGATGTGCCTCTGTGTTTGTGTGTGTGCACATGTGAAAAACAAGTAAAAAAAACCCACTTGGGTATGATTCACCCAAATATTGTGTGGGGGAATCATTTTCCACCAGGGAGATAATTGCTAATTACATGAGTGTGAAGCAATTTGATTTGCAAAGTTTTGTTCTTTGCAGCCTGAGAAACCTAATTTTGCAGGAGCTGAGGTTATGGGTATTTAGGCAACAGAGGTATCGTTGTTTCTTGTCAGAGCCCTGAGTTTAAGTTTTCAGGAAAGCTGCTGCCCTTTAAAATAACTTCGCTTTATTTATTAGCTCAAAACTTTCCCAGAGCAAATGACAAATAAAGCCTGTGGTATTTTTCCAGGGCTTATTTTGAGATAAAAGCTATCTGGTATAAAGGGTTCCTCTGGCAGCTGGACAAGAAGACCATAAATCAGCATCAAGGAGCAGGGAGAGCTGCCTGACAGATGCGGGATGCGCTAGAGGATTTCTCTGCTCCGGATGAACTGGGGTGAGAGCTGCTCAGGCCGACACGGTGCAGAGGTGAAGATAGTTCCCTCCCACTTTTGCTGTGGTCAGGCGGGGAGCAGAGTGGTGTGGGGCGCACCCTGCCTCCTGCCCCCCAGCCACGGGGACTTTCTCCCCACTGCGCTGCCAGGACTCAGTGGAGAAAAGAAAATGGAGGGGGCAGCACAGGAAAAAACCTCCCTCCTGTGCTCCACCGTCCCTTCCGTGGTGGCTACCACATCAGTAGAGTGTCAGGCTGGCTGCAGGGCCATGGCGCAGTGGTGCATCCCTGTTCTGTGGTGGTGGCAGTGGCAGGAGGAGGCCGGGGGCTGGTGAGGATGATGCCAGCATGCCATCACGAGAGACGGTGTGGCTGAACGTGGTGGCAGCAGGAGTATCTTGGTTATTCCGGTCCATGCAGCTGCTAATTAAGAATAATGAGCTCTAGCAAACGCAGTGGTTTTCTGTGTGCCTCTACAGAGAAATCATATTCCCCTTATGAGTCCTTTAGTCCTCGCAGCTGGTACGTAGCCCAAGCCCCTTTAATTTCTCCAGACAGTAATGAGAGGTCCTGGGGTGGCTCCTGGCAGGTTTCGTTCAGGAAGGAAGAGATGGAGAGGGCTTGGGTTGCAAGAGCCAAGGGAAGCTGAATGAATCATTAAAAGCAAGATAAGAGCCTAAAAGCCTCCACCAAATGCCCTTATTAGTGTTGATTCGATTGTTTATGCCACTTGACAGGGATGAAACCAGAGGCAGATGCAACAACTAAATATTCAGTCACTGCAGTGCCTGGCCTTTGCTGGAGACCTCCCTTGTACTTCAGACACAAGGTTTTGTGTTTGGGAGAGCAATTTGGCTTTCCCCTTGGGGGCTGGCTGCTGGAGGTCGGGCAGGGCGTGTGGCCACCCAAACATCTGCTGCCAGATGCCGTGCACAGTTTCTCACAGAAAAGGAGAGCTGTGGTAGCACAGCGCAGGGGCAGCCCGCGTTCAGCA
>NW_008824052.1:359317-359627 GCF_000699105.1 Pygoscelis adeliae
GATGTCCACTGGGCTGGGGACCTCCTGCTGATGGCCAGCAGCTGGTGGAATTGCCCCCAAAGGCTCCAAGCGGGTGCCTGGGGGCACTTGCCTGCTGCCCCTCCTGTGCCCTGCAGGCTTTTTCCTGGCAGCCAAGGAGAGGAGATTGAAGCAGGAGCTTTTAAAACACTAGGGAGAACATTAGGAGAAAAGAGGAATGGAAACCAAGCTCCTCGTCCTTGCTGCTTACCCCAGGGTGGAGGTGGTTGTGCTCTGGAGACAGCCATCATGGGGCGGGGGGGGGGGGGGGGGGGGGGGGGTGGGGGGCGGC
>NW_008824052.1:359693-363591 GCF_000699105.1 Pygoscelis adeliae
GTGGCTCCGGCGGGGGGGGGGTGGGTGTGTGTGGGGGCCGGCCATCAGGGGGGGGGGGGGGGGGGTGCAGGGAGAGGGTTTAGGCAGCCTGGCGGTGGAGGGGATGAGGGGTTATGTCTCCCACCCCAAGGACTCATGCACACCATCCCCATCAGCTCCCCACCAGCTCCCAGCAGGTAGCAGCAGCTCCCTGTATCGCAGAGAGCTCGTAAAGATTGCGAGGCACTCAAATACCACAGCAAAAGTGATGAATGCGGACAATTTCAGGCAGATTATGACTGCTAGATAAGTTGTCGGTATCTGGAAGACACACTGCAGGACAGCTGCTGTGCAGGAGCAGAAGACCTTTCCTTCTCGCGCTGCTCCTGAAGAGGCGGCTGCGGGTCTTCTGGCCCTGCTTAATACAGTTGATTTTAGGTGCAGTTGAGCATTCAGAGCAGTGGTTTTTCGTGCATACTGATCCAAGCCTGGAGATGCTCCAACATGGAGCAACTCTCTGCCTTGCTTTAGTGCTTTGTGGTTGAAACCAGAGAATCAAAAGCCAGGCCACCAGCTCAGCCATTAGCAGCTCACCAGAGGGATGTGTCTGAGGCTGCGTTAAGAGGGAGCTCTGAGAGTGTTGAGGTCTGTCCTGACCCCTGCAGAAGACAAGTGTTGGCTGTGTCTCATGTCTCTTCCCTGTGTAACAGCATTGCTCCACCTCACAGCAGTGTGCAATACAAACATGGAGGGGTTTTAGTGAAAGGCCTGGGCAAGCACCAAGGAGCAATGTGCTGGGCTGGTTCCAGCTGCCTACAGACTTTGCTTGGTGATCATGCTGCTCTGAAACCTTGCCAGTGCCCGGCACAGCCAGGCTGAAGGCCTTGAGAGAGGTCAGGTGCCAGTGCGAACCCGCAGGGCTTGCATGCTCCCCACCCGCCTGTTGGCAGCCTGGCAGGGGAACCCTGCCTTTTCTGTCTGTGTTATCCCAGCCCTCGGATCTGGTTTTTTGCAAAGACCCTGCAGCACAGTCACCGCCCTGGCCAAGTCACTGCCATGACACGCAGCAGGCATGCTCTGTGAAGCCCGGTTCGCAGAGGGCTTACAAGCATCTCTGCAACCTGCACAGATATCGCTGGCGAGGCCAGAGGTGATCAGGTGCTGGAAGCTGGAGAGGTCTCAGAGTAGCAAAGGGGCCCTTTTTTGGCATAGGTCTTCAGCATGTCCTGCATCTTGCTGTTAGTGGGGCACATTGAACACTGCCAAACCATATCACCATCCAAGTCAAATCCATCCCTGGTAGCATTACAAGCGAGTTACGGTATAATTTCTATTCGGTCTTTCCACTTCTTAGCTGCCTTGGATGGGTGGGCTGGCTGCTGAATTAGCCATTTGCTTCCAGTGTCTCAAGATAACTGCAGTTAGCTGCATGTGGATTTTACCCCCTGCAAGCACATGCCTGTTTCTTTGGCTTCAAAGGCTGAACTCCCAGCATTTTTCATAGCATTGTTCTCTTCTATGGGCTTCCTCCCATCTTTGGAGCGGGCCACGTTTCCCATGGATAAAAGGCCAGAGCTAACCAGGCTGAACTCAGAACTGCGGTGTTTGTGAAGTGCAGCCAATCTGGATTTAGATCAGCAGAGCTCAGCTCCCAGCACAAAAATAGACAAAATTCTTCAAGGCATCCCTTAAATGTTAGCAGCTCTTTAAAAGGCAGCTCTTTCAGTCTGTCTTCCTAACTTTCTCCCCAAAACGCTGCTTGTTGCACAGAATGGGTCCCGTTTTCTCCCAGTCCTGCAGCTGAGGTCTGCAGCTTTGCTGGCATTTGGAGCTGTCGCTGTGGTAGGGTCTCGCGGGGTTTTGTCACGCTTCCGCATGAGTGTGATGGAGTGCAGGGCCCAGGGACATTTCTGCTGTCTGTTTGAGCGGAGGAGCCCTCTGTTCAGATAGATTCTTGGCCCCGGCAAGGCAGGGGGGACGCTTTCTGGTCTTCAAATACATCACAGTCCAGCCTCATTGCTTCCCCCAGCAAATATCTTATTGGGAGCTGGCTGTGCACACTGCTGAGCATGTGTAGCTACAACCCGCCATGGCAAGGAGCTGCAGGAGGCAGAAACTTTCCAGGGGAGCCAGCTTTCACAGCTCAGTGCAGGAGTATGAACCCAGGCAGCCCTGGTGCTGCAAGAAACCTCCTGGGTCAGAGTACCCCTGAACGAGACAGCTGGTTTAATGACAATGGAGGGCTGTTGTATTGGCCATGGGAGCTGCTAGGTTGTACCCAGTTCACATTTTCAGTTTTTCCTCTGCAAGTGTATAGGGTGAAACTTGGTTATGTTTGAAGAAAAATGTAGCTTTTCCCATAGCCCCCAGGCTCGAGGAGGCCAGACCTTTGGGAGAGCATCAGCCGGCGCAGCACAGAGCCCTGCAAACAAAATGCTCGCTGCAGCACTGTGCATTAGAAATGGGGCCCTGCGCATCTGGGCAACATCCTGCGCTGAGCACCGTTGCTTTTGACTTGTGAGGGACCGTGGGTGACCTCTGAGGGATCTGTGACGATCACTCCACAAGGCCAGGGAGCTTGAATCTGTTGCCCTCATGGTCAAAAAGTTGTTTGAAGCTTCTGCTTTAGAGGAAAAGAGGAAATGTGTTATAGGCTGCTAATGTTGCACGAGAGGCCATCAGCAGGTCCAAGTGCCTTAAAGCTTTGTTATCCTGCATAGGAGGGTTCAACATATTTTGTTCTCGATCCCCTGATGGTAATACAGATATAAGATCCCTTGACGTTAATGCCATGCCAACCCTGATCAGTAAATGCCTGGATATTGATGACGAGAGGTGGTTGCCTTGAATTAACAGCAGCCGCTGCTTAAAGGTCCTTCTCTGCCCAGACTCGGCTGGCCCCTGGCACACATGCAGTTGCGGTGATGAGAGGCTCAAGGCTCAGCACCATGCTTTGAGCCTTGTTTCCCTCATCGCTGATGCATTGTCTACTCCATTTTTCTTGCTTCCCTTTTTTTCTTTTTTTGTTTTTGCTCCTGCCCTGTGCATTTTTAATCACATCTCAGGGCAACTGCAACATCCTGGCTTATTGCAGTTGCATGTCTGTGTATCGTCCACACTTGCTCTCCTCACAGCTGAAGAAGCTTTTCAAAATAAAAAAATCCCTCCCTCGCAAGCACCACACAGATGAAATATGCATTCCTTGGTAAAATACTAAAACAAATCTCTTCCACACAGGCACAGCCCATGAAGATGTCTTTAAAACACACAGGGAGGCATGGATGCAATATTTACAATCTTGAGCAAGGCAATTTATAATCTGCCTGAGCTCCCTGACACTATTTAAGCAGTTTTTTCTGGAGTGTATCAGAACAAATTAATCAACATTTTCCTTCCTAACTATATGCAAACAGGCTTCTAAAATTTCTGGCTGTAGGTTGTAGCTCTAATTGCTCACTGGGCTCATCCAAGTGGCTTGGATTTGATAAGCAGTAGAAAGCACCAGACATTTCAGTGAATTTCTAACGCAAACTGACCAGCCTATTTCCCCTTCTGCAATTATTAAAGGTCAGCACAAAACAAATCAAGGAGGCAGAGGGATCTGGTCGCCTTTTGCTTTGATGCTGGACTCGTTTCTCTTCCTTGGATTGTGGTGGGGGGAGGAATAGGAGTGAACTGCCCCATCTCCACTTGTACCCCCGTGTATCTGCCCTGGGCACAGTGCTGGCCAGAGGCCTGGGCCCAACTGTCACTGCTAGGAGCCCTGTCCACGGGGGCCAGCAAGGGGTCTTTTACACCACTGCCTTCTGCTCTCTGCTCATTTGCACCTCCACGAATTTTCCTGTTAAAAGAAGTATCCATGCAGTGTATTAAAGACACCGCTCCACTTGCTCATGAGCTCAGCTACCACATGCTGAAC
>NW_008824052.1:363634-363974 GCF_000699105.1 Pygoscelis adeliae
GCCTGCCAGAAGAATGATTTCTGTTGTTATTAAAAAAAAAAAAAAAACACCTGTCCAAAATAAAGGTCAAATTTTACTGCCAGGCTGTACCAGAGCTTGAGAGAGCCCCTCTTGCCATGGTGCTAGCTTGCTCCTTGCCTTAATGCTGACCCCTTGGGTATTTCACCTCTGCATTCCCTGTAACCACTAGTGCTGAAACTGCAGCAGCGCAGCAGGGACTGGAGCAAGGTCGTGGCTTTTCCTGGTAGGATGGTTTGGAAAGGCCTTCTCCTAGCCCCTGCCACCACTTGGGTGCGCATGGCTTCCCAGGGATTTCCTGTGTGTGTTTCATGCTGCAGCT
>NW_008824052.1:364022-407855 GCF_000699105.1 Pygoscelis adeliae
CTGCAATGAGTTTCCACGTGTGTCTGTGTGACAGCTGCAATTGGGAGAAACACAGGAGAAGAGGGTTGAGGAGAGGAGCAGAAAGCTCCCTGGGGAAGCCCAAAGCATTTCTGTGCATCCCTTGTGCTGCCTCATCCTACAGGGTATTTGTGACCCGTTTGTACATGGGCTTTGTATGTCAGTGGCCTGCAGTCTGAAGATACCTTTGCCAACACCAGCTGAACATTACTGTGGGTGTGCTGAAGTGGTTTAGCACTGGGAAATGACTGTTTACTGCAATGTTGCAGGAAAACCAAAACTATTTTCTATGTTTCAGGATCCATGTTTTAGGAATCTGGTTGCTCAATTTTAAGGCATGCTATGTATCCTACTGGCTCGCTCTGACCAGGTGGAGCTGATGAGCTCCAACATCTCACCTGGAGACCCAGAAATGCACAAAGCTACAAGGAGGCAACTCTCTCACAAACCAGGTCTGAAGTCAAAGCAGACCTGGATTGTGACTGTCACATCAGATCAGCGCTTCTGCAGGCAGAGAGGGGCTGAGATTGCTTTGGAGCAGGTGACACCACCTGCACACACCCCTGGACCAGAAGTTGCAGAAGTCCTGGTGTAGCTGTAAAGGTTTTGGCACAAAGCAAACTGCTTTACAGAGGTTCAGAGCCTGCTGATCGCTGCTGGAGAAAATCAGCTCCTGCGCATAACAGTGTCTTCCAGCAGGAACTGCTGAGCCCTTTGCACCAAACACGGAGTTGATTTTCTATTCACCACCATAAATTAAGACAGGTCCCAGTGCAGGGCTGGGGACCAAGGTTGTCCCAAGCAGCTCAGCTGTGTGTCCGGTGGCCAGAAGGAGAAGCTGGACCAGGGAAGCTTTGCAGCACTTCTGGCAGGTTTGCTCTCCTGCAGTGTCCCGAGGTACTCTCCCAGCAGAGCTGAGTTTCTCTGGCGGTGCACTGGGGAAGTCTGACCAAGGCTAAGGCTAAGATCTCAAAACGGAGGTGCATGCTGTGCTGATGGTTGAGAGACAGAGCTGGGCTGCTGAGCTGGCCATGCCAACATTGCAAAGGGGCAGTGATGTGGCAGTGTCCCTGCTGCGGGAACGGCAGCACCCAGTGAACATGGGCAGGCGGAGCCTTTCCAGCCGTGGCATCGGGGCTCCGGGTGTTTCATGGCTCTGCTTTTGGCCACTGGCAGCTTGTAGGGCCTGTTTGGGCGGCGCCCTGGGGTTAGGCTGTGATTGTTCATCACCAGAGCTCAAGACGCTGCAGTCCAATGGCAGGACACCTGGGCGCAGCTGAGCACCAGGAGAGGTTATTGCTATGTGGGTGAGATAGGATGGAAGTAGATGAAGGTCTCTTGAATCGTGTCAGTGTGACTGGGGGGTGGCTGGTGAGGATGAATGTCTGGTCCCTGGAGAAGCTTGACAGAAAAGTTGCACATGGTAAATCCCTGCTCCACAGCTTCTCCCATGTCTATCACACTCTTACACATTTGTTAGCATTTCTTGCAGATAAGGCTTCTGGGTGCTCCAGCAAATGATCCTGAAGCATTTGAACCTGGCATGCATGGCCTGCAGACCTCAACATTGCTTATGGAAAGTGAAGGGTGAGCAGAGAGCTGCATTAGAGCAGAAGGGACCTGCCAAACCTTGGGCAGCAGCCCGGTACACAGGAGGGATGCGAGAAATAAATGTGTTATGGCTGTGGACTGGAGTGCAACCAGTGCATAGCCTCACAAGACGGTGTGGGGAGAGCTTCCTGGCATTGTTGCATTCTTGGTTTCATTGCCTCTCCTAGGGCAGACACTGGCAGCATTGTCCCTTTTACCTTGGCTCGGGAAGTGCCACTTTAAAAGGTGCTGATGAGGGCTGTGAAGTGCAGTGTCCAAGGCCCTTGTGCCAAACAACCCAGGGGGGTAACAAAAGCCCATCCTCCCCATTCAGCAATGGCGGCAGAGGCTGACATTTCTGCTCGCCTGGCCAGCAGTTTCGGCACAGGTTTCAGGAGGACCGGGATTTCTCTGGCTGCCCTTGGAGCATGAAGATGGTGCAGCAAAAAGTCCTGGGCACTTGCCCATGGTGCTGCTTGCACCCCTGCAGCACACTGAGAATGGCAGGGATGGGAGTCCGGCACTGACTGGACTCTGGGCAGAGCGAGCAGAGACATGGTTCAGGGGCTGCTGAGACTCCTGAGAGCTCCTGAGTGGTGATGGGAATCAGGCATTGACGTGCCTCTATAGAGCCAGCTGGGCAGCCGTTAGCAGAGGGATTTCAGAAGCGTTAAGTAATGCATTGATGTGGTACAACCCCCCAAAACCCATCTCACTGCACTTGGTACTTCCAGGATCCCTGTGCCCAAGCACCCAAGCTCCGTGATGATTGGGAGAACCAAGAGGTTGAGCAATTTGGTGAATTATTTATATGTTATTCATTTACCCAACGTGCATATAATGCTGTGCAGCAAGTGAGCAAGCGCAAAATTAAAAACCAAAATGATGGATGCTGCCTTATGAAGGGCTCTTCATCCCACTCTTGAGACTCATTCAGCTTTAAATATTGATGGCGGATCGCCTGTTGGCAAACAAATATTGTGTAAATCTGTCCGTCTCAGCTTGCTGACACAGTTCAGGAGGCAGAGGGTTTGTGCTGTTGCAGCCACATGGGCTGAGACATGTGGTCTGTGCTGCCTGGGGTGGAAGGGGGGGCTCAGAGTCCCTTTAATTACCTCCTGAAGCTAGCAATTAATCTGTGCTTGAGTACTTACCTACCCGGCAATAAAGCATCAGCTAGCTGCAGTCTTTAATATGCTGATCCTTACAACATCCCTAAGAAGCATGGGCAATCTCAGCTGGGACTGCAGCAGGTCCTGTAATCACAGGGCTATTGTTATGTCTGTTACTGCTTGGATAACTGGTGGCTCCGGTTGCTGTTATTTTACTTCAAAACCTGCCAGGCACATATTAGTATGGAGGATTAGTTAAAAAAAGTCCAAATCAACAGATCCCTGCTCAGAAGGGTGGTGTGATGCCAGAGGAGCCTGGGGAGTCGCTGGGTTGAGGGACTAGCACAGTGAGAAGCAGCTTCCCAGGTCCAGGCTGGGCTGCATGCAGCCGGCACAGTCTGTCCCCTACTGCCCGGGCCAGCCACACTGAGACACACACAGACCCGTAGGACCCCTGTTTCCCAGGCAGAACCCACCCCTGGCCCCGCAGGCAACCTCATCCCTGCAACAGGAGCTGGATCCCCAAAACCAGCCATGAGCCCAGCAGACCAAGAGGGGCTGCCTGCGCAAGGATAAATTTGGGGCTGTCCCACACGAATCCCAAAGCTGCGGATCTGCTTTTTTTCTCCCCCAGCTCCCTCCCTGCCTCTTGCTGGGCCCGTCCCTGCGGCCCGAGCTCCTCACAGGAGTCATTCCTGAAATGAGATGGGTGGGTGCTCAGCTCAGCAGGCATCAGGGTCCATTGCATGTGCCAGCCCAAATGTTTAATCCACAACATGGAGTCGAGAAGCAGAAGCATTTACAAGCTAGCTTCTCCCTGTGCAGAGCTGGCAGTGTGTGAGCTGGCTTGTTGTTCCCAGCTCCTTTAGATCCAGCTGTGGTCTCCTTATCTCCTGATGCACAGTGGTAGCTCTGGCCACAGTTTTCTCTACCCTGTCAGTGTTCAAACCGTGTTTCACACCATCTTCTTCCCTCCTTTCCCCAGCTGCCAGGAATTTGGAGAGGGACAGAGGGTTGTGCACAAAGGGCTGGGGTTTGTCTGCTCCTCAGCAGTCTGGAGGCACCCTCGGGACCAAGGTGGCAGATGGACAGCCTGGGGGAGCCGCCAGCAAAAGACGTGCTGAAAACATCTCTGTTGGCTCTCCTGAGCAATAGGCATGTGGTGAGGTGCCTCTCTGGAATCACTGTCCTTGCATGACTCCAGGGCTAATTTCACTATGTGCTGCAGCGTGACTCCCACGTGGCGTGCTCCCACGTGGGCATGCTTCTGCCTGCTCCTGTCGGCTCCTGCCTGCTCCAGCAACACTGTGCAGGCAGCTTGGTGCGTTGCAGGGCTTTCAGGACAGCAATAAACTGCAGGTTTTCATGCTGGCAGGATTTCGAGGGACGAAGCAGCATGGCTTTGGGGTAAAGGCCTAAAGGATATGTGAGCCTGAGAAACAAATGCCATCAACCTCTCTCTTCCTTGCTCTCTGGAAGAAAGACCTGATATTCTTTTTGTATTTGAAAAGTCCAAGACAAGTATCTTAAACATGGAGCATGTCCAGTCCAATTACTTCTCTTGGTCCCATGCCCAGGGTTTATTCTGTGAAACATCTCAGTGACAAATGTTCTCACTCTGAGAAACTTTCAGGTACTTTTTTTTTCCATTTCTTGATGCTGTATAAACTTTTGCCAGAGGCTGCCCAGAACCAAGGTGTAATTCTGATCCATCCAGACCCCTGCAAAGTGCGGCTGGAAAATATCTCAGCAAGGTGATAATCACTACAGCCTTGAGAAACAGCTTTGTATAAATTAACCCCGCGATTTCTTTTGTGGTAATAAATTTCCCTTGGAGATATTATGTCCTTTTCCTCCTTTAATCTTTTCCCTGGGATTTCCATATCAGCACCCTAAGACCCAAGCAGACTGTATTGCTCATTTTCAGTCAATTTCAGGCACAGATTAATTGCAGATACCCAGCTGTCTTGCTCTAACTAGCCACATCATACCATTAAACTAAACAACTGCCAACCTGAGCACATGAAAGTGTGGCTGGATAACATTTCTACCAAAAAGAAAAAGTCCTGGTGACAGTTCAGGTCTAGACCTTTGCCTTGCAGAAATCAGTGCCCCTCCGTTTAGTGTGATGGACTTGGCCATTTTATGCCAGCAGAAAGCTGCTCTGTGTGTGTTCTTGCTTGCATGCATATTGTTTACATGAATGTTGCAAGAGGATCGGAGAAAGATGTGAGCTGCAATCTCAGGAAGTTAAACTCTGGCCTGTACTGTGCTTCTAGGCTGAGAGCAGGCATGTGGGCATCTGGATCACAGCTTATGAACGGGGAAGAAACTGGGAGACAGCGATGCATTTTGGAGGGGCAAGAAGCATGGTAATGCCAGACTCCTAGGCATGGCGGGCAGTGCCAGACTGAGAGGAGCAGCTCACAGAGCTTGCTGGCTGCTCCATCCTGGCCCTACCTTGTGTCTCGACGTCGGGCCTTATTATTCAGTGCAGGACTCTGTGCAGGCGAGTTGCCAGCTCTGACCGCTTAGCCAAATTAATAGTGCCGAGCGGGAACAAGACGTACTGGCGAGCTTCCCTGGGACCAGGCAGATCATGGCTGCCCGCCATGGGAGCCAGCGAAGGGGAGGGCTCCCCTCTCCCAGGCAGAGCTCAGCCCTGATGGCCTTCCTCTCTCACAGCTCCAGGAGCCCCAGTGTCCCTTAAGCTTCACTTAGGGGTCTTTTTGATTTGGGAAGAATTAGGGCTGCACAGATGTGCACCTCCTCCATTCCCCTACCACCAGCACTGGATGGCCCAAGCCCCCCTGACCATGGTTGTCCTCCGCATGTGGCTTGGGGCTTGCTCACCCCCATCAGTGCCCTCCACATATTTCCAAGCACTGATGGCACAGCAAGCAGCAAAGTGCCCTTTTTTTATTATTCCTGCAGCAGTTGCTCTCTGTGCCTAGTCCAGCGCAAACCCTGAGTCTGCAGCCAGTGGCTCGACCACATACAGCTTCCCTTTGGAAAGCACAGGGCTGAATGGACACTGGGGCCTGAGGAGCATGCAGCAAAGAAATGGCACTGCATGCAGAAAATCAGCAGTATCTGGGACAGAGCAATCACTTGAAGAGCCCTGTGCAGCATGCAGACCAGCTGCTGTGTAACGACGTTACATACTAGCAGGCTATTTGTCACTGCTTTCTCTTTTATTTCCCCAGTGAACCCCATGCGTTGCGTGCACCATTTTTCCTGCTGTAGTTGCTGGATCTTCACAAATCCATAGCTCGCCATGCCTCTCTTGAGATCTCACTAGAAAGCCTGGTGTCTTGGCCATCCAAAGGTGCAAACAAAATGGGAATTACCATTTTTTAAGCACCCTGAAAGCCCCAGGGTTTGCAAGCTGTGCCTGCCACACTCGAGGCACTGCTGGCAGGTACCGAAGCAGAGCCCAGGCTTCCCCACTCTGCTCGGCCTGGCTGCCCACTCCTGCGCCTTTCTCCACGTGCAGCCGAGGGCCAGCTGGGCTTGTGGGTGCCCCTCTGACACCACACTTTAGCATGCTTGTCTTTTTTTTTTTTTTTTCACAAGCCACATACTTGCAGTTACTTCTTAGCTTGCTGGGCGGAAGGCTGCCTACAGCTCTGGTCCCCAGCATTTCACAAAGACTCAATTCACAGAAAGTTCATTTTGGGATCCCACAAAGCTTCAGACTTGTGGGAGACTTCTGGGAGCTCTGTTTGGTTGTTAAAATATTCACGGTATCACCACAGCTTCCACTACCACCGCCCTAGCGAAAGAGGTGTCAGAGAAGGTGGACAGTATCCTCTACAGCCTGCAGTGCAACAGGACCCACCAGAGGAATGGAAATCTCCTCAAACTGAGCTCAGTAACTGAAATTCAAAGCATGATGTTGATTTTTTTTTAACAAAACGCTGTCATTATCCTAAATATAAAAATGTTTGATTCCAAACCATTTTTCATAGTAATATTAGACAAAAGCGGCTTGTTCTAAACATGTCACTTTCGACAAAACCAGCATCTTTATGGCTGAAAAGAAATACTTTGAGAATAAATCTCTATGCCAGTACTAGTGATAAGTCTTTCATTTCATGCTCTAATTGAACATTGGCTTTACAACTTAAAAGCAATCATCCTAAATTGCCTTCTGCTAATGTTAATGCTTCAGACAAAGGGTAACAGCCAGATTATAGGTTCGTATATTATTCAGGCAAATCTGGGTTCTTCATACATCACTTCTTAAAAGAAAATTAATTTTTTCATGTGTCAAGAATGAAAATAGTAATAATGGATGATATACTTACATCATCCTTTATTGCTGAGATTGGCAAGAACATCACCTCTGAACAAAGTGAGTCATAGCCAGCGTGCCCTTGTGCCAAACCAAGCAGGTAGATGGGCAACCTCAAAAATGCCGCTGCCTGGGACGCAAACCTGTGCTTCTTCCAGTGGAGAGACTAGATCTCACCCCCCTACACTGGTAAGCAACATCCCCTTCATCTGTTTAATAGATGTCATCTATTTAAATTCCTCACTTGGTGGGTGGCTTTGTGGATTGGCAATCCTCAGCCCTCCAAACTGAGCTGAGAGCAGAGCTACCACTTTCACTGGGTGCTCTTCCCCGGGAGCGCTGAGCTGAGCCATCCCCAAGGCTCCCCCTGTCCACCTCCATCTCATGCATGCTGCATCTCCCAGGCCCTATAGAAAACACAGTGGCTTCCTATAGGCAGCAATTGCCCTGCTGCCCCACTGCCGACCTGCCTGCCCCTATCCGTGTCAGCCTCAGGTGGGCAGCAGAGCTGGGTGGGAAGGCTGCGAGGGGCTGCTCTATCGCGCCAGCAGTGCAGTGCCGTATGTCTGTGAACGGGGAGGGCTGGTGCATTGCTCAAGCCAAGTGACCCAGCAGGGTCCATGCAGGGCTGATGCTGAGCCTGGACAGATGTCAGCCACGGTAGTAAAAGTTTGGCAACGGAGGCAGGGTCTTCCGATGGGAGGTAAACAAAAGCTCAAACCATAGGCATCAACTGAAGCTGCAGTGTCAGGGCTGGACCTGCCTTTGATGCATCTGGATTGTCCCCTGGATGGGAATCACTGATGACTTGCACATTTTCCTCCTGCTTCCTCCCAGAGTCTCTTGCTTCCCAGCCCAGCTCCCTCGCAGGGATGACGGTGGGTTTGCACGGCAGCCCTGGTGCCGCTGCACCCCCCCGCATGCTCCCTGCTTTTCTGACCATGCCATGGGAATCCCGCTCTTTCCCAGGCGTCATGCTGGGAGTGGTGTATTTTTAGCTCTCGGTGCCGGGGCTGGGTGTCTGCATGGCGGTGGGGCCCTCGGCTCCCCGGGCGCTGCCTGTTCCCACCACATCTGCTGCTCTCCATTTGCAAGCTGCCTCTGCAGTGCTTGGCACAAACAGTGCCGTTGTCTCCTCGCCCAGCGGTTTCATTAATTCACACCTTGTTTCCTCTTTCAGGAGCAATCTTTCCTTCCGTCAGCTTTTGAGAGCTGCTTGTGTTAGCCCTGCAGTTCGAGGTTACGTCTGCCTTCTCTCTCGCCCCTGCCATGCTGACCCTTTGGTCCAGCCTAGCAGTTTCAGGGTTTTGCTGGCACCTAAACCTTTGGGGGATGTCTTTTGCATCGGCTGGAATGTGTCTGTGCTTGTTGTGAGCTTGGGTGGCGAGGTGGGATCACGCCTGGATCCAGCCATCGCATCAGCGGTGCCAAATTGCCACTTTGCTTTCCTCATGCCCTGGAGGGGCTCCCATGCGCTTCTTGGGTGCCTCTGCACGCTGCTCTGGACCTCATGTGGGAGGTTTGTGGCCCTGGTAATGCTGGTGAGAAATAAAGGTCCCCCCACACTGATGGGGGAACAGATGTAATGAGTGATGGAGGGCACCACATTCAAACTGTGCTGTCCCAGCGCTGCTTCAGCCCAAGGGCTCCTTCCTTCCTTCCCAGATGTGGAAACAGCAGCCCAGGAGACTGATGGCTCCTTGGGCAGAGGCAGAGTGGAAGGTCCTATGATATGCAGAAACATTACCCAGTAAAAATAGCAACCCAGTAAAAAATAGCTGCAGCTGGGAGCTGTGCCTGGCATTGGGGAGCACAGCCCCAACAGGGGAAGGATCCCTCTGGGCAGAGGCCGTGACGCCATGAGCAGGCGCTTGCAGGATGGAGCACAGTCCTTGCCCTTGGTGGGAGCAAAGGGCACATGCAGCTCTCTTATCCTTTCATTGCAGGAGCTGAGGCTCCAAAGAGAGCTGAGAGGGAATGTGTCACAGCTCAGGGCTTTCTTCTTGAGATCAAGATGGTTGGACAAGCAGAGAGTGAAGAGCAGCTGCAGCCCCGGGGAATGCACTGTGCACAAGGATGAGCCTGGCAAAGGATTTGTCCTTGCTTACAGAGGGGCAGCTGATACTGACAGGGCTGAAGTGGTCACACAAGAAATCCAGAGTGTGTTTAGGCTCCAAGGCCAAATCCCAACTGGTCATGCCCAAATCCCAACTGGTCGTGCCGCTATCCATGTTCCATGCTTAACTCAAGGAAGCCATCAGCATAAATCTGCAGAAGCTCAGCAATTTGCAGCAATACCTAGAGTCTTATGCAACACTTCTAGCTCAGAGGTCCCCAGGTGCTTCACAAAGCCCAACTGGTATCATGCTGTCATAAAGGCAGGGGAAACTGAGGCACGGAAAGATCGAGGCAGAGGTGATGTGTGGATCAGACCACATGGCTGAATTTTCCAGCGTGTGGCTCGCAGTCTGAACACTGCCCCGTGGCTGTGAGCAGCACTTCGTACAGACAGAAAAACACTTGGGTTTTATCTGCTTTATGTTATTTACTCCACAGTTGTCAGTCTCCTGTTAAAAGTGGTACAGTCTGAAAACGCCTCTTGTTAATAGTTTGTTATCAGGACTGGTGCCGCTATGTACACGCGTTATCTCCTTGATCCCATCTGTCTCAGGAAATGTGGTTGAGAGGAGAGCAAGGATGGAGCTCGGTGGCTGCGGGAGCCTGGGAGAGAGACCTGGGCACACCACAGTTACGCCGCGACCATCTCTAATTCATCTCCGCTCAGCAGAGCACTTAGAAGTGTCACCGGGGAGCTGCAGTGGCTGTGATTGATCGCGTCTCCGCTGCACGCCGACGGAGGAGAGCAACTTCAGCAAGAGGAGACCTTGGCTCCTGAGCCTCCCCTTGAAGTGAGGGAATGAATTATGCAAACTAATCCGTCCCTTGGCTCCTCCGACAGCTGCTGCCTTCCTGACACCTCCTGCCTTTACCTCTTTCTTTATCTCCAAGCAGTTTTAGAGCCATTGAGGCAACACGTCCTTTCATCTGGTGTCCGCGTGTGTCCCAGGATGCCTGTGGAGGTCGGGGCGACTCATCGCCTGTTGTAGGATGTTGTCCCAGACGCGATGATAAATTACTAAACTAGCTTTGGCCAGAGCCTGGTGGACTGCTGGGCTGCCCCTGGGCTCTTAAAAGAGAGGAGGGAATCATAATCCGTGTTAAAATAGAATCGATTTCTTCTGGCAGCTGGCAGAGTTTCAAACGCTGCTGCGCACCGATGGCGCAGCCGGCCTCACTGTGCTTCTCCACCCGGCCACAGACACGAGGCTGCAGTGGGGCCAGGGTTAGGGGTGCCAGCCCAGTCCCAGCACTGCCTGTGCCGTGGGAAGCTCCCACCCAGGGCAGCAGCTCATTGCTCCCTGGCACAATCCCCACTCTCACTGGCTGGGGGGCTGGAGGGAACGGGCAGTCTTCTTTTGGCTCAACTAATAGTTATTTAAGGGCTACTAATGCTTACTGTAGGCTGGGGGGCAGGTTATTAAGCTCCCTGCCTGGACTGATTCTGTCTTCAGTGGAGGGGGAGAGGGAAAGGTAAGGAGAGAGAAGCAGGGCAATGGAGAAAGGCATCTGCACAATGGTGTTTGGATAGGCTACTGTGTCTATGCCCCACTGTTGAGGGGATTTGATTCTCGCTTGTCCAAGCTAAGCAGATGTCCCCTCCTGCCGATGGCTGTTGCTGTGCTGCTTGCCCTGGTGACTTGCGGGGATTCTGGTCCCTAAGAGAGCTAGGAGCTGAGGCAGACAGAGAGGAGGGCAGAGACGAGCCAAATGGGAGCGGGACAGAGAGGTGGAAGGAGAAGGTGGACACAGGACCCCCACCGGCACTAGTACCTCGGTCACCCCTTTGCCGCATCCCTGCTGCTGTGCCTCTCGCCCTGGTGTGATACGCCCAAGCCACCAGCTGCCAGCAGGGCGCAGGAGGCAGGGGAGGCTGCCATTTCCCCAGCTGTCCTCCTGCCTTGCTGAAAGCCACATTTTATTTAAAAGTGAATTGGCAAATAACCTGTCTCATTTTGATTCAAAAAGCTCCCGGACTGGAGAACCGCAGTGAAGGTGGCTGTTTTAATCTGTCACTTGCTGGCAGGTGGGGAATGTGCTGACCCCGGGACAGGGAGGTCATCAGCTTTTGGGGGATTAAAATAGGAAACCTATTTCTGTTCCAGGTGTTGGGGAAAACAAAAACAAAACAAAACAAAACCCAACCTTCTAAAATCTCACAGAAATAGGTCCTTTTGCTGCCTGTAAGACAGAAGGAATATCTCCTTTGTCCTGCTCTTTGTCTGCCTTGGAGTGCAGAGCAGGGGCAGGCAGGGCCTGGCTTTTATGCCACGATTGTCTGTCGGCCAGAAAATGGGCTTTAGTTTGTGGCTGAATCTTGAAAGTGCTGCTGAGCTCAGAATGCTCCCAGTGATGGCAGCTCAGTGTGGAAATGGTTTAAAATGAATGTTTCACACATGCTCTCTCAGGAGCACTCAGGTGTGTGTGTTGGCCCTGTTTCTGTGTGGTCAGAACGATTTACGCAGGTAGTACCATTACAGTTGGCTGCTGGAGATGTAGTTCGTGAACACCAAACTTCAGATGTATGATCACATGCATTTGTGCAGAGTTAAAATTATATGGACAATCTTCACTTTCTTGCCCATAGGCACTTCTGTGCACATGTAGCTCTCTACACACGTCTCCTCAGTGCAATGCAGCTACTGCCAAGCCACCGAGAATATGGTGTGAAATTATAAGGGTGCTTGCTTGAGGCAAGACAGCACTTGAGAAGGCCATGGGGTCAGGGATGATGCTGTGTCTCTGTATGGTCATGCCGCCCTGCTGCTGGGCACCTCTTTTGCAATCAAAGCATTAAATACCCACAAACCACTCATGCTGGGAATTTGCCAGCAAGTCGATGCTAACAAGTTGATCCTGCAGAAGAGCTGCTTAGGTCAGTTTGGGTCATCATTCTTCAGAGCAGCTCATTTAGGGCTTGCATTTTTGAGATGCAGAGTTTTAATTTCTCCCTGCACATCAGCTATTTGGAGTGATAAGTCTTTGGCACATGAGATAATGAAATCCCATATGATTTGCATTTGTGGTTTACCACTGTTTGCAGAAAAAAATAATAGCTAGCTTAAATACCTATTACTTACCCATAGTTCTGCATGTCTGCACTGTACGTTTAGAAAGCAGATGCAATTTAGCAGGCCAGGGGATTTTTTTGAAAGAATCTTTTAAAAGTGCACTTGTGAAAAATCAGCTTTTAAGAAACGATTAAAAAGCCAGTGTCCAAACCCATTTCTAAAGTGCTAGTAGGAAGCAGAAATGTTTCCGGGGGGAGTTTAGAGCTGAGCTGAACACAGGCTTCAGGAAACAGATGCAAAATGCTGTGTGTGGTTTTGTAGTATGTTTTTTTCTAACGCTAGTTTTGTGTCACTGGCCTGGGCAGGTTAGTTAAAAACTCACTCTGTTTGCGTGGATGTCTTACCTTCTCAGCGTTGTTTCATGCTACTTTACAGATGAAAGCATCTCTCTCTGAGCTGGGGAGCCCCAGAGCTATTTCCTGTGCCCATGGGATTTCTGGCAGTTGCTTTTCGAAGGCTTTGGGGAGGAGGCATGAAATAACCACAGGGAGCTGGGGAGCCTCCTGCTCGGCTTTGCCTAGGATGAAATCCCAGCAAGGAGGGCCAGATGCCGGCGCTGTGTCCATCAGAGCAGCCCTGTCCCACAGCCTGCCTGGCCTAGGAGCCCGAACCCCCTGGCCAGACATAAGAGGGGGGGTAGGTTGGTGGGGAAGATGAATCCAGAGAAGAGGAAAGAACATGTTTGTTTGGCATCATCTCATTTCACATGGTTAAGCTGCTTCCTCCACCATTTCACTGTCTGCAAGGGCCTCCCAGAGATTTCTGGGTGCTGGTCCCGAACCCTTGCAGAAGGAAGGCTGGGGAAGATGCAGATGTCTTTTCCAGACTTGTGCTTACATTATAGCCAGACAAGAAAACAGGAAAGCAGCATTTGAGAGTGGATCAGAGATGTCAGCAAGGGATCAGGGTCCACCCAGGGCTCATGGGTTTCCTTGTTCAGGCCATACCACCAAGGCAGGGCTCAGAGGGGCCCAGTCTTAGTCACAGAGGAGCCTGGGGATGCCAGCACGTTCAGGTAGAGAGCACCGGCTGCGACAGGCTGAACAAGCACTGCTGCCTTTGCACAGGGAGCATCCTCAATGGGTAGCCACACTAGATCACGTGCGAGGCTCACAGCACGGCTTTTGCCAAGAGGATTTTTCATTCCTTCGCAGCGGCAGAGCAGGGAAAGGCTTCTTCTGTTGCAAACCAGGACATTGAACCCACCGTACACCGCAAGCATGCTGGAGGGCCTGCATCAGCCCGGAAATATCCTAGAGAAGTGACAGACCCTGCTCCCTAATCCCTTTCTTGAGGGAAGAGATGGTGCAGGTTGCTTCGCTGCTGATAAAATTCCACCCTAAGAGGCAGAAGAGAGCTGAGCAGATATTCCCACTGCAGGAGCTGAACCCCCCTCGCAGCCTTTCCCGCTGCCAGGAGGAGCGTGGCAGAGATAGCACCTCCTTGTGCTCTTTGTCCTTGCCCAAAGCACCAGCACAACAGGCAGGGTTCTGGGGCTGGTTGAAAACTGGGGTGAATCTGATTTCAGATTGCTGATCCCATCTAGCACTGGTCTGGGGAGGAATGGATGCCCTTGCTACTCAGATCTAGGAAAAGTTGCAACTAATGGGTATTGATCAGAGGAGAAAGCAGATCTGTGGGCACAAATTTATGTGCCAGCTTGAAAGAAGTATGTTCCCTAAAAGGGGAACAGTGTGAATAATCAGGCTTTGAGACAAATGCTAATCAGCATTACATTTTGCCTCTGAGTCTCCAGACAGTGTGTTTAATCTCTGGAATTATATATTTCCCTGGTGAGAAGTTAGACAACTTCAAGAGGCTCCTGTTTGAAAAATTAAGCTTGGTGTACGTTGGTTTTAGATCTCTCTGATTGTGTGGACTTCAGTCTGTCCAGAAGCTGGCCAGCCTCCAGACCTTTGAGCAAAACAAAAACATTAATTTCTTCCCTGCTTTATTGAAAGGCCAACAGAGAAACATGTATTAATCAAAGGCCACCAAGGACGGCTTTCAATCAGATATAAAGGCACAGAGATGTTGTGGCTCTCATTCCATATGAGAGCCACAACACAAACATTTTCTCACTGCGAAATATTTTATCAAAGATTAAAGCTCAGATGTTCATTTTCTGGAAAAGTGTCTCCTACAAGTTGCATCTTCTTTTTGGTAGTCCCTGGGGCTACACAGCGTTGAATACAGGAGCTAAGCCATAGGAGAAGAATGGATTTACGGAGATGTGAGTTGGACGTTTGACAACTGTAGGTTCAGGCAGTTGATTAATCAATAACTGGTACCCATCCCAGTTTTTCATTGCACTAGTGATATCTAGTTTAAAGCAGTCTCAGGTGGATTAACCTTTCATTGTATGCTCTGGGCTTGCTTCTGAGCGTCTGGAAAGTGTGCCAGATGGTGTGTGTGCACATGCACGCATCTGTACAGAGACACAGATGAGCACCCTGCCCTAGCTTTGGGGTTGGCCTTGCTTTGACCAAAGACCTCCAGAGGTCCCTGCCCACCTGAACCCTTCTACGACTGTGTATTTCTGACCAGACTTCAGGAGAGGGTATATGTGCTTTCCCAAACGCTGTGTGCCCATATACACATAGAAATGTATGTGATACTCACTGCAGCAAAATAAGCTGAATCAAGTCACAAAGAATCTTCACAAAGAAGCAAGAAGAAAAATTGTGCCTTGCTAATAAAAAATAAATCCTTTTAAAACAAAAAAAAAGATATAAGGAAGGAAGGGAGTTATTTGTTCCTCTTAGGAATAAGAGTTCTGGTATTACGGTACTTATTTTGGAAATTTCATGACAGTGATTTCATCCTTTGTAGCCACTTGTGGCTCAGTACATTTTTACCATGGTTGCCAAGTAACAATCACTAAGCATTTGTGTCTAGATCAGTAAAGGGGAGTGGAGGGAATGGATAAAATCTATTTTCAGAGACACAATCATCAGTGGCTCTTTGTAGGTTAACGGTTAAGTTCACTCAGCAGTGACAGTGTTTTGTTGAAGGCCTTGGGATTTACAAACAGGAAAATAGAAAGCAGAGACTAAAGAGGGGGTTTTATCCTTATTATTACTCCTTCAGAGCAGAGTGGCTTATGAGTGATTAAGGAGGTATTAACTATGCTGGACATCAAGTCCCGCATGCAACAGGCGCATTATAATCCCCTCCTTGGGGCCGGGCTGCAGCATGCTCATTTCCCCCCAGGTTTCACTGTGCCAAAACCTCCCAGCACCGCAGACCCTGCTTTGGCCTCATTTCGTTCACGAGGTAGCTGACAGCTGATGCAGGCAGAGAAAATGTTTCCCTCACTGCAAAAAAGGATGGAGCAATGGGGGGAAATAGGGAGGAAAGCTGGGAGATCTGGTGAAGAGTAACTCCAGGTGTTCCCCTGGTGCGGCAGAGGCTGTGGCGTAGTCTCTGCTGCACAGTGGCATTGCTCTAGCCTACGCTGCCATGGATTTTCCCTGCCAGACAGCCTAACCTGCCTCCATGCCACCAGCACCCCTGCCTCCCCTGCCCAACAGACGGGGTGTTTTTATCCTGAGTTTTTCTCAGGAAAACTTTCATCTTCCATGACTGGCCCCTCCTGAGCTTTTTTAACATCCTCCAACACCTCTCAAGGTCACCTTCATCTTTCCGAAGATACTGTGCCATGGATGCAGCATTCAGGGCAGGCTTGGAGAAAAACAGTTGCATGCCCTGTCATCTTCCAGATGGCAGTCCTCTACACGTCCCCGTGCACTGTCCACCTTCCTTATTACTGCAGAAATAACTTCCACTGATTCCCAACAACTCCTCTACCCTTGGTATCCTTGCCTGAAGAGCTGCTGCCAGTCAGGTGTTTCTACTGCCCCAGTGATGTGGCACATTCCCCAAAACCAAGGCCATGCCTCTTCCTTGGGGAAGAGCTGGAGCAGAGGGCAAGGGCAACTGCATCTCCCAGTGCGTGTTTCAGGGCACCCCCTGATACTGCAGCCTAGTGGGAGATGAAGGCTAGGGATGAGCAATGCTCTCTGCTCCTCCAGCCTGGGCTGGAGCGTGCCTCCGCCTGATGCTGGACTCCAGGAATGTCCCCGGGTTCAGCTGCACGACGGCACTTTCATTGCCCTGGCAGGGCTGGTGTGACCACACAACTCCCTTTCCTCCCAAGAAGGAAAAGATGACCCTGGGAAACGGGCCAGGCATTAATTACAGCTCATAATCCTTTCTGTGGCAGGCCGGCACGTGGGAAGTACCTGGCTCCTTGAGCGAGGGAAGGGGCAGCATTGGTCTCCCTTCATTCTGTTTCCACCAGGCGTGCACTCAGAGGAAATGCACTTAAGCGAGAGGAGCACCTGGGCACACTGCCAGGAGACCTCTGTGACCAGCCTGGCTTTGTCTTGGTGGATCAAGACTCAGGGATGAGCCAAGGAGACGGCTCTCACTGCTGACTCCAGCGTAATTCAGCGTCCCTCCTGGGATGGGTGTCAGGGCTGCCCTGCAACCCCCGCTGCTGGGGAGGGAGGGACGGAGGCAGTGGGAGGAGAAGTGCCAGGGAGCAGGGGTGCATGCAAACCCAGCTCACGGGGTTCAACGGTGAACACGCTGGGGAAGGGTGCATGTTGAACGGGGGCTACCCTGCCCCCGGGGGCTTTCTATTGAATGATACCTGGCAAGCGGCACTGCTCCCTGCATGGATTGTGGGGATCAGAAAGGGATAATAAACAGATGTTTTAATCAAGGGGATGGGCATTCTGTAAGATGACTGATCCTGCACGCTCGGGGGGGGGGAAATGCCCAGGTCTGCCAATGTGTGAAACACCAACGGGTGCTGCACACTGCCCACACTGGAGAGAGGGTGTACCCCTGGGGCAGGAGTGTGATGCAATGACAGGGACAGCAGCCTCAGTCCGGCTGCTTTTGGGATTAAATGAAGAGCCAAACAGCATGGGTGCGTTAGACAGGGAGAGGGTGTGAGGAAGGACTTGGGAGCGACGGGCAAGGGACGAAGCACTGCCGCACCGGGCATCAACAGCACATTTCCCACTGGTTTCACAGGGGCACGGAAATTTCTGCCTGGTCTCCCCAAACCTCCTGCATATAATTGTCTATCCTCCCACATAAAAGCCAGGTTGTTAGCAGAAAGCAGACAGGAACAGCTACTCAGGGAAGAAAAAGGGATTTGCAAAGTATTTTTGCAGGTTTATTGGAGATGGTAAGCGTGGAGGGGATCCATCTCACACACGTTGTCCCCACGACAGATGACCCCGTGCAGGAAGGAAAGGTTTCTATTTAATTGTGCGATGTGAGATTGCTGTTTCATAATGCTGAACAGGCTGAAAACCGAGCAGGGCCAGAGTAAAACGTGCCAGAGCAGAAATGCTGGCACTTTCCCACCCAGGCCCTCCCCCTTGTAAAACAGCAGTATTTTTAGAGGATTGGTCATATCATGGAGTTCATTTCATGATGTCTGTCGGATGAGACTGCTGAGTCCATCTGCGGTTAGCTGGAGTGATGTAAGCGGGATGGAGTTGGGCCCCGTCTGCTTGGAAACCGTGATGAGTGGTGCAACACAAATGGGAGTCCCATGGTTTGCCTTTGACGTGGGGAAAGGCATCTGAGTTTTGTTATTTGGGCCAGAAGGCCAAACAGCTTTTGTCATCTGCTGGTCTGTTGGACTGGTGTGTGTTTAAATGGGAAGGCAAGGATATCTTGATTTAGGACGGTGAGGTTGCTTTTGTACAAGTGAGAGCTTCAGCCATTTCGGCAAGGATCTGATGAGGGTGTTTGCAGGGGCACTGTGACCCTTATGTTATGAACGTAGAAAGTAAGATTGCAAATGAATTGGTATTTAACCAATAGCATAAGGTATGCTAAATGGATCCTGGGACATAGAGCAATGCGTCATTTTTAATAAAAATGGAAACTACACATTTTGGGTCATAAAGAGCATATTTGAGAAATGGGTCTTCGGTGATCTCCCTTCCTTCAGCATCCTGTTCCTCCAGGGCAAGGGGGTTTTGAGGATGGGAGAGGTAACAGAGCCAGTCCAGTCTTGAGTGACAGGGGGGGCATTCTCACTTGTGCTACCAAACGCCCCCAGAGCTGGCAGCAGGCGATGCCACCGCTGCCAGGCTGAGCTGGAGCCAGAGCTGAGCTTCTCAGCATGCAGCCATCCTCCCCACAATTGCTTGTGGATGGCCTGCTGGTGACCATAGTCCTCAGCAAGGTGAGACCAGATGTGTCCACAGGTGAGGTGTGGGCTGTGTGTTACTGCTGACTGGGGAGTTAAAGCGAGCAGCTTCCTGGAAACTGTGATGCAGATATGGCTTAACACTCATATCTGCACAACAGGGCCCCATCTGTGTTCCAGGAAATATTTACCTTTAATAAATTTTCATCTTATACCTTTTGACAAAAAAAAAGAAGAAAAAAAAAGAAATCCCCACTGAACTGCAGTATAAAAAACTTTTTCCTTCCACTTATAAAGTCCGGTAGTTAGAAAGGAGCAGCTCCCAGTCCAGCAGGATTTGTAGCTCACATTGAAGGGGTTTGGGGTGTATTCAGTGTGGTTTTTTCCAAGTAGATTTTGACTTCCAGATCCAAACTTAATTGTCCTCTTCTGGTGGTCTGAGATTTGGGAAACAATAGAGCCAGACCACTAATAATTGCCTATGCTTTTAAAGACCCCATCTTCCTCTGAGAATCACAAGTGGGGGGGGGAAACATGTGACTTGTTTTTCAGAGCTTCGTCTGGCTGCGTTTCATGGAGCAGGAGAGATAAGGAGTCCTGCGGGACCTCTGTTTTTAAGCATGAGCTCAGTGCTGGGTTTCACACCTCCATATCAGTGAGTTTCTGCCTGTGCAGTGCCTTACCTATCTGGGAAGAGGCACATGGCATTTCTGCCCGGAGTGCCAGCACTCAGCCCTGTCGGTGTTGAGAGAAAGGCAACTGGGACCGTATCTGTTTGGCTTCGACCCAGCAGGACATCACTTTTCCAGCATGCTCCAAGCACATCCTGATGCGCAAGCGGCCCTCCCCGTGCCACCAGCTGGCTGGGACATTTCAGCTGGCACCTACCAAGGCTGCTCGATCAAATCCAACACAGCTAAGCCATTTCTGCCTCACGGCCAGTTTGGCCCCATCGAGTCTCCCTTCCCTAAAGCTGCTGAGTGATTTTGGTGCATGAGCCCAAACAGCTGCTGCTTCCAGAAATGTGTTTTATCAGTGACAAAACGAACCTGAGAGGCAGTGCATATACCAGTTTGTTAGATTAGCAAAGCACCTGAGGCTCAGAGGAGACACCACATGCATGTTCAGGTGGTTTTGCTGGGAAACATCCCACTGAGCCTGGCAGCCCAGTTGCTCCAAGGCAGCTCCTGGGGAACTGGTCCACCAACGCATGGAGACACCTACTCATTTGTGTGGATTGAAATATAGCCCAAAGCCGGCATGACGTGGAAAGAGGTGGAAGATCAGCACCACAGGGACGTTGGAGATGAGTAACAGATACAGGGATGCTTGTGTCCAATCAGTTTCTGAGTCAAATCAAGCTTGAAGGGTTCACAGGCAGGGGGTGTAGGGCGGCGCATGGTCAGACTGTTTTTGGAAGCTAAAAATAGCAGGAAAGTGGAGTCAGTCCTTGGTTAATCTGGGTTTGTTAAGGCCAGACGTCCAGATCCAGTTCAGTACTTTCATTGAAAAGGCTGCATTTACAGAGCTGCCGAACTGGCCCAGTGCCCACTGGGGTTACACTGGCCACTGGGCACTGGGCCAGTTTGACTGGGTGACTTCAGCAGCATCCTCCAAAGGCTGCACTGAAATGTTGGCCTGCCTTGTTCTCCTGAGACCTCATATGGTGGGTCACGAGCAGAGCTGGGATTTCTCTGCTGAATATCCCAGCCCCAGGCTCACGAACGTCCACTTCTGTCCTCAGGAAACCCAGTCACACTGGACTTGCCCAGAAATTTCCTCTTTTGGTCAGCACTTCCCATCTTCTGTCTTGACCCATCAGCAAATCTTTAAAAGGTGAATTGAACAGGTTTGCCTGTTTTTGAGAGATTCAGGAAGGAAAACCAGCCATTCTGCGTGTGCTGGCATGAATGAGGCTCGGTTTGTGATTTGGCTGATTGGTGAGACTTGGTTTGCGCATGGCTGACTGATGTCTCGAGTGAATTATGTGGAGGCTGGAGTAGCTCAACCCTCTATTAGACACCTGAAAACTCACACAGGAGTGAGACATCAGGCATGACCCTGTGCAGAAAAAGCTGCATGTGGAGTTTGTACGTAGTTAGCAGCAGAAAGCCTGCTAGCAGGCCATAACTTTCTGATGTCTAATAAGCACACTATGTCAAAATGCATTTTTGAACGTGGCTAAAAATGTCCAAGCAGTCACGGACTTCCCAAAGAGAGGGAGGGGCAGGAGGCAGGGCAGGGAAATGAGTGTGCATTGGTGATTCCGTAAGCCTCACCCTCCCAGCAAGCAGACTATGATTGCCCCTGGGACACCCCATGGTCCCCCAGCTCAGCGGTGCAGATCCTAGAGCATCATCTCCTCTGAGGGTGCAGGGGCACAGCCGTGCTGCTAAAAGGTGCTGCAGCAGATGCTGGCTGTGTGCCTGATATCTCCCAGCACTGGCAAAAGCCATCTTTCCTGACTTTGCCCCACCTCCCACTGCCATAGCAGAAAGGAGTTTGTTCCCGCAGTGCCAAGCAACAGCAAGAGAGGTGTAAATCACTGCTAGATTATTTCTTTCTGGCAAGAAAACTTTTAAAATACCTATCCAAAAAGTAGCTGGCTTTGTAAGGAGCACATGCGTCACTCCAACAGCCTCTGCAGTTTGACAGACAGGCCCAGTTACCGCCCTGAATCACTGCAATTCACTGCCCATTTGGTGATGGGCACCCACCTTTATCCTCCTCAAGTAGCTCTCTGCAGCTGTGGTTCCCTTTTCCATGTCCGTCCAAGGGCACAGCACTTTGTGAGCTGCCCAGGTTTTCATATGGCATCTTTTGAAAGCCACGTGCAGATTTTAGAAAGAACTGAAGTGCAAAGCGAAGACGGGAAAACCGTTGGGTCAGGAGGAGAAGCTGCTGGTGCTCCCACAGAGCCCGCTGCTGGTGAACTGCCCATCCCCGGGTGGGAAAGCAGGTTTCTCAGCAATGTTTGGCTTCCCAATAGCCTGAATGGTGTCCCCTGTCTGTCCAGTGATGGAGGGGGTTGCTGAGAGCAAGTCCATCAGTTTCGGTAGGGCTAGGATGAGTCCTGTGCCTCTCCGTGCCTCCAGCCTCTGCTTGCAGATGTAAGCTTTGGAATGCTGGTATCTACTTGACAGTAACAACTGCATGGGTAGCACAGAGCATCACACCACTTTCCTAGAACAAATTATCACTGCCTGGGAGAGGGAACCAGCGGAGAGCCGACGGGCAGGGCAGGGTGTCCTGATGGCTGTGGGCTGGCAGCTTGGCTTGCCTGGGAAAAGCCCAGGCCATCTGAGCAGTGATTTACATCACTTCTGATGCTGTGACAGGAGATCGCCGGCTCCAAACCGCAAGAGAGATTACGTTGTTTGCCCACAGTCAGCTGATTAAAATAGTATTTTCCGCACGTTAGTGCAGTGATTAGTGATGAAATGCAAATCATATGCAAATTGGTGCAAATGACTGGTGTGCACAGCCAGCTCCAAAGTCGGGCACTTTCATTTCCTCTGAGGCATTTGGGCTCTTTTAGTATCCACACGGAGGAACAGGATGAACCCACTTGTGATCTGAGCACATAGCTGAAGCAAACAGTGCGGAGAGAGTGGGAAAAATCAGCCACTGCCTGGGTGCACTTAGTGAGCGGCATCTGTTTTGGTTGCATCGATACACAGAATCCAGCTTATGCAAAGATCTTTATTAAATAAACAGCTACAAACCACACAAACAAGCCTTCCACATACCTCGCTTCCCAGACTTGTTTCTCTTGTTTACCAGGGCCTGTCTGGAGTTCTGTTTGTGGAATAGCCTGTCACATTGCAAATCAAAATGCCATAATGGTTGCTGGATATAGTAACAAAATATGTTTCTCTAAGTATCAGATTTGGAAAGAAGGTCTATAAACACAATGAAAGCAACAAAACAAATTCCCAAACCCTTGCCACAAAGAATAATTGCAGATACGTATACATATATATGCATGCATATTTTTAACTTGGCTTCTGTTCTTCTTTGGCTTGCAGACCCAGAGCATAGTGAGGCTGTGTTTCGTCACTTCCAGGCAGCTTTGTGGAGATGGTAGGGCCAAGATAAATAAATAAATAAGGGCTTGCAGAGTGAAATATTATATTTAATAAGGCTGACGAGTCCTCCTGAAACCCAGTTGTGAAAACTTTAAAAAGTGTCTGTTTCCTGTAGCTATCAACATGCTAGAAAAAGGGAAGCCCTACGGGCTGGTCAAATTTTTCCCAATGGCTGCAGTGACTTTCGCAGCTGGTCTTGATTTGCCTGGATATTGCTCATTTTCCTAGTGCTCATAACAGCCCTGGAATGGAAATCCTGGCTCCCCTGGCACTGGGTGCATCCCCATGGCGTGCTGGCGGGTGAAGGGTGCCAGCCCAAAAATTATTCATCCCGATTAGCTCTTGGCTTCCCCTGCAGTTTGAGGAAATGAGGCTGGATTCATGAATAATGGAGTGAATACAGGAGGCCTAATAAAGGACAAAATTCCTGGTGAATAGAACTCTGTCACGTCAGCAAACAGGTCTGTGCTGCTTGCGGCGTTACCCTCCCTTCCTGACACACCATGTTTTCAGGGTTTGTGCATGCCCATCAGCTGGAAAACAAATCCTTACCTGTGGCTGGCTGATGATCGCAAACAGGAGTAGCAGAAGGGAAACAGGGCTGCTCTGGACTTCAAAAGGCAAAAACAACACAAGCCAGCATCGAGGCTGCAAGGGTCTGAGGCTGCTGCAGCTCTGCATGTCTCTAGGCTGTGCATGGGTGTGCGTGTGCTAGTGCCTATTAAATATACATGGCCCTGCTATTTGTGGGACACCATATGTGTACCAGGGAAGTAACCAGGCTGACGTGTGACTTGCTCTGCCTCTTAGGAAACACAGAGGAATCGGTGCCTGTACCTAGATCTTGTGTAAATTGGATGTAAATCTGTATTATCTTCAGCTTTCAAACCAGCCTCCCTCTGATATTGTTTTTATGGCACAGCTCTTCCAGCTGGGAAACGACAGCGTTTTCTGGGCCCAGGAAAAGCTGTGGTCTTCCCTCATGCCTGAGCGTGCTGCCTAACCCCAGGACGTGGTGCAGGGTCCTCTTTGCTCTTCAGCTGGAGTTTTTGTTCACTGCCTTTCTGGCAGGGCCCATCGTACGTAAATTGTCATCCACTTGGAATAAACCTTGGGCATTTTTATCTGGGTTTCTGGGAGCTTGGAAGCACACTTTTCTGCCTATCTGCTAGGATTTTGACATGAAGCTGTTTATTTGAGGTGTAGAAATGGAAATCTCATCTTCACAAGTCACCCTGGAATTTTCCTCCAAAGATCAGTAAAAGCAATCATTAATATGGGGCATCGTTTATAGCTCTGTGCAGAATAATCCTCCAGGCTCTCTGGCAGCTATGAATTGGAAAACAATAAAGACCATTACTAAAGGGTGGTTTTTTGTAAAAAAATGCATGTTCTTTGATACATTGTATAGATCTCAGAAAAGGAGGCAGCAAATTAAAAATCTCTCTCAGCAAATGCATGCAGCACCATTCCAAATTCCTAAGCTTTTTTTTTTTTCTTTTTCCACGCCCTGACATCTTCCCTGAGTAGTGCCAATAAAATTAGAGACTTTGGCTAATGCGCTCTGCAAAAGTTCGTCTGGGGAAACAGCAACTGTAAACAAATGTTCACCTCTGCAGACAGTTCCAACACTGCAGCAGCTGTGCCCGGGCACCCTGGCTCAGCCAAACGTATGAGCCCCATGCCCATTGAGCTAGGACTCACCCTGGCTCTCCCGGTGCTGCCGTCCTCTGAGCACTTCTGGAGGCTCATTCACTGCTTGCTGCCTAGACTTTCCCAATTCATTTTGAAATGCAGTCGAAATGTGCTGTGAAGTGCAGGGGGGCAAATTTGACTTTATCGTGCGGCCTCATGGCCCTTCTGTCCAGATTTGGTCCGGATCCCCATGCATTTTGCTGCACACGGTGGTACCATCAGCCGGGTCTTTGGGACTGTGCTCTCATGGGTGTTCCTCTTGCAGCTTCTGGCCAGTCAGGCTCAGGCTGGAGACTGCAGACGCATGGCCAGAAACCCTGACCATGCTTAAGCCCTGCTACAGCTGTTGTGGTTAGGGTTTCAGTTGACCTTAAACACCTAAATAGCTTTAAAAATGTGAGTTCTGGTAAGAGAATAGACTAGCAACTGTGTGTGGCTACTAGGGGATCCCTACCTGCCTGTAATAAACAAATATGCTCATGGTCAGTTCAGCATCCTGATATTCAGCCAAAAAATAGATAACATTATGAGATGGTGTGAATTGGTGTGATGAATGACAGCAGTGGGGGCTGCATCACAGAGCATTTGGAAGGGCACCTCACAACCTGTTTGAAACAGGCTTTTTGAATGGAGTCTCCTGCTGAGATTCATTCTCTTCTTTGAAAGCACTAATATCCCCACAATAGCACCTATCCATGCTTGAAGGAAAAGCTAATGAGTTTGAGAGAGGAAAAGGGGCAGAATACAAAAGACAGCCTTTATTTCCTGGCTGGTTGTTTTGGTCAATTTGCTTTCCTCTTACTATACTTTGCTACAGTTTCCTTGAATCCTGACAGACAGTGTCTTTGGAACACTTCTTAAAAGCATCTTTTTTTTCTTAACACTGTAATTACCATCACTAGCATGGCTTTCTGGAGCCAAAGGCAGCTGATGCTAGCTTTGTCTCTCTCTCTCTTTCTTCCCCTCCCAGGCTTTGCACTGGGCAGCCCTTGTTCCCTTGGCCTCCCTCTGCCCTCCTTCCACCCAACAGCTCCTAAACCATCCCTGTGGTTCCCACCAGGCCCAGGCTAGGGAGAAACTCCCAAGCACAATACTGAGGTGTGTTTCTACTTTTTTGTGCTTTAAATGCTTGTAAGTCTTCTGGTTTTAAATTGCCCTTCCCAGGAGCAGCAGTTTTTTTCTGTAGCATCACTCCATCTGCAGCCAGCCAACACAGGTTGGAGCACGTTGGAGCATGGTCCTACCAAGCCGAGCACTTTGGCCCAGAGTTAAACTCCAACCATGTGCCTCTGACTTTCCCCAGCAGCCCTGGCTCACTAAGTCGAGCTCAGGATCAAGGCAGCCAAAAAAGGAGAATCATCCCCCACAGATCCCAGGCTGAGCACGAGGGTGCAGATGTAGATGCCCCAGCAAGCATCATTGCTTACCTAGCACAAGCTGATGAGGAGGGCTACCAAAATTACTGCGGAGAGCCTGTCATCCTCGCAGCAAGCGGGAGTCCATGTGCTCGGAGACATTCATAGCTCAGAGGCCAACAGTAAGGAGGAGGAGGGGAGGCACAGACATGGGATTTCCCCAGGCCCTGTGGCTGCTCCTGCCTCAGGCACCCAAGCGAGCCAGCTTCCCTGTCACGGCCAGAGCTCCCAGCTCCCCAGCGGCTCCCAGGCACAGGGAAAGCCCTGCTGGGGGGCACAGCCTGTGCAAAGGCAGGTTTGGCACTGGGAGAGGATGGAGCATTTCCAGAGCAGATGAAATCTTCCAAGACCTTGAGCTGCCAGTTCGAAGAAGCCTACGCATTTTGCAAGTTTTTAGAGTCTTAGAACTTGGTCTAATTTAAGCAAATTTTTATGGGATTGGCACATCCTAAGCACTGGAGAGATCCTTCTGCTAAGTTTCATCCTCTGCAGCAAAGCATAAGGAAGAGAGAATTACTCAATATGGTGTTTGGGAAAAAAAAAGTTTGCATGGGCAAAGCAGCATATTTTTTTTCCCGAAGCTGAGTCTTCAGCGGCAAAGATGGTGGGGCTTTTTATAACTCTCTCAGCAGTGGCCACTCCACATGGAGAGTTTCAGTCTGAATGGCTGAAGTCTGGCAAAGTATCAAGCAACTGAAACAGACTCTAAAACGGTGGAAAGTCATGGGCAAGTTTAACGACAGGCGCTTTGGCATGCTCTACCTTTAACTCAAAGCCCTGAGGCATCAGGGATCCGGATAAGCATGTGTAAGATGAGGATCAGCTGGAGAAACGGCTCTGGGAACTTTTCCCTCTTGTTGTCTGAACTAAGGATTGCAAAGGGGTGGAAACCAGCTCTGGGGTTTGTGTGGTAATCGCTGCTTCCACATAACATCAGCAGTTTCCAGCATGACAGCAACACGCAGCTGGACCTGGGGCAGCCCCTGTGCAGACCCTGATGTGGGGTGTGCAACCTGTGGGGCTTGAGAGACCCCTGTCTGCAAACAATCTGATGGGCTTTGGCTTCTCACCTTTGTCACAGGAGCAAATTCAGCATGTGTGTGTCCATGGGGCTCTGCAGTAGGATTTTCCATCTGGCATTCTATATATCGGCCAGTCCTCCGAGCTTATAGACAGGGACTGGAGCTGCTGAGCTGGCCACAAAGGGGCGTCATTTTTAGCCCCACATATACCTGGATTTAGTTTGCTCCCACAGGGAGGTCTCCTCTGATGGCCTGAACACACAAAGACAGGTCTAGGCTGAGAGCACCAAATGCTGTGTCCTGCTGCCACGATTGCCATAAAAGGGGCTGACATGCAGCTGAGGCCTCTGTGGGCAGGGACTTTTCTGTATTGCCATTTTTAAATGTTCCTTGCCATTTTCACCCAGGTGCATGTAAACTGAAACGTGGATTTTTTTCCCGCAGGAAGAGGGGAAGAGCTGCTGGGCAAACTCGAGCCCATCACAGGGATCCTGCCCAGCTTGTAAGGCAGCAAGCTGTCACAAAGCACTCGATTGCTCTTCCATGCTCACGTTTCTCTTGGCCACACGGTTCCTCTTATTTTAGGTTTGTCTAAACAATCTCCTTGGTAACTGGAGACAGAAGCAGATTTTTTTCATCCTCCTTGTAGGGTTGGTTTCTTGCCTATCTCGGCACTGGGAGGGATCCTTAGCAAATATGCATTTGCTTTTGTGCTCCCACCACAGGCTTTAACACCATGTGTCACTGGGGAGACCTGGTGTCACTTTCAGAGGGTCTTTATACACAGAGTTTCAGTTGAGCGGGCCGTATTTCACAGTTTAATTTATTTGGCAGTAAACAGACGGCATGTCAGTCACGCAGTCTGGACGGTGGCTCTTGAAATTGCCCACGTGCTCCCGACCTTGAATGTGTCCAGCAGCAGGGAAACCCCACCAGAGTGGCCCTTGTCGGGATGCTGCAACCAATGAAGTGGCAAAACCCTTCAGCAGGGACAGGGAACAACTCCTTGCTGCGGCAGCACCCTCCACTCGGGTACCACAGCCCCGCACATCTTCTAGTGCCCGCCTCTGCCAGTACACAGCAGCCCAAGGACATTAGGGTCCTCTGGTCTTCTTGGGGCAGTGTCAGAAAGGTCTCTGTGAGGGGATGGGCATTAATTGCTAGCAGCTCCTAAAGACCTGGAGGTGTTTGAAAAGGCAGGGAAAAAATCCCATCTCAGCTCTCAGCTGGCATGCTTTTTTCCTCTGCCCTGTGGAGAAGAAATTTGTTGGAAAGGAAGGGGGAAAGAAAAAAATAAAATTAAAACAGCTCCCAAACTGTCTGAAGGCTTGGCTGTGTTTCCAGCCAGGGGAGGTAAAATCAGCTCCTGCGATTACTCCCTCTTTCTGAAAACAAATGGTGTCCAGAGACACAAATTTCAGAGGCAGACCAGCTTTCCCCATTGCTCTGCTGTGTTCGGAGCCAAGCTCTGGGGCCAAGTTT
Source organism: Pygoscelis adeliae (assembly GCF_000699105.1). NCBI lineage: Eukaryota > Metazoa > Chordata > Aves > Sphenisciformes > Spheniscidae > Pygoscelis > Pygoscelis adeliae. The sequence continues at coordinate 392,112 of NW_008824052.1, forward strand.
GTCCCCTCCCTGTAATGTCTTGCTGGGCTCGGGGCAGAGAGGAACCCTGCTGTTGGCGCTCAATCCCAGCACATTCTCTTTCTTGACCACAGCCATGCCCAAAGATGGAAACGGCAGTGTGAAAATACCAAGCAGCACCTTTAGTGCAGAACTTAGAGTTGAGATTTTTGGGGTCATTTGTTGACTTAGTGCTCCAAACATTGTCACTGTTTAAGGCAGCATTGCCATAGCAGCAGCCCCTCTCTGGGGGTGGCTGGGGAGTACTTTACGGGGCATGTTCTGAGTTTGCTGGCCTTATCCCTGGGTAGCTCTGCATTGCCTCACTCGTAAGGCTTGCCTTGTGGCATAGCGATGGCATTGCATGGCGCTGGGGTGTAGCTCACGGCTGGGGTTATGGTCTTCAGAAATTAGCATCCCTGATGCTTCAAGCCTGTATAATGACAGGATTTCATATGCTAGTACCTAGAGGCTTCATGTTTTTCATACAGTCAGGTAACCCCTGATACTGGTCCAGCATGGGTGACTTGCCAAAGGGAGTCTGGACCAGGATTGAACTCTGCAGCCAGTCATTTAAATTGCTCAAACGTCAGCATTGCACTTGAACCTCCCTTGACAGGAGATTACTTACAACTTCTTCTAATAAAAGTTCAGTGTGACACTTAGCGACAAGCTCATAAAAGATCAAAAGGCTTTTCCGTAGCTTAGGAGTTTATTAGCATCAGCAGGGCTCCAGTAGGGAGAGCGGGTAGGATGTTTGCTGTGTGCTGCACTTGCAAATACAGATCACATCTGCACACATGCACACACTGTGTGTTGAGGCAGGTGTCATTTTCTTCAGCAGTTTGACTGCAACTTGTGTGCATGTGCGTGTGCATGCACACGTATTTTGCTAAGTTGGCACAGAAGCTGTTGAGAGCATGCCGGTGTGAGGAGTGCAGCACAAAATGATTCAGTCACAGGTACTTTCTGAGTCTTGAATTCAGTCACTTGCATCACTAGGCAAAGGATGATAAACGTAGTGATGGTGAAGTGCTGATTTCTGCAACACCCATCAGGAGGCCTTGAGCCTGCATTTGGGTCACCACTCCAAGAGTTTTGGGGGAATCTGTTGAAAAGAGGGGGCTGATCTTTGGGGCCAGCCAGCAAATAACAGGAGTCAGATATATCCCTGACTGAGCATGGAGTTAAAATGAAGCTGGATACTGCTCCTGAAAGGGAGCCTGCACATTTGATATTGATGTTTGCCCTTTGAATTTCTGTGGCATGCCCTCTGCTGTCACTAAGCATCCCCTTGTCCTCTCCTTCTTTTCCCGTGTACAGCTGCTTTGCCAGCAGCAGGGCTACCTGTCAGCAGCCCTGACAGAGTGGCAGGGCACAATCAAGACCTCTTGTCCAGTCTTCCCAAACAACAAGGGAAATTCTCCCTTGCCCTGAAACCCAAGCAAGCAGGATTTGAAATGTGGCTTACCTGGGAGGGAAGCACAGCTATGATTAATACAAAATCTTGCTGCAGTGGTGGCACTGGAGCAGTTGATGCGCAGCAGATGTATTTTGGGCTTCCTCGAATCCTGATTCCTGATGCTGAAGCCATGCTGTTAGATATAGACCTATTATTTCGCATCGTCCCCACTGTTTTGTTTAGTCAGCTTTAACTCAGCAAAGTTTGCTAAGTGATTTACAGGGCTGCAGAAATGTCCTCTCCGCTGGCAGTTGCTCATTGAAATTCATTTTGGGGAGTGCCAAAGCCATTTCAATAAGAGTGATGTCTCCTGTTTGAGGAGCATTGTCATGGCAACTATGCCAGGTGCACACAGGGAAGAGCAACTTGTATTTATTTGAAAGGTTAGAGCAATTGTTGTTGTAAGGGGGGACCTGGCTCTAAAGAAAAGCTGCATGCGTATTTGGGTGCGTAGAGAAGCAAGAAGCACTTTTATGAGTTTCCAGTTGCTTTCCTTGGGGAAAATGCGTACGAGGACAACCAGGGAGAGGGATGGGGGTTTGACCCAGAGGTCCTCTCCCACCCAAAGCCCTTCACGATTTTATTCCTCACCATGCTTGTTTTCCACTTCCAGTTTTCCAGTGGGGATTTCAAATCCAGCCTTGACCCTTCCTTGGCTCAGCACACGTCTCTTCCTTGCAACATGCCACCCCCATCACCAAGCTCCCCGTGAACTGGGGCAAATGTCACCGATGGAGCATGATGAAACATTGGACCTGACTTTCTGTCCCCTTTGTTACCTGCCTGCATTACCCACAGACCTGACTGACCAGCCAGGCATGAGGAGAAAATCCCAGAAAGGCAGAATGGGGGGAAATGCCAGATTTTGGCTCTGAACCATGCAGGCTTATAAATGGGATTTGCAGGGTTTTGTACTGAGCAAGGATGTCGGGCTGGGCTGAGCCCTGGGCAGTCAATCCTTTGCTTGCAGCACAGGCTGAATTTTTAGGGACTAATGGCAGTTTTTAGCTGGCATGGGCAGGGTTGTACAAAGCCAGGGGAGAAGTTATTTCTGCTCTGTCAGCTTTCCCAGGCACCTTAAGCAGTTGCTGCTGGGGGTGTTCTTGATCAAATTCACATCAAATGTGTTTTCCCTCCTAGTCGTTGTCACATGTATTGCACTGTTTGTGCATGCTGTCCTTGGAGATCCAGATACTGATCTAGATGGAGTGTCTCCTGTTTGATCCCCCAGTGATCTTGCCTCCAGCAGGCACTCTGGGAGCTTTAAGGACTGTGGATCACCATCACTAGACATGCATGGCAATGGGATTGGGAAAGAACAGCAAAGCACTCCTTTGTCCCGGTGTTACCACATCCAGAGCCACGGGAGGAGGAAGGCGGAGGCCACACCTTCAGCTGTCCTGGGTCAGCGAAACATTTAAGCATACCCAAGGGCTGAGGCCCTGTTTGGGGCAGGTCAACAAAGTGCGTGCATCTTTGCCTAGCTGGCCCCTTGCAAAATGTGTCATTGGCAGACAAATGAAGAATCGCGTTAGCCAGAGTGCAAAATTCAGTCAGCTCAGAGCAAACATCGAGGATTCCCCAGAAAACCATTTCTGGTCTGACAAATCCTGCCCAATATGGTCTTCCTAAGAAGAGAGTCAAGTAGCATTCAGTCTAGCATGTGAAATCATCTTACCTGGCAATCGTCGCTCCTGAAAAGTGTTTTCTGAGGCACTGAGCATCAGCTGTGCCTGTCATCTCCCAGCTATTTGAGCAGCAACTGTCCTCCTGTCTCTGCAAACCACCTCCCATGTCTTGTATCTCTGCAAGGCCAAGGAAGAGCAGGCTGGATCCTTTTCCAGGATTTTCCTGGTAGTGATCCTCTGGAGCCGGCCAGCATTATGTATTTGAACCGTATGTTGTCATTTAAACTCAATGCATCCTGAGGCCAGGGGAGCAGTTGGTTTATGCAGCCATAGAAATGACAACACAGCCCTGTGGTCTTACAAAGATTGATTCAGCAAGCCTTGGAGAAAGAGGTGGAGGGCAACCAATAAAATAAGAGCAGCCAGATGAATTTTGGCTCCAAAGGTAGGGGGAGGATAGAGGGACCAGTTCCCCCTCCCTTTGTTTGCAGTGCCCAGGCTAGTGTGCTTGATCACAGTTTTGGTAGGCATTGGACTGTGCAGCCCCATGCTGCTCTGGGCTGCTGGACCAGCAAACCAAGCTGCCACATCAGATCAGCTCACATCCACACTTCCCAAAGCATCCATCAGGCTTAGCTTCAGCTGCCCTCCATGATATGTTTGCAACACGCTTCAGGCAAAATTTTCATGAAGTACAAACATTTCATGTCAGCAAGGCTTGGTTCTGCAAAGGACCCTGCGTGGGTGACTCATGGGACGTCTTACAAAGATGGGATCCCATCAGCAGGGACAGAAACCCTAATCTCTCATCTGTCAGAGACCACTGGGTAACAGCTAAAATCATGTGTGACACAAGGTTGTTCACATCATCTGGCCCACTTCTGCACATCTTCTGTCCCTCAGGAAGGTGCGTCCCTGCGCTGGCTGAGCAGGCATCGTGTTGCCCTCTCGCATGTCCCCTGCCAGGCACACATCCCCTGCGGCTGGGACAAACACCTCCACCACAGACCTGGGCATCTCACTGTGTGTGAGGCTGTCGCCTCCTCACCATCAGGTGCAATTTTGTTGTCAACTGGTGGAAGAAAAGCCTGATCTGCTCCTTTTCCTTCCCAGCAACAAGACAACTTCCCCCCTCAAGTAGCTGTCAGAAATTTGAGCAATGAAGCTGCTAAGTGCATAAAAGCACTCCCTGGTGCCCCGGTTGGAAGAGTTGTGTGCTGCAGAGACAGACACGGGAGCAGCTAGGTCTCTTTGTGTCTCTAACAGCATGGACAGGGCCTCAAGCCCCTGCAGCCTCCGGGGAGGCTCACCAAGCAGATAAGGACAGCCAGGGAGATGGAGAGCAAAGCATAGTGAAGGCCGGGATGGGGAGAGAAAGAGCTGCCTTGCTCTTGGTGGTTGGCTCCAGCCGTGCCCTGGGGTCTGGCCCAGGCTCCTCCCTGCGGCCACAGCCAGTTTGCATGGCCCTGGCCACTGGCTCTGGTGCTGCCCAGCCGTGATGATTTGGGAGCTTTGTCTCCCACGGCACCTGGTCCCCTACAGCAGCCCACCTCCCCCTCTGCACAGGCACTGCCCGGTGCCCAGCGCTCACATGAGCTGTGCAAGGCAGGGAGTCTCCCAAGCCATGTGCCCGTCTCTCATGGCAAGCTTTAACTTCAGCTAATTAAGTGACTGGCTGACAAGCAGGTGTATGAGAAATCAATGTGGCAGCTTTCTGCAGGAGCCTGAGAATGCGTGCTGGAATGGGCAGCACCAATGGATGTGGCTTTGAAATATCACCTCCAGAACATGCATGCCTTGTGGCAATTCTCTCAACGCCATCACTCACCCTCTGGGTGGGAAGTGCTTGGCTGTTCAGGGGTCAGGGCTGGCAGCACCAGGCTTAGGCAACAGGACTCCACTCCCGACTGCCTACCCTGGATGTTTTAACTATGAATCTGCAGTTGAAATTCCTCCAAGCTATTAATGTAGTTCTCCTGGGTGATCAGTGGAAGCTGGATGAGTGACAAGCTGCATAAGCACATTGTTCCCTCTGTTGATTCAGGAATAAGTGTCTGTCTGTCCAGGCAGCGACAGCATGCCATGTTCTCATGGGCAAGCTAGTTACTGACTGCTATAGCGGTTGGTTGGTTGTGTGTTTAGAGATGATCATTTTCCTGGCTCACTGGAGACACCATTACGGTCTATGTGCAGTACTACTTAGCTATTCCAGCTCGCGAGTGATCTGGGCACAATGATGCTTTCTTAGCTGCAAGATCTCTGATCTAGGTGCACAGCAGGGTTGAGGTGGGCAAGGTCTCTGGACTGGAAGGTCTCTGGATTAGAAAGTCTCTGGTCCAACCTCTTCTCAGAGGGCCAACATCAAAGCTAAAGCAAGTTGCTCAGGTGAGCTTTGAACATCTCCGAGGATGGAGGTAGCTGGCCTCATTCTCTCACTCGAAAAAAAAAAAGAAAAGAAAGCAGTGTTAAAAAGGCATGACTACAGTTCTGAAAGAGAGCTAAGAGATGCGTTGCGCAGCAATGAAAACCACCTTTAGCCATGCTGAATCTGAGCAGCAGTAGGAAGTGAGTACTGGACTTAACACATCTCTGCTCCTGGAGATCTGGCCCTGTCAAGAAGAAGTGCCCTGGAGAATGTCCCCTGTCCCCCTGCATGTCCTGTCTGGATCTCTCTGGAACTGATTGCTGATGCCCTGGAAACAGCAAGCTCCCTTGGTCCTTGCAGTGCTGGTCGCTTGTCTGAGTCATGAGAGGGGTTTCTGCCTTTTCATGTAACCAAGCAGTACAGTGTAGATTGGGAATGGCAGGATTTTTGTGAGTATATCGAGGATTTCCACTGATGTGCCGTGACTATGCAGATATTCAGGTTCAAAATGAATGCAAAGGTCCACGTAGGTTGTCACCAGTCATTCCTGGTGCCATCTGATCCCACAAGAGAGAAAAGGCTAGTGGAGACAGGAGAGCTGGGAGTCCCAGCTCCTTACACCTCTGCCCAGTGCTAAGCCCATCTTCTCATGTGGCCTTTGAAAAAAAAGATACTTGTAGAGAAATATTCCCCTGTTGGTCTCTGTTCTGCTCATGTCACCCTGTGCTAGACTGTGCTAGCTCATTACATATGTACCTCTCCCTGCACATGCATGAGATTTCTCACAGGGTGCTTTCCCCAGCTGGCATTTTTCTCTAAGCATTAGCTCTTTTCTTGCCCTGCCTTTGCCATTGTACAAAGCCAGTTTGCTTGCCCATTGACAGGGGACATTCATCCCTGTCCTGCTAGTGCCATGTCCCTGCTGGGGTCACATGTGGGTGCTCTCTCTTGCCCTTTCCAGAGATGTGCCCAGAAAACACAGGTGGACTGGCATGCTTGTGCCAAGTGCACATCACCTCCTAAGAGCAGCTATTTGCTGTCCATGGCACTGAGTTGGCATTAGCAATTACATTGCTCTCCCTGGCACATGGGATACTGCAAATGCCAAAAGCTTACCCAAGCTCAAAGGGAAATGGGAGAAATCTGCAGAGCATAGCTAAATACAAAGAAACCTGGTCTGGCTAGGAAATCCCTGAGACACAAATATTTGGGGGCTGGGAGAGCATCAGTTGGAAATACTGTCTATATGCCCATCCTGCTCTTATATCCTCCCATTCCAAGGAGCTCTTGTCAGTTGTCAGAAGAAGAGGCTGGGCTGGATGGCCATTGGGTCCAATCGGGTACAGCAGTTCTTCTCTTGGTGCACCATCCTTAGAGCATCACCAGCCAAGAGGACATTTCCATGGGCTGTTGTAACTAAGGGTTGTGGGGGAATGCTCTGTTAAGACCTTTACAGTTCAAATCATAGAATCATAGAATCATAGAATCATTAAGGTTGGAAGAGACCTCCAAGATCATCGAGTCCAACCATCAACCCAACAACACCATGCCCACTAAACCATGTCCCTAAGCGCCTCGTCTACCTGTTTTTTAAATACTTCCAGGGATGGTGACTCAACCACTTCCCTGGGCAGCCTGTTCCAATGTTTAACCACTCTTTCAGTAAAGAAATTTTTCCTTACATCCAATCTAAACCTCCCCTGGCGCAACTTGAGGCCATATGAAATAATATGGTTTGAAACGAATGAAACGAATACTAAATCCTGATGGAGAGCATTGGGCTTGGAGCAAGGGCAGAGATTTGTATGCCGTGTTCACGAAGATATCACCCGTCTCTTGTTGCTGCTGGGCGTCAGCAAGAGAAGAAGAGCTGGAGCTGCAATTCTGCAAGATTTGGTTTATTCTTTGATTTCCGGTACATGGAAATGAGATGAAACTCATTCCCTCAGCAATTGCCTTGGCTACAGACTCGGGGAAGAGCACTTTCTGGTACAGAAATGCAGACAGTTGGATGCACCATGGATGCCCTCAGCCTTCATGCCAGAGCAGGGCTCTTTAGCTCAGGTGAAATGGACTCAACACTTTGCAGCAGGCAAAAGGCAGTGCAATGGAGATCAGGCATGCTCTAAGAGCAGCCTGTCTTATTTTCACATACTTGCTGTTTCTCAAACAGATGTGAACTCAAACACCATTAGGAGGAAATCCTTTTTCTCTGGGATTGCAGTCTCATCCCAGGGACAAATTTGCCTCAGCAGTTCTTGCTGATTGGAGATTCATTGAGAGAGCGGACTTGCCATTTGTTCCTCCCACCCTTTTCCCAACAACCTTGTACAGCAGAAACAGCAGCAGTGCACATGTCTACCCAGCGCAGAGCACTTGCTCACACCCTAGAAAGATCACTCGGAAAACTGCATAATAGCAGCACCTGCTGGCAGTGGCACTTTAAGCCCCAAGGCCGCATTATTCAGGGAAGTCCTATTGGTGTTGGGTCTAAAGCATCAGGAATAGCTTTTTTAATTGGCACCCAGGTTTCTTTTTGTGAGAGACAATTATTTTGTGGGGCTTTGAGGAATGCCACACACAGCAAGCCAGAGCACACCCATTGGAAGTTTACATCCTTATACCCCTGCTGCCCTCAGAATTGATGAAGGCAGCTTTTAAAATTAACTTTCCTGAGAAAGGCTTTTTTTTTCATACATGGGGGCAGGGTGCAGTGTACATTTTAATGGGAGTTGTCAGGAAAATTATTGATTTTTTTAGTAATGTTTTTGGAATTGTGCCATTCTGTTAATTCTGTCAGGTCCTCTTTGATAGCTTGGCTGAGAGCATTTTTGCATCCTTCATTAGTTTTTTAATACACGATAATTTCCCCTAACTCATCAATGCAAAGCAAGATCAGCTGTGTGCTTGGTAACCATTTTTCCTATGTACAAACCTATTGCAGCAATAATTATAAACAGAACAAATTATTACAGATATTCATTATCAAATACAATTACACTGAGCCATGTTGCATTGTTACACTTTTCACAGCCATCGCTTGCTCTTGAGTAAATGGTTTCATTATAAGCATGAAGGGCAAACTTAATACACTTCTGACTCATAGCAAACAGCACAAGAAATTATCCTGGCTGTTCCTCCAAGCACTTGGCGGTGTTTGCTCTGAATGAGAATAAAATGTCGACTCTGCTGCCAAAAACTTGTCAGCTTAACAGAGGGGTTCTGGGTGGCAGCACAGACATGCAAGGAGGGGAGAAAGCCAGAAATTACGGCAGCGTGGCCTGAATTTCGCTCCCCTAGAGTGTGGCTTTCTTCCATGTTCATGGGTTTTCAGTGCTGGGACCTGCCAGGAACCTGCCAGGAATGATCCTCCTTGATGATATATTAAAGCAGCCTCTGGGCTGCTCTGACTTATGCTGGCTGCCCATGGAAAGCACAGAGCAGCTGGGGATGGGACACGAGGCGTTTCTTCGAAGGACGGGACAGACAGGCTTGGGCAGGGGAAGAGCAACTGGGAAGCTTGTTTAAGCAAGAGCATTCACAGGAGGGCAGTGCCATCAAGCATGGGGAAAAAGCAAACCCAGCCAGGAGGTTGGCAGCAAGCAGACAGTCACTGCATTGCCTTTTTATTTCTTGTTGTTATTGCCTCCTTATTTCTTGTCTGGGACAAGGTCAGAGCCAGGAGGATGTCCTGTCCCGGCAGCAATGCCACGCGTGCATGACAGTGAGCAGGGCGCTCCGGGTGGGAGCTGGGGCTGCTGGATTTCTACGCCCCATTTGGCCTTGCAAGGACTTTGCACTGTAGGAAAGACCACAGTAGTCTCCCCTCTATGCACCAGCCCCTTGTACCCCAGGGGTTTGGTCACCTTCTGGCAAGCAACTTTCGGCTGGGTGTTTCTGGGCTACTTGCATGAATCCCTGAAAAGAGCTGCAAAACTTCTTCCATGCTAATTTTTTCCCTTGGTAAAGCAATTCATTCACTCAATTTTCACTCTGTTGGGTGCCCCATTGAGCAAATCTCTCTGCTGGTGGCCACAGCCTCCTGTGAGGCTTTCACCCTTTGTGGTGTGTGCTTTGTGGCTGTGCTCTGAGCAGGAGCTCTGCCTTCGGACCTGCCCTGCTGATGCCGCAGGGGCAAATTCAGCAACCCCCGGCCATTTAAGAAGAGAGACTTGCTGCACAACTCTCAAACAGGAGAGAACCAAACCTTCGGGGCTTGGGGAAGGATGTGCTGCTTGCAAAGGAAACGAAAAAGTCAAATCTCACCGTCAGTGAAGCTTTCTTTCACCCCACCCTAACCAGAAAGACTGTCTTTCCCTTATGTTCCTTCCACAGAAAAAGTCCAGTATCCCTTTCAAGCTTCTAAATTGGAGCCTCCAAAGCCCAAACTGAGCAGCTGATCATGACGTAGAGCATGGATCTTCTGTGCCCGGTGAGACAGAGCCTCTTCCGTGCGCAGGGGCTGGTTTAAGCAGTGCATTGTGCTTTCAGGGGCATGGTCCGTGCTGGTTCCCAGTGCTCATGCCCCTGGGAGCCTATGCGGTGTGTGAAAGCTGTCAAGGGGCTGTTCTGCACCCTGGATTTTTGGAAAGGGATGTGCCCCCGGGCCAAGGCAACTCTGGGGGAGGCTAGTCCAGGCTGCATCATGTCCAGCCGTGGCTTCTGGCCATGCTGGGGAGGATGGCACCCTGCGAGCTGCTGGTGCTCTGACCCTGTGGTCTGTGCTCATCCTGAGGCAAGCTCGGCCCATCAGCTCCTGCCCTTTGCTTTCAGCTGTGCTGCCCCTCCAGCCTGTGCTACCAAACCCACTGTTTTCTGTCTGCAGCCCCCTTCTCCTGCCATTTCCACCCTCCTCCCCCTGTCCCTGTCTCCCCTCCTCCCTATTCCCCCCTTATTCTTGAATCTCTATTTCTTCTCTGTTCCAGCAAAACGATATCAATCAAGGTGATAGATGATGAGGAGTATGAGAAAAACAAGACCTTCTACTTAGAGATCGGGGAGCCCCAGCTGGTGGAGATGAGTGAGAAGAAAGGTGGGGGACGTGCTCCGGGGCTGAGCCCAGCCTGTGTGTCCCTGTCTGGCTCACTCATGCCTGGCACCTGCAACACCGAGCTCACATCCCCAACGCCTATGGAAAAGGGCAGGAGCGAGGACACTTCCCATCCCCCCCTGAACTGAGCCTTTCCCCAGCCCACCAAGGTCCGACCCCGGCCAGGTGGTGGGGATGCTCCTGCCCTTCCCCATATGCCCCAGGGGGGATGTACAGCCGCTTCCCCCCCACCCAACCATCTCCGGCACCACGGCACCCGGGCAGATGTGAACTGCATGCGTGTGTGACACCAATCATGTGTTTGCCTTTGTCTTGTGTTCCCACAGGAAATTCATTACCCTTAGAGTACTTGACCGTGAGGAATATGAGAAAGAGTGCAGTTTCTTCCTTGTGCTTGGGGACCCGGTGTGGCTACGACGAGGAGTGAAAGGTGTGAGAGTAAAACCAGACCAGCTCTCGAGACGCTGTCGTCCGCTTTCTCTGTGTCTCCCTACTCTCACACTCCTTTCTCCTCGCACTTTAGCTCCCGGCCATTTTGCCCTCCCTCCTTCAAAGCTTGGCCACTGCACCTTTTTGCTCTGTTTTCTTTCCTCTTTCATTTTGGGAGGACTCCACCTCACTCACGAGGGCCCCCCGGGAGCAAGGCGTGCTCCCAGGAGGGCCCCGGAGCACCCGGGCAGGGGACGATGAGTATCGCCAGCCCCCAGAGACATTTTGAGAGCACTTCCCTGCCACGTCGCAGCTACACCTTCATCTAATCGAGTAGAAAAATCAGTCTCGAGAGGTAAAAAGGCAACGCTGCATCATTTTTATCAGAAGATAAAATAGCCCTCGCTTGAAATAAAAAGCATGGCCAGAGCAGTAATTTTAGCCTTTTTATACTGGCAGTAGGATCTGAAAATAGCTGAGAATCACAGCACGAGCAGGTAATACCATAAGATGCAATCAGTCTAGGAGAAATCAGGTTATACTCAAATAAAGTTTCATGGCTCAGCACTGGATAATAGCTTCTCATAGGAATAATAAAAACAATTTCCTCTTTCATCACATTTCTAAACCAACTGCAAACCTTCCCAAAAAGACAGAGTTCACTTATTTTTCCGTGCATTTTTTTCTGCTAGGAAATTAAGTGAAAATTAATGGCAACAGCTAATTCTGTGCACTATTGGTGGCTGAGCAAGAAGCAGTTTTAGAGTTACTTAAGATAATTAGTTGCCCTACAACAGACCCTTATTAAAGCCTTGGTAAAAAATTGGCAGCAACATTTGGTCTGTCTGCCTTGGAGCTGCTTTCTAATTTCTGGGACATAAGCTTTCCCTTCAGCGGGCATGGGGTTGTAAAATATTATTTGTTCAGGACAGAGAGGGCCCCCGTGGCATCGCTGCCGGATGTGTTTTTAGCCTGAAATACAGCAGCATGTCCCCATGCTGAGTGGGATACATTCCCCTTCAGCGCAGGTTCCGTCTAGGTCAGCTGCATTGTCCCCTCCATCAGATTTCCTGCTGGTTTATGTGACTAGCTAGCAGAAGTAGGGCTAAAAAATCAGACACACTGGCATGGCCCAGGCTCTGCAGGTGGGATTTGTATCATTAAATGGTGCCGGTGGCATCTATGGAGCATAGCCAGTGTTGCCAGGATAAAGTGACACATGGACAACTCAACTCAGTGCCTCCGGCTTTGCCCAGCTTCACAGGAACCAGCATGGGCTCAGCCTTGTGAGTCCAGCAAGAGCAAACACACTTTCCAGGCCCCAGGTTTGAGAATCGTGGTACCAACTCATGAGATCCCAGCTGAAATTTTTAATTAAAAATAAAAGGAAAAGGAAAGAAAGTGCCTCATCTTCCTGGTCACAAAGATAACTGAGGAAACCTGAGGGAAGCTCAGCTTTGCAAACTCACTAGCTATTTGCCGCTTTGGCCATGCAATGATTTTTTTTTTTTAACTAGTTTTTGTGCTTGGTTTTGTACAAGAGGCAGTGAAGCAGGGCGAGCTGTGTGCTTGGCACCCTGGAGACAAGAGCATCTCTGAAATGTCACCCTTGGGCCATGCAACTGTGGTGGGGTCCGCGCCTCAGGGGCCAGAGACCCACTGGTGCATTAAGGGAGAGGCTTTTTCTTTTGTTTTGGAGACCTAAAATGTTGAACGACAAGATCCTTGAGCCAAGTCTTGCCACAGACTTTTCTTCTCTCGTATATGCCAGAAGCATAGCTGCCTGCTGGAGTTATTGCTCCCCATTAGGCAGCTGGAGGAGGTCAAAGCCAGTAGCCGCTGCACATGGGACGTCTTGTGTCCTCCCCCGGGGCAGAACTGCCTCCGAGACCAATGGAAGATCTTGCACATACAATTCAAAGGGGAAAAATGAATTTTTGGAGTGTGCCTTTTAATCCCATATACACCTCATGTTTGCAATAGTTTTTATTTTAAATCCACAATCCCATGAAACATTTCTGTTCCTTTATTTTTAGTGCTTTTCTCTCAACACTAATGGTATCCTGCAGCTTTACAGATCTGAAATCTCTGCCTTGGGATCTGGAGTCTTTCTGTGGATATCCCTTTTGATTTCATTATTCATTTACTTTTCTTCTTCTGTGTTTGTCTCTGTCTGTCTCCTTCACAGCCCTGTTGTTGAATGAGCTTGGTAAGCGCGCCTTTGTTTTTCTTTTCCATTTTCCAGTTTGTCTGCGTATTTTCGGAAGACAATTGATTTTGTTTGACATTTTTCTTTGCTCGTGACATTCTCTTTTAGGGTGGTCAGCACTATTTAAGTAAGCTCAGGTATCTAATGCCACATCTTTCCTTGGAGTAGAGCCCCAAAATCACTAACGTTAACGAGCGGTAACCCGCTGTGGCGAGGAGCATTTTTCGGGAGTGGTGTTGTTACAGCTATAGTAAACCCACCGACACCCTGAGTTACAAACCTGCGCTGTGCAAATTAACCCACCACCTCTTACACTGGCATGAGAGAAACAGGATTGCCTGGCGACTTAGGGATGCTTGTGACTGGACAGGAAAGTTGGCCAATCCTTTTTGAAGAGACAGTGCAAACTTTGCCTCCAGTCTTGGAGAGGTTTAGAGCTCACCCAGCCTCTGAATTTCCTTGCTGGTCATCCCCAGGATAGGGTGGCCAGAGAGGGAAGCAAAGCCACCCTCATTCCCTGAAGTACCCCCAGCCCCAGGGCAGGCTCGCACTGGTTTTACCCGCTCTGCAGCATATATTAGATACTGGGGGGGGGGGGGAGGGCAGCTTGCAGATGTGGGTTGAAAAGCTTGTGTTCAGGTGTCCCCACCCTATCCCTGGGGTGCATGTCGGGGAGCAGCCCCCCATGTCCACAGTCCCCATCTGTGGGGCAGGGAAGGACCACCACGTCCCTGCGGGCTGCGGGGTGTCTGTGTTGCTGTGCTGATGCTAATCCTCTCTCTCTCTCTCTCTCTCTCTCATTTTTGGTTTCATCTAGGTGGCTTCACCATCACAGGTATGGATTTCTGCTCTCCCCCTGCCCCCCCTTCCCTCCTCTTAATGGCCATATGCTCACCCCGCTCTTTCCTCTTGGTTTCCTCTTTGCTTTTGTTCTGTCCTGGAGGGAAACTCTGGAAGGGTAAGAAGGCACCGTGCCGCGGCCCCACTGCCCCAGCCAGTCACGCTAACACCGTGTCCTCTCACAGAGTGCCCTGCCTGCCACACACACCTAACCCCCACCTCGGGGAGGGTGAGCCGTCACCCCTGAAGTGACAGGCAACTCCCCTCCATCCCTTGGAGTAGAGGGTGGTTCTCCACTTGGTCCAGCCTTCCTCTCCCTGCTGCCTGCACAGGAGGTGTGCACAGGGCTCTGCATGGCACGGGGAGCCTGTCCTCACTCCCCAGGCAGCAGCCAGGGTGCCCGAGCACTGCAGGAGGTGCGGGACCCCATGGCTGCTTCAGGCACACTTCCCACCAGCAAGACCCGGCCAGCAGGGTTTGCTCATCTGTCATTAGCCAGCCGAGCATCCATCATTAGGCCGAGCACTGCAGGGGGAGAAGGTCCCGGGTCTCGCACATTGCAGAGCAGCCCCTCAGGAGCCCTGGAAACAGTAATTCAGACTAACAAGGCTCTGGCCATGAGGCCGTTCCCTTTGACCAGCAGGTGGAGAAGGGCTTTCCCATGGTGTGGTGCCGCCTGTGCAGACAAGGGAGCAACACTAACACTGTGTGAAGTAGGAGTAGAGTTTACTAACCACACGGTGGCAGTTTGCATGGGGCGTACAGTCCCTCCTGCTGATCTCCTGCTGATCGCTTTGATAGGCAAACCTGTCTTCAGGAAGGTCCAGGCTAGAGATCATCCTCTTCCTTGCACCGTGGTCACCATCCAAGGTACCCACAGCGTGACACCTGAGGGCCATGGTGGTCTAACACAGACTGACTGGGGTGTTTTCCTACTGACAGTTTAACTCCTGTCTCCAGCAAATCCAGCCCTTTTTAGCCCTGATGTCCTTCTCCTCATCCCTGGGGTGGACTGTAAGGGAGCTCAGTGGGGTTCTGCGCAGGGGCAGTGACAAAAGCCATGCTGCCTGGGGTCCCCATGCCCCAAAGGTTGCACAGATGCCAGTGGAGGTGCAGACCTGCTCCATCGCTCTTGTAGTCTCTCCGTTGCCTCCTCTCTCAGGGTTTGGGGCCAGGCCATGCCCTGTGGATGGCTCCTCACACCTGTATGGCCCAGCACTATTTCCTCCAGCCCCACCATCGCAGCAGGAGTTTCATGCTCTCCTGCTGCCAGCCCCCTCCCCAAGACAAAGCCCTGCTCAGAAGGAGGCAGAGCCAAGATTTCATACCCGTCTCAGCCCTGGGGCTGCTGGCAGCTCTCTGATTGCAACGGGCTGATGGAATGTCCTGACCATGCCCCGATGCAGACATGGAGAGCTGGAAAATGGAGCAGCCTTAGTGATGATGTGTCCCTTTCCAGCATCCCTGTGGGAGAGGCAGCAGGTACCAGGTGATAAGCTATTCCCCAGCCCTGAGGGTGAACTGGACTCCTTCTGAGGTTGGACAAGTTGCAGGTCTCTTGCTAGCATTTCCCAGCAAAACTACTTTGTCTATTGCTCCATGACCTCCTCCGTCTCAGCTGCTCTGTCACTCATGCTCCCACCTGAAGGCTTCCTGACCTCCCCCTCTGATGGGAAGCCAGCTCCAGAGAGTAACCAGCCAGGCCTGGCTTACCGACGGGCTCTTTGCTTTGCAGAGGAGGAGGAGGAAAAGCAGCCACTGACC
>NW_008824052.1:407900-413765 GCF_000699105.1 Pygoscelis adeliae
AGAGATGGGGCGCCCAGTTCTGGGAGAGCACACCAAGCTTGAAGTCATCATTGAAGAATCCTACGAGTTCAAGGTACTGTCCGCGTCCCCTCTCCCTGTTCTTCTTCCCCTCCAGCTGGGGACCCTCCTTTTGGGTTTGCACAGCATTGGCAAGCACATGTTAATGGCATCGCAGCAAAGCAAGGCAGCTCCTGGCATCACAAGGTCTCAGAGCAGGACCAAGGGACATTTTGAAACGTGGTTGAGCCAAGGCATGATGAAAGGGTGAGGGTCACTCCAGTGAGATGGCAGTGGGTTAAAATACACTCTGCATCCTCACTCTGTCCATTAGCCCACAGCCATGGTCCTTGAGGGGTGATTCCAGACTGTCTGTCCCACTCACAGACTGTTTGTGGTTATTATTATACAAGCACATCAATCTGGTGAGCCTTAGAGCTGACTGGGCTCTGAAATGCCGCAGATGATTGCTATAAAATATAACCTTGTTCTCACAGTGATGTGCTACACCCAAATCCTACTTACAGGCAGTCTTGAGTGAGCCCCGAGACTGGGACTCCCAGCACAAAGGGCTGATACCCTAAATGCAAGTAATGGTTGTGAAGCTAAGCTGCCGTGAATGCATGTACCAGACCAAGAGCTGAAAACTGGCCATTTCATTATCTTTTCCATTTTTCTGTAATATAAAAAATAACAGACCACCCTTATTGTGTCACAGCAGTGGCTGCCTCCCTCCCATGGTTTTGCTGCCCGCTGTCAGTGTGCATCTGAGGCATCACAGCATGCGGGCAGCCCTCAGGCTGCCTGCCCAGGACCATCTCCTACCTGCTGCTGCCGCAGCACCTTCTCTGCTGGCACTGAGCAGTGCAGAGAGAGAGAGCCCAGCTCCGCGAATGGGCCTTGATCAAGTCCCAGTTAGTGCTTTGAAGCAGTCCAGTAAAAATTCTTCCCAAGGCATTGGGAACAACACGAGCTGTGGCACCTCAGCAGTATTTGCTGTTAAACCTCCACTGAGATGGTTCAAACTCCCATCATGAGCAGGTTTCAAAAGGTCTTTTTGAGTGGCAGTGAGGGGAATTGCAGCTACTTACATTTGCTTTCACTGCTGGGGCTCTTGACCTGAGCTTAAAATCTACTAAGCTTTTTTCCATAAATGCTTGGCTGTAAGCACAAGCGCTGGTGGGTTTTAGCCCAGCATCTCCAGCCCGATAGCCCCTAATTCTCTCCTCTGCATCTCCATCCACAGAACACAGTGGACAAGCTCATTAAGAAGACAAACCTGGCCCTGGTGGTTGGCACAAACAGCTGGAGGGAGCAGTTTATTGAGGCTATTACTGTCAGCGCGGGTGAGTTTGGACCACAGCTCCAGGTGAATTACGATCAACCTCGCTCGTGTCTCGGCTTGGCTGTATCAGTAATACAGTCTGTAGTGGAGCAGCAGGAGGCAAAACAGGTGGTGGAGTTACTTACAGTGTCTGCATAAATAAGAGAGCTGATTAAACCCTTTTGTGAGATCACCTTGTCTGATGTGTAGGAAACCTCCTGCATTAAGTGTGTCTGTAGCACCCAGCAGAGAAACACCCTGGCTGTTACCAGATGGCAGAGGGGAAAAGTCATTTCAATGAGAGAGATTTAGGAGGCAAATGCAGTGTTTAAATTCAGAGTGGCATAAATGATGCTGGTGCGAAGCAGCAGTGCTCCCCATCCCTGGTGCTCCCTGTACTGCTGCAGTGAGGACAATGCAGTAGAGAGGGTGCCGAGCCCTGAAGATGGCCACTGAGTCTCCCTCTCTGAGCCAAAATTTGCCCTTGACCCCCTGCTTTCAGGAACTCCTGCTGCTCCAGCCATCTGTGGCTGGACGTTATGGCTCAGCAGCCCAATAGGTGCAGCAGCACATGATATCTGTGATGATATCAGATCATATCTGATCATATCTTCCCTCTCTTGGAGAATTGCCTTTCCTTCAGAAATGCCCTGTTGTACTGTTCTCACAGGCGTCAGTGCCATGTTTACCAGTATGCCCAGTATAGGATATTTTAGCATTCCCACATCTGTGGAAGATGAAAGAAACAAGGTCTCCTCCAGATGTGGTTTTAACAGGTGGAGACACTATAACTCAGTGGCTGGATGTTACAACCTCACAGCCCAGCCTGGGCTGCATGGGTGCACACATTAGGGCAAAATCAACCAGGTTAATTTAAATCACTGGGGAAGGCAATTTGAGCTCATCTGGCTAATTCTGCATTGAAATGCATGGGGGAACACTCACACTTCCTACCTCGAGCTCTGCTGTACAGGGTAACCTCTGCCCAGCACAAAGTAATTAAAAGTGATGGCCATACCATTTACCCTCCACCTCTGAAAACGAGGACAGGACATTGTGCAGCAGCTATCTCCTCAGATTGTGATCCCTCCTCTTGTAGCACGGTTATTCTTAGAGCCTCCAGCCAAGAGCCTCCCATTATTTCAGATACAGCATGAACATATCATGCAAGACAGTCCTTGGTGCAGGTTTTGTAGCTAATATGGCTAAACTAATCTATGCCAGAATCAATTATTTAATTGCATCCCATATTAAAGCAAAGATAATCACTGGTACTTGGATCCCATCTCTGTGACACATCTAAAGACTGCAGTTACGTGAAAGCCCCGTTGCCACCATGTCTTGAATATATAGCCACCATCAATGCTAACAAGATGATTAACAAACATTTAATAAATGTGGCATATTTTGGTGGACATGAGCTGTCTCTTGCAGTCAGGGAACAGTAGTTTGTCTCTGAGCTCTGGACCTACTTTTTTTTGCCAGGATTTAGCTCCTCAAGCTTTGTGCCGAGCAAGTTAAAATGCCTCAAACATTGGAGTTTGGGTTTGAGTTTTTCCCTGCAGCCCACCATGGAGAGCAGGTGAAAGTCACACACTTCAAAATGTAACATCCCATCTGAGAAAAGAAACATTAAAACCCCATTTCCCACCCAATGAGCAACTGGTGGTAATGTTAGCAGGGAGGCTGAGCAATGGAGCAGCAGGAGGTCAGGTCTGTGGAAGGGCAGTGCAGTTGCAGGCAAGACTGTGCCACACCGTGCCGTGCCATCCCATGCTGTCCGCGGGGCTGAGCTGGAGCCTCTCACCTGTAGCTGCCTTCAGTGTGCACCCAACAGCCCATAAAGTTTCTTCCACAGCAAAAACATCCTGAGGTTTGTGAGCCTGTTCCTGAATGCACCCCTGGGTCACCATCCAACCTCACTCTGCGTTTCAAGTCACCTTCACAGGATCTGGCCAGCTCTTCGAAAGAGAGACATTATTGCTGCTTAACAAAATGATAGACAGATCTGGATGAGTGTCATGACAGTGGCACTCATGGTCATTTTTCAGTCTGTTTTATCATATCCATAAAGATTTAGATCCATGACAGTCCTGTTGCCATGCAGCTTGGGAGAGGATTAAAATACCTGCTGCAAAATTACGGTGTGAGGATAGCAGAGTCTATCCTGCCAGTACCAACCTTTGTGCAACGAGCAAAAAAAAACAGGCCAGCATAGGCTTCCCAGGCTGAAAAACTGTTCCTTATCTCCACAACAATGCACAAGAATAGGGTATTTAAATCTGCCAAAATAATAACACCATGCCACTGATGAGCTACTATTTCTGCCATAGTGAGTTTGAAGCTTTAAAGCCAAGCAACACATAATTTTCCATCAAGTTACTGTAGAGACATCGTTTCCCACTGCCTCTATCTTATATGTTGGTCTTGATCTGCAAAGAAGCTTTGAAGACAAACAATGTGTGCAAAGTTGCACCCCAACAGGGTGCTGAGTAGGACTTTTCCCTGGTTGGTCATGGCTTTATTTAGCCAAATATTGAAAACCTCCCAAGATGATGTCCCTCAACCAGGGTATGTGTCCCAGGGCTGCACCACCCTCCTGGAGGAGACATTTCTCCTGATGGTACCATCCAAGCTGCAGTTTGTGGCCGTTGCCCCTTGTTGTATCACTTGTCAGCGCAGAGGGGAGTTTCACTCCATCCTCTCTGTACATGTCCTCCAAGTCGCTGTAGGCTGTTCCTTGGTCCCCTCCATCCTCCTCTTCTCCTGATTCACCAAGCCAGCTCCTTTCACCTCTCCCCCATAGACAACATCCTCCAGGCTCCAATTATCTTGGTGACTCCACTGAATCCCCTCCAGCTTCACCCCAGCCCTCATCTGGGATGCCATATCCCCTGTGTACAGACAGATAGCTGCATTAGAGGTTCCCTCCTGCCTTGCTCTCACAGGCTCCACCACTACCCTTTGCCCTGCAGCTGCATCTTTGCTGAGAGCCCCCAGGATGCCAGCAGAGTGCAAGTTTAACATGTACTGGAGCTGGGCAAAACCAAGAGCAGGTTGACTCCCCTTATAGGTTACCAAATCTCTTGAGGGTGATGACAATCTGGGTGATCCCTGGGCCTTTTCCTTTTCTTGCTCCTGTGTGCTGCGTGCGCTCTCTGCAGGACCACAAAGAGGAATAGCCAAGAGGTGAAACTTCAGTGCACAGGGTTTGGCGTCCCCTTTCCCAGGAAGAATGCCATGTCTTGATCCCTCAATTGGCTTTTCATCACTACCTTTGCGATGAGGCAGAAAGCAATTATTGTTATGAGCAGCAACAGAGCAAGCAGCTCACCAGCAGCTTCCCTCAGTAACCCCGTTGTCATGGCACAGAGCCATCATTCTAACATGGGGTTTATTGATACCCATGTATTGGTACACAGCGTACAGCAAGACCATTTTATTCTCCCTGTGGGAGGCTTTATACATTTTGTTATTCAATCAAACACCCACATCGTGGAGGAAGATGTGGAAGGAGGAATGTTCACCCCGGCCAGCAGTGGCGCAGATAAAACCAGCACGGTCTCAATCAAAAGCTTATGCCAGCCTAATCAGTACTGTGTCTGCCAGGACAAGCAGCTTTTCCCAGGCACAGAGCCATCATCCCCTTAGATCCAGTGTCTGGCGAGGTGGGACCTTGTCCCCTCGCCCACTGCAGTGGAGCAGAGCAGAGGCTCAGTTTTCACTGGATGCTTTTGGCTGCTCTGGGACTTGGCCCCTTTTTTCTGCTATCCCAAGGCATCCTCCTGGGAAGGAGACCCAGGCTCACTCATGCCATCTGACAGGGATGGACTGCACATTGCGTCCTCCCCTTGGTAAGAAGCTTCCGCCAACAGCCAGGGGGATCTGGTGGTCCACATCCTTGGAGGGAAAAAAATGCATCAAAGACAATGACAAATCACCAACCCAAGTGCAAGGGATGTCTTTAACACAACTCACAATGGCCTTGGAATCCCCGATGTCCATGACTTAGAAACCCATCCTTGTTCCTTGAGGGAGGAAGGAAGGCTCCCACTGATTTCACTGGGAAAGTGTCACTTCCCCTTCATGCCTGGGTGTGGTTTGAGCGCGAGCTGGAGGAGTTTTTGACTGTGCCACAACCCTGGCGTTGTGCACTGTGCCAGACTGGGGGAGCTCCGCATTCTCCATGCAGCCCACCCAGAGGACAGGCTGGCTGGTGGGCTCGCAAGATGCCTCGTCAGAGCTGCTGGAGTCAGACAGGAGGTCACCAGCCCTGAGGGACTCAATGGCAGGGTCAATCCCGCACGATGGGGACTCCCTGGAGGCTGGATGTCAAGTGGCTTTGGAGAGACAGGTGAGATGCCGATACCTGGAGCAGGGAAGGGAGAAACCAAGACACCTGCCTGGATCCCCATGACCCTGCCAGGACTGACAAGATGAAGATGTGCCAGAGGAAAGGGCCGAGGAGCCAGGGGAGGAGGCCAGGACAGTCTGACGTCTGCTGAGCGCTTTCCCTGCGTCCCACAGGAGCGGTTCTCGGTACT
>NW_008824052.1:413809-414270 GCF_000699105.1 Pygoscelis adeliae
GCCTGTGTGTCCAGGGGACATGGCTGTGGATGCATAACTCCCCAAGAGCCTTTGGGGGCATGCAGCAGCTGGCACTTGGGGTCTGAAAGCCCCTGGGACATCAGGCAGGATGGGCACATGGACTCACATCCCCAACTCCCCATCTGTGCTGGAGACCCAGGTCTTGCAGGTGCTGCCGGGGCCACAGCTGTGAGCAGCAGTGCACTGTGCAGGGCTGAGCACTCAGCACAGCACCAGGATAGCCAGGGTCCGACCCACAAAATGTGCCTGGTGAGCAGAGATAGGGCCAGGACTGCTGGCCAGCTCACGCTGGGAAAATGACCCCTGCAAGGCATTAACAACAGATTGGTGAGAAGTGAAGCACTGACCTGGATCAGGGACAGAAAATAAAGAGAAGGAAAGTGCGTTTTTGCTGTGACAAATGATGCCACATAGCTGGCTCATGGTCTGGGGTGTTTGAC
>NW_008824052.1:414303-414999 GCF_000699105.1 Pygoscelis adeliae
GTGCAGGGGGCGCCCACTGACTTTGGTGAGACCAGACTGAAAGGCATGGGCAGCCAGAGCTCATAGGGAGGCATGTGAAGAGGCAGGGAAATGCAACAGGGAAGGACAGTCAGCAGTGACGGACCAGGGAGGTTTTAGGGCAGGTATTCTTGATGGCTGGATCCTGGTTTGCAGAAAAGGTGAAGCACCAGAGCTAGCAGCTCAGCAGCCACCAAAACCAGACGTCTTTCCAGAGAGCTGGAAGCAATCGCAGGTGCTTGTGAAAAGCGGCTCAGTGAAGAGGCAGGGAAATGCAACAGGGAAGGACAGTCAGCAGTGACGGACCAGGGAGGTTTTAGGGCAGGTATTCTTGATGGCTGGATCCTGGTTTGCAGAAAAGGTGAAGCACCAGAGCTAGCAGCTCAGCAGCCACCAAAACCAGACGTCTTTCCAGAGAGCTGGAAGCAATCGCAGGTGCTTGTGAAAAGCGGCTCAAAAAGAGCTTCCTTAGGGGAGTCCCCGTGAGGCACGTGTTGCTCTTGGTGGGTTTGCTCTCCCTGATCGGCTTCAGCCAGCATTAGGCCAGTCATTTCCCACGTCTTAGAATCATAGAATCATTAAGGTTGGAAGAGACCTCTAAGATCATCGAGTCCAACCGTCAACCCAACAACACCATGCCCACTAAACCATGTCCCTAAGCGCCACATCTACACGTCT
>NW_008824052.1:416930-425714 GCF_000699105.1 Pygoscelis adeliae
AAGTGGTAAACTCTCCTTTTTTTCCTGAGTCCCAGCAAGAGCTCCCCGTTCAGCCAGGCCGGTCGTCTTCCCCACCCATTCTTCTTGCGGCATACAGGGACAGCCTGCTCCTGCGCCTTTAAGACCTCCTTCTTGAAGATCGTCCAGCCTTCCTGGACCCCTTTGCCCTTCAGGACTGTCTCCCAAGGGACTCTCTCAACCAGCGTCCTGAACAGGCCAAAGTCTGCCCTCCGGAAGTCCATGGTTGCGGTTTTGGTGGCCCCCCTCCTTACTTCACCGAGAATCAAGAATTCTATAATTTCATGGTCACTAAACCCAAGACGGCCTCCGACCACCACATCTCCCACCAGTCCTTCTCTGTTTGTAGACAGCAGGTCAAGCGAGGCACCTCCCCTGGTAGGCTCACTTACCAGCTGTGTCAGGAAGTTGTCTTCCACACACTCCAGGAACCTCCTAGACTGCTTCCTCTCTGCTGTGCTGTATTTCCAGCAGACATCCAGGAAGTTGAAGTCCCCCACGAGAACAAGGGCTAGCGATTGTGAGACTTCTGCCAGCCGCTTGTAGAATGCTTCATCCGCCTCTTCATCCTGGTTGGGTGGTCTATAACAGACTCCCAGCAGGATATCTGCCTCGTTGGCCTTCCCCCTCATCCTTACCCATAAACACTCAACCGTATCATCATCACAGTCGTTGAGCTCTAGACAATCTGTCTTCTGAGGAAAGGGGTCCTGAGCAGAGGCTGAGTCCCAGAAAGCATCTGGTGGTTAAACCGAGGCAGAGGTGCTGGCGTGAGGTTCTGCATTTTCTGAAGTGCAGGTTGGTTTTAGAGACCGATGCCTTTGGAAGGTCTCTCTGTGCCATGGGAAGGGGCCAGGAAAGGCCATCAAGCCCCTCTGATGATTGCCCAGAAAATAAGATACTTGGAAGTTAAGCCCTTCTAGGGCCCAAATCATGAGAGATGTCATTTGGTGGGCTGCAGTATGCTCAGGAGCTTTGCCCAACCTCCCCTAGGATGGGCGAGTCTAATCAGGCACTGATGGTTTTCTCCAGGAGAAGATGATGATGACGATGAATGTGGGGAGGAGAAGCTGCCCTCCTGCTTCGACTATGTGATGCACTTTCTGACCGTCTTCTGGAAGGTCCTTTTTGCCTTCGTGCCCCCAACAGACTACTGGAATGGCTGGGCTTGCTTCGTCGTCTCCATCCTCATGATCGGCCTCCTGACAGCTTTCATTGGTGACCTGGCATCCCACTTTGGCTGCACCATCGGCTTGAAGGACTCGGTCACCGCGGTCGTGTTTGTCGCACTGGGGACATCAGTGCCAGGTAAGGACAACAGCAGGGTTTGTTGTAAAGGTCCATCTCTGCCCAGTCTGGGTTTGGGTTTGGGCTGGGAAAGCTGGGCACAGCAAGGTCCTTGGCTGTGCTCTGCAGGACCCCCAAGGACAGATTTGAGGTATATGTGGAAGTTGTTTTTCAGTCTCAGATGGGCTGGGAGGATTGAACTGGAATGTGGATTCAGTCCCCTGGAAATTATTTCAAGGACCTTCCCCTTGCAAAGACTGTGAAGTATCTATTTCTGTGGACAGCATCCATGGCATCCACTCTCGGAATAGGAAATTGGTCTTTGATTAAAATGCTGCCTGTGTTGGCAGTCCTGCGTTTTCTTTCTGAGCATCTGCTCCTTTAACCTTGCCTCTCAGGTGAGTGAGGTGCTAGTCCGTACTGAGGGTGCTCTGCCCAGCGCGGACACCTTTGTGTGAGACCAGGTTCAGCTTTGGTTCAGATGGATCGAGGTGAGGTTGCTGAGCTGGGGGAGCTACTCAAAATGTGACTTGTGAAGCCCCTAGAAGGCCCTGGCCCCACAAATATTTGGAGATGTGTCTCTGATCAAGTGGTCACCCAGCCTCAGAAGATAGCAGAGACTGAGGACTGACCAGGGAGAGAAAAAAACACGAGTTTCCATACCTACACGCCACTTTGTCCTCCCAATGCACATTGACTTGCTGCAACCCAGTCTCCTTTTCTGCTGGCTCAGCAAAGGGCCCCTCTTAGGGGTGAACCGGTGCACTGGAGGGGATGGTACCTGTGACATGGTTGCTCTGGGAAGTCCCATGTCAGCTTGTGTGAGAAGGCCTGTGCCTTTCACCCACCTTCTTCCACGGGCTGTGCTGTCCAGGCACAGCCTGGTTACTGGACAAGGGGCTCTACCAACCCGACCACCCCCCGTGTCAGTCACACCTTCCCTCACCACCCCCAGACTTCCAGTGATCAGCACTTGGGTGCTCAAAGATCCTTAAATTGTCCTAATGCTATCAGAGTCCAAAAAAGAAGCAGCAGAACCAAAAGGAAGAACAGATTTTGGCAAGGAACAGAAGAAGGAGCATTTTTTAGACCTCTGGCACTTTTAGGCATGAGGTTTGTAGGGCTGTCTCACACCCTTGACAGCAAAAATCTTCCCTCCTGCTTTTATCAACAAAAGGTGGCATTTAAATTCTTTTTAGGATACATTTGGCTACTCTTGTTTGAACTAGCAGATGCTCCCAGACCATGTCATGTTAGCTGGGTGCTAGCTGGGCTCCTCCACACCAGAGAGATGCAGGGTGCTTTCCAGGAGGCGGACAGGCATCAGACAAACATGCAGTGAAATCAAGACTGACAGGGACTTTCCCTGCATTAAAAGCACTGCTCAAGCTTGCTTGTTGTTTCCACACTCTGGCTGGCGCTGGCTGTGTGCCCCAGATGTGCCCCATTCCTCCTCCCGCAGTGGCAGCTGCAGCACTGCAAAGGCATCAGCACTGTCCCACAACCCCATTACTGCACCATGACCAAGGCCAAAAACAAGGGGAAATGCCTTTTCCTTCCCTCAGCATTGAGATGGGAGCTTTTTTAAAAAATAAAGCAGCCTTTGATTTCTTTGCTGCAAATGGCCCCTTTCACCATGCTCATAGGTGCCCAGGCCCTCCTGTTAAATGGAACTGGGTCTTTGTGCCAGGCTCCGCTTCACCGTCTCACCTTGGAGCCCCGCTGGGAAACTCTTGACAGAGGAAACTCTGTACCATTAAAAAACATTAAATCTGACCTCACCATTTTCTTTTTCTGAGCCACACTCTGCTGCCTGTACCCAAGGTGATCTGGGAGTGCAGATGTGTTAAGGATTCATCTTCTCATCGTTAGCTGAGAGTGCTCACCTGGACAAAACTCAGATGCTAATCCCCCCTCCTGCTTACCCCCCTGCAGGTCCAGAGTGGGTTTGGATGTAAAATCAGAACTTCCCTATGGTGCAGAGCAGTGTCATGCTGGTCTACTCAACACAAGATCTGCCATGCAAAAGGCCAGCCGAGTTTTATCAGAGCTCTTTTGCCACCAGTATTAAAGCTGGTGGAGCGTCTGGGCAAGCATACACCCACCTGCATGGTTTTTCTCCCTAAGAGGTGAAAGATGACCACTTGTTTACCAAAGTGTCAGGGTCTGCACAAGACGCTGGACTTTAGTGAGGCAAAAGGTTTTGGGGAGACATCATTAAAGCAAACACAGAAACACAAATACAAAACTTCAGGGGACCTGAAGGATAGATACAAACCATTGTGGCTCCCACAAAGCTTTTTCAACCTTTTTAGTTCTTTTGCAAATCAACAAATTAGTGCATGTAGGAGAAGGGGCCAACACAGTCTAGTACTGGGAAGTGTTGTCTCTTGCTTGAAGCACTGTGGGGCATCTGTGGCCATATTGGGGGAAGCCCCATATTTCTGGACACTGAGATTTCCTTCCTGGGCATTTCTGGACCCAGATTGTCACTCCAGCTCTGGCCAGATGTGCTTTTCCTTGGGAGTGCCCATAGACGGGCTGTACCCTGTCCCCTTACCCACTATCGTCGCTCCCCAAGTGATGCCGTTGACATTTGTCCCCAGGCTGCCTGCTGCTGTCCCTCCTTACCTGGCTGTATCCTGAGGGTTTCTCTCTGCCTTCCCTTCGCAGACACATTTGCCAGCAAAGTAGCAGCAACGCAGGACCAGTATGCAGATGCCTCCATCGGGAACGTCACTGGGAGCAATGCCGTGAACGTTTTCCTGGGCATCGGGGTGGCCTGGTCCATTGCAGCCATCTACCACGCGGCACACGGACAAGCCTTCCAAGTCTCGCCCGGCACCCTGGCCTTCTCCGTCACCCTCTTCACCATTTTTGCTTTTATCAGTGTGGGCGTGCTGCTCTACCGGCGGAGACCCGAGATTGGAGGTGAGCTGGGCGGGCCGCGGACTTCCAAGCTGCTCACATCCTCACTCTTCATCCTCCTCTGGCTCTTGTACATATTCTTCTCATCTCTGGAAGCCTACTGCCACATAAAGGGCTTCTAAAGGGACAATCAGAGGTAGTAAATATATATATATATCTATATGTATCTATATAGAGTGATATATAGGTATAGATATAGATATAATGCTGTGTATAATGAACAGAGAAAGAATAAAAGAGATTTGCCATGTTCACACACCTGCTGACGGAAAGCGGCTTTGGAGCATCCTTTAAACTAGGCAGGACCCCAAAGCCAGCAGGACCCGTCCCCGGGCAGCGGTCCTGGCCAGGAGCCTGGCAGCAGGGCCCTCTCTGCAACTCTACCAACAAGAGCGGCTGAGAGCCACCAAGCCCTTTCCCACCTCTCTCTCCCACCCACCGGCCCCCAGGGAGGATGGATGCGAAGGCAACCGGGGCGCGTCAGTACGGGGAAGGCCAGAGTAGCTGGTGAGAAACAGAGCAGTGGGTGAGGGAAGGAGAGGAAAGCGAGGGTCCTGATCTCCGACCACCATCCACCTTCGCCACTTGGGAACATCCCCTCTGGCCCTGTTGGAGAGAAGCAAGAGACCGGACTGAAGACAAGGGGAAATTGGGAGCTTTCTAAGGAAAGAACACAAACCATTTTCGTCATTGATTTGCAGGGGGTTTTTTGTTTGTTTTGGCGTGTGTACAAGTAGCATTTCCCCCGCACATGCCCCTCGCCTTTCCCCCTCTGTGCTTCGGGGGTGCGCAGCCGCAACCTCGTGTCTGGTGTCCTAAGCCGAGGTTGTGCAGAGCAGCGGGGGCTTTCCTCCCGCCTCGTCCTCCTCCTCGGGCATGCTGTCGTGGTACTTGTAACATTTGCATGAATGAAATGAACCCTATCTGTATATAGCATCCTATAGCGATAGTCCTTCCAGCCATGTGGGTTGAGCATTGCAGATAAAAGTGTTTTCTTTTCACCGGGTTTTATTTATTTTAGTTAGTTTAGTTTTGCCATAGGTTTTTGTTCGTTTGTTTGTTTCCTCTTAGCGGGGGTAAAAGGAGGGAAAGCTGTCCCTGTTTATTGCTCTGCACGTGGGTCCACAAGAAGCAATAACAGCCAGACAGATGTAGGTTTTTCAGGGGAGAAAAACCCACACCCCAGAGACTGCAGGCTCCGTCCCCCCGTGTGGCCAGCGTCCACCCCACAGCATCCAGTCCAGGACATGCTGAAGCCGGTGTGAAGGCCTCCACCGTCCACAGGAGGTTTTACACAAGGTCCCAGGGAGCCCGAGTGGGATGAGCAGCGTCTGAGCCCAAGGGGGACGAGCACAGCTGGCTCCCAGCACCTTGCCTGCCTCTGCCTTTATAGTCAGTGGCTGCCTCAAAACCCCTTGGCCCTCTGCTATTCCCTGTGTCCCCAGAGGTCTAGTGACAGCCCCTGTTTCTGAGCATTAAGCCATCAGGATCAGTCCCCAAAGCTGGTCCTTTCCCACAGCCATTTGGAGGCAGGATAAGGGCTGAAGGGCCGTAACGAAATCTCCCACGCCACTGAGCATAACCGGGAAGCATTCCCCAAGGAATAAGGCCATATTTTGCACTGTCCGAATTTGAAATCGATGGGAAGGATGAGACAGGGAGGTGTAACTGAGCATCAGCCCCTGACTCCAGCAGTGCAGGCTGAGGTAGCGAGCGGAGCCTGGGGAGGTGTGCATGTAGAGCTCCCCTGGGCGCAGCACAGGGATGACATTGTGCACTGGTGTTGAGAGATGTCTCCTTACCCTACGCCCTTCATCGGGCTTCCTGGAGTCCCAGCCAGGCAAACACCCAGCCTGCACCTTCACTCGTGAGTTCTTCCCACCCAGCTGAAAACCACACCTGATGCTTGTACCATAACCGATTGGCTGGGGGTATTTGTACTCATTTTGAACAATATCTGTGGAAATTTTAATTAACCTGTTGTAAGATTTTCTCTAGGAGTATGAAGTTGTGGGGTTTTTTTTCTTCTCAAGCCTTTTTTTCACTTCTGATGGGTTTTGGGGGTTTTCTTTTGTTTCTCATTGTTTTGGGGGAAGAATCAAACACAGGTGCAGGTTGTTCAGGTTTATGATTACCTTTATGTACAATTATTTCATTTTCATCTGTTTGGCTTCATTGATTTTTCTTTGCGTGTATTGCCCACCACTATAGACAGTGAGTCCACTAATTGTGATGATCCTTATCAATGGTACACAATGCACAGACAAATAAAGTTTGTAATGATTCCTGATGGATCCAGTAGTGCTCCTGCATATTCTCTATGGAAAACTCTTCCCTCCCCTCCTGTTGTCTCCCCTTACGTTGTACCCATCTCTTCGTTACTCATTGGTTTGCCTTCGTTGTGTTTCTGCCGCTGACGGGGGGGCAACGGTGCCTCCACACGCCCACTCTTGCCCCATCTCACAGCTTTCCTCCTGCTCCATCTCCATTGTGCGTCGGGCTCCGTGTGCTGTGGTACAGCCGGGGCTCACAGCCTGCCCAGCTCTCAGGGGGATGCAGGAAACCACCCAGGGACAAAGCTGCAGAGCAGCCCTTCTGGGTCCAGGAGCTGCTCCTGTGCTGGGTCCCCTGTCAGTGCTGGCTTGCCCTAGACTCCGGGAGAGCCATGCATATGCCCCCAAGGTACTTAGCAGCTCTTTCTGCTTGTGTCCTCTAGTAATATAGAAGTGCTTCTGCTCTTGTTCCAGCCTCGCGGTGACTTGCACTAGGTTAAGCCACTAGCTAATGATAAGTGGGAATGCAAGAGAAGCATTTCCAGGGCACGGTCCATGGATGCAAAAGCTGATCTGATACACCCCACAAGGTCACAAAGCAAACTGGGAGCTTGGGCTGCTCTGGGCAGCTACCTGCCCATGCCCCAGGCCAGGTGCCGTGGGCCATTTCTGACCCACGTGGCTCGACAGAGCTCAGCCGGCGCCGAGGAGGAGAAAAGTCTCTACATGCCCAGGGGTGTTGCTCCTCCCTGTGTTTCATCCAGCACCTGTTGAGCTGTCCCCAAATAAACCATCCCTGCAATGCTTCCAAGGTCCCGCTCTGGCAGCTGAACTCAAACACCAGCTCCGGAGATGGGTCCCAGGCAAGCGCTGCCTTCATCTGGTGGGGCTCTCCCTGCTCCTCCCAGTGAGGCGCACGTGCCTGGGGTGCATGGCACTGGGGTCCTGCCCATGCCCCTGCCTACGCTCCTGCCCATGTTCCTGCCCGTTCGCTGTGCGGGGTCAGGATGGGGCTGCACAGCGGGTCAGACTGGCACAAACAGCGGTGTCTGGCTTTCAAGCTCCAGACTAGACAACGTGCCACCAAACAAAAAGAGAGAGGGTAGGAGGTGGCTGATTTCGTTGCAGCATGACTGTGTCTGTAGAGGCCCAGAGGCAGTAAAATTCCCATCTGCTGATGTCAGGGGATGTGTGGCAGAGCAGGTAGCTAACGCACCCCAGCAGCCAGAGGATTTAACATGATCTCTGGGCTGCTTTCACGCAAACCTGGCCCTTCCCCACACCCTGTGCTGCTTTTTGCCAGCCGTGCCACCAGCCCCATTCTCCCTGTGGGTGCTCAGCACCCTCCAGGATGAGTGTGGGTCAAGCTTCAACGCTCGTCAAGCCCCAGGCAAATGCAGCCAGTCACATCCATGTGCTTTTCCCAGGCAGTGAATTATGAAAGCGAAGCAGCTCTCCTGACCCAGTAATTACATCTATTGAAAGGTGATGTTGGTATTTTACTCTCATCATTTGCTTCTTCAGAATGAATTGTAGTCGCTGAAGTCATTAACAAGTTGAACGGGACTTGTGTAGCAGCTCGGTTTAACAGGCAGTAAATAACTGTTCTCCTCACAGAGCTTTCCAAAGGGAATAATGGAGCATTGCTTGCTTAGGACAAGGCCTAAATCACACAGTAAACACCAGCCTTGTTTATGCAATTATTCTCTGCCAGCCGTGTGCTTTTTGGCATCTTTAATGAGCTTATGCAAAGCGTGACATGTATTCGCCCAGTTGCTCACGGAGGAGCCACGGATGAGCAGTGAGCCTTTTACCTGGCTACTGCCTTGCCATGCCAAGGAGGTGAAGGACCGCTCCACGGAGCCCCAGCCACCCAGCTGTGTTCGCGAGGGTGTAATGCCTGCTCCTCTGCACCAACCTCGTCTTTAAAACAAACCCTCCAAAGGCAAAAGTAAACTGCACTCCTCCACGAGACACCCGCGCCCAGCTGCATGCTGCCAAGGGCAGCAGGAGGGAGCACAGCCCCCAGCGCGGCATGTCTCGCCCTTGCACCTGCCTGCTCCATGGGGGACAACCCAGCTCCCATGGTCCCCCATCTGGCACCAGTGCTCTCCCATCTCCTCCTCATCCCTGGCAGCCTCCCCACCCTCCCTCACAAGGGAAGGGCATCAAGCATCACTGATAAAGCCCCAGGCTCAGGGAGGTTGCCAGAAACAGCACTTCAAACCCTCAGCCTCCGACCATCCTCCTGCTCTCACCCCCCCCCCCCCCCCCCCCC
>NW_008824052.1:425793-436430 GCF_000699105.1 Pygoscelis adeliae
CCCCCCCCCCCCCACTAGCTGAAGGCAAACCCTTCCATGGAAAAGGATGCAGCACAGTGCAAAGGACATTCAGAGACGGACATCCAAGTAACTCAACAGGCCACTGCAAAGCACTTGGGGACAAAGCGAAGGAGCATACGGAGCAGCGACAGCCCTGAGCATCTTAGCAAAACCATATCCCCAGCTCTTCAGGGGCCAACGGGAGAGGAGGCAAATCCCAGCCACAACATGAACACACAGAAAAGGTGCAAAAAAGCCAGGGACTCTGCAGGTGCCTGATGCCAGCAGGAGCTGCAAACCTGCAGCATCTCACGGCTGAGCCTACCTAAACTGCTACTGCCCACCTGCATCTGTGCCAGGGCAGCATGGGAACCGCTCACTCCAGAGATGCGAACTCCTCACCTCCAAACAACACGCCCACCCATGTGTTACACATTTCCAGGCAGCCTGCGGTGGCTCTGGGGCGAGGGGACATTGCGAGTGATTTGTGCATCTTTTTCCCCGCTTTCATTGCTTCCTTAAAGGACAAAAGGGAAAATAGAGGCTTTGAGCCCTTTCTGGTCACGAGTCTGGATGCAGTCTATAAACTCACCGTGCTATTTCTGCTATGGGCAGGGAGGGGAGAACCAGACCCCATGTGTTATTGTTACAGCTATTTTTAAATGCTTGAGTAAGAATCAAGTGCAATGGTATTGGGGGCCATATACATACCTAAGGCAGAGGCTCAGCTGCATTCCCGGAGAGGCAGAGCTGGGCATAGCCAGAAAGTGACGGAGAGAGAGAAAAGAGGGAAAACTTAATGCCAGAGGGTGTTATTCCAGGAGAAACCCCTGCATTATTTTTCTGTAGGCTTTGGCACCCAGGCCCATCTGGGGAAGCATGTTTGCAGAGTAGCGGGAACCTTTCTGGCCTCTCTGAGCTTGTGATGACCGACCACACACACGCATACATGTGCACAGCACAGCTGCAGAAAAGGCTGTTTATCTTGTAAAAAATTGACTTGCGCAGGAAAGCATCCAGAGGCATCTGTATTCTTGCAAAAAGCACCAAAGGACAATAAATACAGTGAGTTTCCTCACCTTTTAAGGACTTGAGCATTCCTCCTTTTGGAACTGGAGGTGCTGTTAGCCTCTCACCAGCCAGCAACACCCCTCACACAGAGGGAGGGGTCGCTACAAAGGAAAGGGGCCCATCCGGCCAAGCAGGAGCTGCTATCAGCAAAGATAGCCAGAAGATCGCTGTTACTAGCAGGATTTGCTGTCTATGGCACATCCCTGAGAGCATCCAAAGGGTCTCCGCACGGTCTTGCTGTCTCTCTGGAGCATCCCAAGAATGGCCAGCCCTGCCCCTGAGCACCCAGTGCCCCCAGGGTAGCTCATCGCTTTCTCCTGTGGGCCCTCCCTTGGCTTCTTCCCACCCTCCCAAGGTAAACGCCAGCTTGGGGGGTCCCCTCCCTAGAAGTGTGAAAGAGGGCACTGGGGTGCACACTGTTCCCAAATCAGGCACTGTGGAGCACTGCTGGGTGGTGGAGCCATGTGCTGCCAATGGGATGTGCAGCATCAGAGGGCACAGGGAACGGAGAAGTGCCGTGGGGTCCCACCCAGACCTAGAAACCCCCTTTAGACACTGCCACAGCATATCCCCCTGCCCCAGCTGCCATGGCTATGGACATTCATCTTGATTTCTGCATAGCTATAGCACAGTCTCCAGCTTTTTTCGCTGTCTGTGGGCACCAACCCCAGGCAGTATTTTTATCTATTTGACTCAAAATAGCCCTTGATCTGTTGTACTGCACTACGACAGCTCTCCGCCCCTTCCAGCACACACACCCCACCTCCAACAGTGTGCAGTTCTAGGTAGTGGTGGAAAGGACCATTAGCAATGCACCAGGAGCATATGCTACCTGACATTGGGGTCCTCCAGCATCCACCTTGAGCCATCTCAAGGCCCCAAAATGGCCATCTGCACACGGTGATCATCCAACTTGGGGCTTGCTCTGTGCTGGTTCCCCCTGTGGAGCCTCTTCACATGCCCTCTTCCTTCAGGCTCCCTGCAGAGGAGCCTTCTCTGTCCCTCCTGCCCCACAACTAGGGGCTTCCCATGTGGGACGAGTCTCTTCTCTCACTGGACCGAACGGCAGTGCTTGTTAGCTCAGGCTTGCTGTCTGTATCTCAGGGCAAAGATTAACTACTCCAAAAGATGTCTTGAACTTGAGCCCCTGCAAGCAAAAAACAGTGCAAGTTTCCACACAGCAGAGGCAAACG
Organism: Pygoscelis adeliae; assembly: GCF_000699105.1. Lineage (NCBI taxonomy): Eukaryota > Metazoa > Chordata > Aves > Sphenisciformes > Spheniscidae > Pygoscelis > Pygoscelis adeliae. The sequence goes on from NW_008824052.1 coordinate 428,058, forward strand.
TCAGCATGCTGAGCCCTTCCTGCTCATCACCCAGGCTCCATTACAGCCACTACCCACAGACACTGTTTTTATTGTGCTGCTGTCGTTCACTCATGAGTTTTTGGAAGATTAAACATTTCTGCAGAATTTCCACCATTATCAAGTCCCACAGATGCTCCAGCTCCACCCCCCACCCCAACCCTGCCTCTACGCTTCCAGAGCAAACTAGTTGCTTTAACTGAGGGTTCAAGGTCCACCTCAACTCCTTTCTTTCAAAATGGAGCCTGTTCTTGGTGCTCTAAATATTCTAAAACTTATCTACCTGCCTACAAAACTTTCCTGCGCCAGCTTAAAATGGGTAGACTTTAAGTCAAGCAAGTTGCAATGGCTTGGGATGCTTATCCACACTTAGAGCTCCTAAACTCTTGCAAGGACATGGAGGACTGTCACAGGGCTCTCTCCCTGCACCTCCTGACCTCTCCATTGAGGTTGGATTTATTTCTTCTCCTTTGTTTCTAACTCAGAGGAGTCCTTTACAGATGACAGCAGGGCGAGACCTGTGTGGAGTACAGCCTTGCTCTGTTTTCTTGACGAAAATTGCCATGGTAGTCCATGGCACTGTCATCACCAGGACCGTGTGCCCCTCTGCCCCAGCCCACAGCCCCTGGCAGGTTTCTTGCTTACAGAAACATGAGTTTCTGACAGATGAGCTTCTTTGCAGAGATATTTAGAAACGTGGAGAGTTGCTGAGTGACTGTAAAATTGCTGCACTAGCACAGGATAGATTGGATCCTGGTGGTGCCAATGTGTCCCAGGTTGCTAGTGGGCTTATTTGGGAGTGTTAATGAAAGCTTTTGCAAACTAGTGGCTTTGTGACTCCCAGGGATGTAGGGAGGTGCACAATCAATTTCTCCTTGCTCGGTGTAATGCTAAGATGGCTCCCTTGCCCCTTGCTTTCAGCTATAGCCCTGTGCGTTGCCCTGGTCTTGCCTTGCAATAAGAGCTGTGATTAGATGCCCCTTGGCTGAACTCCCCCTGTACAGATGAAAACGAACCGATGCCTGTTGTGTCTTCATTTGTTTGCCCCATGTTGCTTCCTTCGTCTTCCGAGCTCTTGAGAAAACGTGCTCACGCAGCGAGCCATGCAGGAGACCTGCTTGTCTTGCTCTTAATCACGAAACATGCGCTACTTCTAGCAGCTCTAGAGAGCAAAAGATTGCAATAATACCTTTTACATTATAGTCGCTATGTTAGCAAGAAAGAAAACATTATTTTTTCCCTGACAACAACTCAACTTCTGACAACACTTGTCCAGTTTCTTTTTTCCATAATGCATTAAGCATTAGGAGGCACAGCTCTGCAAATAACCCAGCTTTCAAGACTACCTGTTGAGGACATTGTTCAGCAATCCTGCAAAATGGTTTTATTTGTGGATGGAGGGGAGATGTTGGTGAATTCTCCTAAACTTCCTAGCTCCTGCTGGAAGAAACACATACATTCTGGTAAAAGCCACAAAATGCCGAGTCTGGTACAAGGCAGCCCTCTGTATCCCGGGTCTCTGTGCCAAAGAGACATTGCATGAGGTGGTAAAATCAAAACCATGACTTTGTGAAGACCACTCAGCAGTGATGGGCATCTTTATACCTGTCACTGTCCCTAGGATATCCGGGGAGGTCTCTGGTACACCTGGTATTCACCAGGTGTGAACATCACTTGTTAATCAAGCAAGAAGAGGACATGGAGGACACCACGTGCTACCTCCCCCACACACCCCAAAAAACAAGCCCACAGGATATTCCCAGCAAGAAGCAGTCAGATGGCCAGGGAGCAAAGCTGTCGCCAGGAAAGCTCACACATCTCAAGGGCAGCAGGTTCCCTGTGGGACTCTCTCCGCACTGCTCTCCGCATCGCTGCCGCAGAGGGCAGAGCCGCTTGTAGCTCAGCATTCTGCAGGCAGAGCCAAAGGAGAGGCCTGGGCTGCCCATGCTTGTTCATGTGAGCATCAGCCTTGATTTCAGCCAGAGGCTGAAGAAGAGGGAAATGAGATGGGAAGTAGTCAAAAACCGACAGTAGCAGTAATTTAGAACCATTACTAATTTTCCACTGTAATTAAGTGGTCCGGTTATCTTGATGCTTGAGTGACCACTCCAGTTCTCAAAAGCCATTTCTGTACACTTGAAACATGGTGAAAGCAACCGCTCCTCTTTCTAGAGTAGAAAACAGGCTGTTGCTATGAGCTTGGAGAGGACACAGAAACGCATCTGTCTTGGCAGAGATGTAATTCAAATCAGCAGCTTCTTCCACTGTCCCACTCAGGAATGGAGGGACATTCAGGCAGGGAGCTGGCAGCTGCCTGCGCAGCCTGTCTCGGGGATGCTGGATGCTCCCCATGGGTGAGACAGCCTAAGGCCCTCTGTAACGGCAGGATGCAGGAGAGAAAAAGCTCAAAATGGCTCACAGGTCCTAAAAAGTGAGGGGAATGGCTAGTGGCTAGATCCATCCTGTGAGGCACGGCAGGCAGCAGGTTTGCAGTGCTGGGGTACAGGTAATCCACCTCACGGGCACCCCATGCCAGGATGGTGGCTGGGGACGGCACTGCTGAGGCAAGGTTGTCCTCTGGTATTTTTGATGTGCTAGAGCACATCAATTATGTGCTCCAAAAATGATGGCTCATGCTTTCCTGCTCTCCTCTGACAGCAGCCACTGTCCCCCTGCTCAGCAACCCGAGGGGAGCTCCCCATCACCCTGGCAGTAGCATGGGGGAGGCAGGCAGGGAGGAGGCTGCAACCACCCTTCCTGACACACTCGAAGCACTGGTGAGCCCAGCCACCCACCACGGTCACCCCCCACGTCCCGTGTCACCCGTCATCCTGTGCGTCTTCCCCCTCACATCCGCAGGGCACTCTAGGACAGACAGATGTCTTGTGCAAACCCTGACCGAGAGAGAGAGAGAGATCTCCAACAGCCCGACGCACCACCCGGTCCCCCCTCCAGGGACAGGGCAGGCAGACCCCAGCTGGGCAGAGCCAAATTTTTCCAAAGCAGGGCTGAAAGGAGAGTTTCAAGAACTGGCTTGGTTGGAGACAGAAACCAGAGTACGGGTCATAAATTCAACCCCACCTTCCCTCTGCTGCCTGCGCCGCGCCTGGCGCCATGAGCCGGCGCTGCCCCAGCAATGCGAAGCCCCTGCGCTGGTGGGTCAAAGCTGAGGGTCACCCCTTGGGCTCAGCAGCTGAAGACTCCCGATCTCTCTGTCTCTCTCATGGTTCCTCATAAGTTCAATGGCACAATGCAGCTACACTGTTTGAAAAGCCATAATATTTGTTGGTACGACTCTTTTATTACCGCCGATTTATATATATTTGTTGATAAAAGAGGTCATCTTGGGAGACACTTGTAGTCTACTGGGAAATAATTATCCGATGCTGTATATTCTGTACATGCTGTATAAAAAAAAAGCAAAATATTTAAATTGAAATGTTCGGTGGACTCAGTGGCACATGCTGGGAGGGGAGGTTGGGACCGGGCGAGCCCCTCCCTTGGGCCACCACGGCTCAGTCTCGGGCTCCCCAGCAGAGTCACCATCCCACTGGGCTCCTGGCCAAAGCCCGGGGCAGGATCCGGCCACGGTGGAAGGGAGAAGCTTGCAGCTCCCTGGGTGCTTTTCCTCATGCGAAGGTGAAAGGAGGTGACTTTGCAGGTAAAAGTGGCTGCGCTTGATCTCCCTCCTGGGGGTAAAGCACAAGACTGGGTACGGCTTTGTTTGTCAGAAACTCTCAGCGCAGCGAGCCCGGCGTTGCCCACCCGCTTCCCTCCTCTCCTGCCCAGGGTGGAAACCCTTCGGCCACCACCCAGTGCAACATCTCTAAGCCTTATGGTCAGAGAGAGACAATTCCCCGCGGGGGGATGTCCGGCCGCGGCAGAGACTGGCTCTGAGCATCTGGCTCCTCCAACTCGTTTCCATGCTAATCCCGTGCAACGGCACCAGCTGCCCTCCCCAGCGCATTTTACAACAGCAACAAGCTGTGATCTTCTAACCTGACACATGCTCTTAGAAAACCTGTTTCATATTTTCTGTGGTATCGATCTACAACTTTCGAAATCATTGGAGACAGTTGTGGTAGCCTAAAAATTGTGCTGAGCTCATATATTTTTATATTTGTGGTGTTTTCCTATTAATAGAGAGTAGTGAACCAGTAACCCTATAGCTGAAAGTGAACTATTCAAAATAAATATACGACTGCAGAAAATATTTGTAAAAATAATTTATTTGAAATATTCTGCCAAAGATGGTTCTCTAATGATCTGTAAAATGTCATTTCTCTCTTTTCGCTCTGAATGTCATTGTGAAAGCACCTTTCTCCCCACTATCTTTTGAAGATATGTTTTTTTGTATCTTTAAGGTCAAAGAAATATGCCAATGATTTTTTTACCGGAGCAGTAAATAGAGTAGTAGGGAGGCACGAGACAACTTTATAATGGTGATAAACGGGATCCAGTAACAATCACTCTGACAATCCGGATTCTCCTGTAGTTCCTTTCACGGACAGATGGGTTTCGAAGCCCGGGACGGTTCTCTAGCAGGAAGGTCTCAGCTGCGGCTGCTGCTGCTGCTGTGTAGCTCACCTGAAGGAGAGAAATCTCTCAACCACCCATTTGCAGGCTTGGGGCATTTGGACCCCCTCGCAGGTAACTTCTGCCTCTTCATTATTTATAAGCACGATACCCTTATTAGCCCTTAATAAGCCCTGTGGCACGTGGGTAACCCTCGATAAGCCCTGTGGCACGTGGGTAACCCTCGCTCAGGGCTTTGCGGGGCTTCAGCCTGATGAGGTCTAGCCCCCTCCAAAGCCATTCCTGCAACGCACCGGGTGCCCGCAGCAGCCCCGACCTGACAGCAGAACTAATCCCACTGACACCCGGATCTGTCCCCTTCCCAGCATGGGGACAGGGGCAGGAGAGACCCAGCCGCCGTGGGACATGATACCTTAGCAAGAGGATGCTAAGCAAGGTGTCCCTGCAGGTATGCAGTTCAACAGGGTGATGTATGGCCCTTTACCAGGGAGAAGCTGCCCAGATTAGTCTGTTCAGAAATTACAATTTTTTTTTTTTTTTAATAGGGAAAAATCTTATTTCCCTGCTTCATCTCTTCCTCTTGAAAGAACTTTTCAATGCTAGGAAAAGCCTTCATTATCTTCTGTGATCCCCAAGTCTGTTGCAGTGGAAATAAATCCTCAGCCACGTCCGTTAGGCTCCACCGTATCAGAGAGATTTTTGGCTCAGGGGTTTTTTTTTTTTTTGCTTCTGAGCAGATTCACAGTTTCTAAAATTTCTTGGTCATAAAGATCCAGAGGAATTAATTGGTAATAAAGAAATGAGGGCCCTTTTCCAGTGAATGGGCTTCCACGTGCAATTCAACTTTTGACTCGCCAAAGGTCAGGCACGTGTGTAAGTAAATGCTTTATTGGACAGGCGCCCAGAAACGGAGACGTGAAATGCAGTTTCCAAGCCGTGGGGTGTGTTCGGATGTGACAGGAGCACCGCCATCCATCAGGTGCGGGTGTCATGAGACCGTGCGGTAAAGCACATGGCACAGTCTGCAGCCGTGGGAACTGTGTGCCGGTGAATTTTTGTTCCTCTGTGCAATGAGCTCTCTGAATCCAGGGTTACACAGCTGCTGCATCACAGGGAAATGCAAGCGAGCCAGGGAAGACAACTGTGAGAAGAATTGGGTTTCTGATCACTGTGCATTTTGTTAATTAGTGAATTCAAATAGTTTTATTTTTACCAAAAACAGATAATCTTTATTCCAGTAAAGACAACTGTTGACTTGAGATAGATATATATATATGTATTATTTGAATGGTTTATATCTTGTTGCTCTAACTACATAAAATGGAAACATGTTGCAAGTTGTGTCATTCCAAAATGTACAAAATAAATTACTTTTCCCTGCATGCTGCCTGGGTATGTTGTGATTTGAATTAAGAATTATATTTGAATTGCCTTATTCAAGAGGTTGTATGTTACCTAACTGGGGAATGACCTGGCACTGTTCATCACATCACATGTGTACTTGATGCTGTGTTATGTCAAATTCAGATGAGGTGTCTGTCATCTATGTATTTTGTGGGAGACCTTTTATCTTGTTAAACTGTGATATGTAAACCTCTCATTGCCTGAAATAGTCAGAGTTGTATAAATCAGTGTCTTTAGCTGTTTTCCTAATTTTATCACATTTCCTAACACAAAATATAGATGTTTGTAAATTCTTCATTCATTTTGTCTATTTTTATGTATGAGGTTTTTTTAATCTGGCAAAGGAGTAAGATAAGGCAGCTTCCCCTGAATTTTTCAATCAAGGCTCAGTTACATTTCTATCCCTCGGCAAGATGCAACAACTAATTTTCAGCAGCTACAATTGGAATTAGGGACGTATGTTTATTGCTATTATCTTTTCTGGCTCAGATGGGCCATTATCACTGCGGAACACAATGATTAATGACAAGCCACGCGCGATGCTCCCGTAGTGACAGCCCTCTGGGGACCCGGCGCTTTACAGCGGTTTCTTCAGGCCCCACACCTCTGCTGTGCGGCGGGTTGAGTGGGGAGGGAGAGAGTAGATGTCCCTGCCACAGCCAGCCAGGAGAGAGGGGAGAGATGCTGGGAGTTCCTGGCTCCGAGGCGCTTTTTCTCCTTACACAAGGCACCCCAAAGACCATGCCATCCGCCCTCCTGCGTGACGCCCCGGTCGTAAAACTGCATCTTGTCCATTCATTAACCCCACGGTTGCAGCACGTCTCTGAAGACCAACATCCCGTCCTGACGCTACGCTGTGCAAAATCCCCCACAACAAGCTGCTCCCGCTGAAGCCGCCCATGGGGTTTTTTCTAGGTTTGGTTTCCAGCCATGGGATCAGGTTACTCCACGGCTGGCTAACAGCAGTGTGCTCCCCATCTAGACTCCAGAATACCACCTACAGGTCAGAGCCCTTGGAAAACATGCTGCACTGTCGAAGGAAGCAGTGCAAGGTAGGCACAAATCTGTTTCGGTGGCAGCACAAGGACAAGAGGTGACCCGATACCCCCAGCAGCAGGGTTCACCCCTCTTGTCCCCCCCTAGACACAAATACTGTGTCTCTTGGCTGCAGCACCATGTGGCCAAGAAACAGGTCTGTTTGGTTGGGGAACAGATCCCCAGAAGCCCATCTCCAGCTCTCAGCTGACTTTTTCTGGGCCTCCATGCCTAAAATGCCAAATAAAACAGTTGAGAGCATTAAAACGCTCTTGCCAGAGCCAGCCACGGTCCCTGCTCAGTTGTACAGGTGCCACATCATCCTGAACATAAGCAGCATAAATGTTTCAGGTATACAAAGCCATACTGAGGTGTCCCAATCGTGGTGTAAAAGCCCCACTGTCCTCTCCCCACTCCGCCAGATTTTGACCGTCGCTGCATAACTGTGCCGTATGAAACGCTGATCTTTTTCTATGTCTAGTAACCATAGAAACACATGGTCAGGGAAGTAAATTCCTGGAGCAGGACAAGCCGTGGTCCCGGGTTATTGATTCCCTTTCCAGGGCTTTGAGCGCTAAAAAATTTTCTGTCCCATCCAGAAATGCACCTCACATTTTTTTCTTTTCCTCCCTTTAGTTTTGGCAAGCTTCAGGTTTGAAGGACATCGCTGGCGAAAGGGAGATGCTCTGGGAAGGGCTGGGGTAATACAGGGAGGAGGTTGTCAGAGAGAGCTCTGTGCAGCACCCCAGAGAAGACCAAAAAGAGGAATGGTGAAACCAGTTTTGCTACAGGCACCCCCTTTTTTTTTTTTTAAAGTGTGGGGTAAAAATGTTAATTTTTGCCTTATCCACTCCGGGGCTCTCAGCGTGACCTCAAAAGTGTCTGTGGTAATGCCCGCCATTCCCCGCTCTCATCGCTGCTGCTGGAAGGCATCATTTGGAAGTCACGGGCTCAGCCCCAGCTGGCAGAAGAGACCCCACAGATTTCGGTGGGCTCCTCGCAGCATCCTGATGCTGGACCGCCCTCGCCCCGGTTCCCCCCATTTTAACCTGCCGTGTCCTTGGCTCTGCTGGCACAGCTCACGTTGCACCATGTCCCCCTGCAGGGGCTTGTACAGCCCCGGGTCTGCAGGGGGACATCCTCGGGTGTGCAGGGGGACATCCTCGGGTGCGCAGGGGGACATCCTCGGGGACAGGGATGGGTACTGGGCTCGTCCGCAGCGGACCTGACCTCGCGCTGGGGTAGTCCTGCTCCAAACTAAGGCCGGGCTGGGGCCCTCCAGTTGCTGCTCCTGTCACTCTTGGCCTAGAGGGGTTACCTCGAGGTGGGAGGCCAAAAAAAGGTCAGAAGCAGGAAAAGTGAAATTTCTGAATAAGCCTC
>NW_008824052.1:437352-455392 GCF_000699105.1 Pygoscelis adeliae
GGCGGGGGGAGACGGGGGGCTGCCGCGGCCCGCCGGGGGCACGGAGCGTCGGTTCAAGACACACACCCCCCCGCCCCCCAAAAGACAGGGTCCCCAAGCGCTGGGTGTTGGGACTCTCGGCCCAGGCGAGTGGTTCCTCTGCGAGGTGCTGCAGCAGGGCAGCTGCAGGGCTGTCTCCCTTTGTGTTCATTGCTGGTGCCACCAAACGCTAGCACAAAGAGAAGGCCCTGTTTCCTCCTGCTCTGTAAAAGTCTTAATTACTGGATAGGCCAAAAATCACATCCTTTAAAGGAAGGTGGGTGGAACGACCCAAGTTTTTGCTCTCTCTTTTGAGGGCAGACTGGGGCATCGGTGTTGCCGGGGGATACTGCCAGCACTCGCCTCAGCAAAGGTGCTGGGTTTGCCCCTTGTTTCTTCCCCCAGGTACGACCGGTTACTGCGGATCCGAGCACTAAGGTGGGAGTATGGCAGCGTCCTGCCAAACGCCGTCCAGTTTCACATGTCAGCTGAGGAAGTGAGTCAGCCTTGTCTTAAACTTTTCCCCTCTTTCCCCTTATTCCTCCTGATGGATTTTCTATTTAGTAGAGTCAAAGTAGGGTAGACTTCCCCCATTATAAACATGACACTTAATGTGCCTTTCTGTAAATACTGATTTGTTTATTCATTGTCTGTGGGTACAATCCCAAATGGATACTGACTGCAGGTGATGCTTGGCACTTTTAAGGGTCAGGTGGCCTTCACTAGATCAGACTCGCAGCCAGCAGAACTAAGTCTTCACATGCTGCCCTCAAATGCCACCTCCAGACCAATGTACAGAGCTGCTAACATTAGCAGCACGTGTCCTACCCTGAATCCAGATTGCTCTGCCTCTGGGGCAGTTTTTCCCTTTAGAAGAGCTCGCGATCACCTGTGGCTGGCATGAACATGCTTGGGAACAGTGGTCTGGCGGCACAAATAAACTAGATCTCGCTCATCAGGGAGCTGTCTTTCAGCATTAGCTGTTTGGCTTTGCCTGAGGGATTGCTGTTAACGTCCACAGGTGGAGTGGTTCAATCAGTACAAAAAGTCTCTGGCTACCTACATGCGGTCAGTAGGAGGAGAGGAGGGGCTGGACCTTACACAGGACATAAAACCTCCTAAAAGCCTGTACATCGAAGTAAGTGCAAGATCGGTGGTTTCTGTCTGTGAACTTTGCCCGACCATCTTTTTTTAGAGAATTTCACCCCCATCCCAAGTCAGAAGTTCATTGAGCAAAGCCTTCGAGAGCACCAAAGCTTCCACAAGCTTCTACGTTTTACTCTTTACAGTCTGCCTGCCAGCGTTTTACTCCCTCCTCTACTGAGTGCTCAAAGTATGTTGAAAGATGGCATTTCTAGTCCGCAGGGAATTGGTGTGGTGGGGTGAGTGGTCTGAATCCCAGTGAGTTCTTGCAGTATTTTGCAGAAATTTGACCAACTCTCAGATCAACTAGAAACCTTGTTCCCATGTTAAGGACTGTTAACTAGTTTTCTTTGTTATTTTAAATGGACTGATAGATGAGACTATAAATTGTTTTACACAATTGATACAACAAAGCAAGAGCATGTGAGAAATCAGAGTCAGTAGCTGAAGAGCTCTGTTCTGATGTTCTCTTCAAAAGAACGTGTAGTGACAATCAATCTGCTCCTTAAGACAGTTTCACTGTTAACAGATTGGCATCTTCTGGTATGTGTGTGGGGAGGTTCTCCTGGAAATGCTGCTGCTGTTCTCCAGACCCTGTCTCTTGTGCTGCTCTTCCTCTAGTCTCTGTGGAGGGCTGGGCTGGGCTGCTCGCTGGTGCGTCTTGCTCCAGACAGAGGCAGGAAAAGAATGTCAGGTAGAGACCACAGACCGTGGGATCAGTCCAGTTCTGCATTTCCAGGTTTGCTCTATATTGAGGCTCCAGCAGGCGGGTGGGAATGTGTCCATACTTAGAGTTCTGGGGCATGTGTTGTAAGTCAGGAGTGATGCCTAGTGTTTTCTATGGGAGATCTGATGATCTGAGAGCTGCATTTCCACTTTGCAGGTGCGGTGTTTAAAAGACTATGGAGAATTTGAGATCGATGATGGCACCACCGTCCTGTTGAAGAAGAATAGCCAGGTACCCGTGACAACAGAGTGTGGTCCGTTCTCTTCCTTCCCTTTCATTCCCATGACATCCCCCTGCTTATCCCAGCTTCGCAGCACGTCACAGTTCCTGCACACACAGCTCCTTGCACATGCTGCAAGCTGTCTGCATGGCCCAGGACTGCAGTTCAGCTCTGCCTGATCTGGTATCACGATGCAGGAGGCAGACAGCACAACAAACAGAGCTGGTTGTGTGCAGCAACAAATCCAGTCTGCCTGGGTTTTAAGGAAAGTTTGTCTGTGTTTCTGTGCAGCACTTTTTACCCCGCTGGAAATGCGAGCAGTTAATCCGACAAGGAGTCCTTGAGCACATTCTGTCGTAAGCGTGCAGGACAGGAGGGACAACCCTTACTTGGTGGCCTGCCCACAACGGGGACCGAATTCTGGTGTGTGCAGGACTTCAGAGACCTCAGCATTTCTGCAGTGGGCACCCTGCCACTCTTCTTAACGGCTTTTGATACATGACATGAAGATCAGACCTGAGTTAATAAAGCATGTAAACCACACTGGCCAGGTCTTCATGACCAAAGGGTGCATACTGGTAACGCAGCGATCCTGGGAATCCAGCATACTCGGGGGTGGCACTGGGGGGAGGTTGGGGGAGTGGGAAGGGGGTGTTATCCAAGCCCCACAGCTACAAGCAGGTTTTGTGAATGCATTTTTGGTTGGAGCAGTTCTTTGTTCACACTGTGCACGTGGGAGTAAGAGACCAACCGGCTGGGCTCCGGAAGCCAGGAGAGCTCTATGGTTGCAAAATAAAGAACTGCTTCAGCCTTCAATTTAGTGTTTTTCAAGAGTTAACGTTGTGTTCGTTAAACACTCTGACCTGGCTCTCTGGCCCAACCCACCTTGACCCTGCAGGGTGATGCTCAACTGGTTATTTAGGTGTCTCAGTGGAGCTGCTCCTCCAAGTTTCAGATGAGGCTGCACAAGCTTCTTTCTAGGATGAGACATGAAGCCTTGTCTCCTATCGGAGGCCTATAAATGTCGTTTCTTAAGTTGCCGAGTGAATGAGCACTGCAATCTGGGTCATGGGCCTGGCCAAGGCTTCTCCCAGCACGCTTGGGCTGTGCCTCCGTCCCTCTATGAAGAGTCTCCTTCCCCAGAGCACTGGTCTGGCAGGGCCTAGGGACTATTTGGAGTAGGGGTGGGAAAGGGAGCAGAGGGGTTTAAGGATTCCAGTTAGCACAAAACCAGAGTAAGGCTGAAGAGCTGCTACTCCCTGTCTGGTTTTCCTAATAGGGCTGCTCACTCCTGAGTAGTGGCTGAGAGATAACACTTCCAAAAACATAAGCCCTATATAAGACTAGGGCTAGGTTTGCCTAGCCCCCATCTCTGACAGGAGCCAAAAAGCAAATACTTGGGGAAGAATACAGTAACAGGATAAATGCCTGGGGCGTTACTGCCTTGTTCTCCCAGCCACAGCCAAGCAACCTCCCTGAGCTAGCCCACACCCTCTGTGGGGCCTCCCTCCTTGTAATAGCCCAGCTTCCCTCATGGCCCTTGTAATCAGGGCTGTCCCCAAGGCAAAGAAAGAGGAGTCTCAGCTGTCATCCACCAGGACCGAAAAAGCATGCCTAGACCAAGAAGGCCTCCTCAGTTACAGCCTCCAGCCATCTCCTGGCACTATCCCAGGGCTGGGGAACCCCTCTGCCCCGACAGGCTGGGACTTCAAGGCCGTGGCTGAGTTTTAGCTCACAGCCAATTTACCCCCTTTTGTTCTTGAACCAACAACTTGAGCTATTTTTAAGCCCTCTTCGTTGTATTGACTTTGTCCAGCCTCTGCTTTGCTACCTTGATCCAGTCAGGCTTGTCTAGCCTCCTTGTACGGTAGTCTCCATAGTCCCCAAAATCCTAGGAGTCCTTTCACAGCTAGTGGCCACAGCCCCCATGTAAATACCCTCTGTTCTGCACAGAGCAAGGCAGGGGCACCGTGACAATGATGCATCCTCCATGCAGAGGGTAACACCCTGGGCAGCTCAATAAATCTGGTATTTGCTGATGTGACTGCTTTGCTTTGTGGCCTTTTAGACAACTTATTTTGGCAAGAGCAGTACTCACTGCCAGTGTGTGAAGGCCAACAAGGGAGGCAAGATGACGCAGTTCACTTACCATGTCTCCTGGTCTCCTTTGAAGAAGTGCAGTGCTGAGTAGGGGTCACCAACCCTGCCCCAAGCCTTGGAGGCTCAAATTGAAAGAAAGCTCTTCCCTCAGCCCCTCTGTCCTGTTCACTGTAGAGGCAACAATCTGGCAACAGGTTGGTTTGGTTCCTAGGCTCAGGCTTTAGGAGGGCCAGAGTCTCCTAGAGCCCAAGAAGAGCTGTAGGGAATAAAAGTTCAGCAACAATTGGGGGAGGCTACTGAAATACAGAGCAGACTGGAGAAGGCAGGAGGTGCTGTAATATTGCAAACATTTTAATGCCACAACACAGCTTTCCTGCTCAGAGTGAGCCAGATGCAAGAACCTGCAAGCCCTCCTACCCTGGTTTTCCAGCCGTAACAGCGTGGCCCCAATAGCAACCCTCTGCGGAGAGGGAGCATCCGCACCACCACCAAACACGATGCCAGAGTGCAGGCAGCTCCTGTGGGATGGCTGTCCTGAGACAGACCTGACTTACAACAGCACACTGCCACTGAAAAAGGCACCAAAGCTGGTGCTTTCAGTAGGAAAATTCAGCTATCCACAGGACCAATTTCCTTAAAGGATTCTGTCTGGTTTCTCCATTTTCTGCTTTCTACCCAGGAAAATCCTGGCAAGACCGGGGAGGACAAGGCTGATTTCCTAACCCAGCCATACCTCCCCTTCTGCACCCGACAAACCCCGGCCAGGGCCAGGGCCAGGGCTGCCACAGCGGGTGCCCCATCACCCACTCAGAGATGCTGGCGTGATCTTTCCAACGAGCTGCTTCAGAGCTGAGGCTTGCTCCTCCAACAGCTGGTTCTTCTCCTCAGTTGTCTTCTGCTTCAGCTCAGCCACTTGCAGGGCCATTGAAAACCCCCTGTTCTCCTCACGGAGGTCTTCAATCAGCAGCTTGTTCCTGGAGAGTTGGGCCTACAGCAGGGACAGGAGGCTTAAGGTTCAGCATCCCCACACAGGGGTCCCAGACAGGCAGGGACATGCAACACTAACTCCTCTTGCACTCACCTGGACGTCTTCGAGCTGAGCCACCTTCTCTGCCAGCACAGCTTCGGCACTCCTCAGATTGTGCTCCAGCCCTTCTGCCTGCTTCACAGCTGCCTGCAGCAGACGCTCGTGTTCCTCCTGCAGTGGGCAACAAAGCCTAATGTTGGGTTGTCCCAGCACTCACCTGGCCCCTGGTAAACCTGGACCATGCATTTCCCCAGGGCCCTACTCACAGACCTTCACACTCCCTGAAGGAGCATGGGGGTACCAGCGGAGGTGGTGCAGGATGCAAAGAGCAGTGGGACAAGTGTCTAGAGCAGTACAACCTTCCCTAGGTCAGCACCAATCTGTTTTAAGACAAGGCACAGATTTCCCAGCAATGTTTTCTATAAAAACAAGCCAATGGCCTTCCCTGTCAGCCGTGTCCAGAAAAGCCCAGGGGGAGACATAGTTTCCTTGGATGCAGTTTTTGTGTCTGCTCATTTTAATTCCTCAGGTTATAATTTGCTCCATCTTTGCTCAGATTAGTTGAATTGAACCACAGTGTCCTGAAACAAAGGACAAACTCACAAAAACCCAACACCTTGTTGCCCAGTGCCCTAGAGATAAAATGACCCCGCTCTGTGCAGGCTACATCTCCATGTAGAGGGCTCAAACTTTCTTTCCCCAGCGTGAGCCAACACAGTGTCTCCCTGGATAATTGCTGCTCCTCTAGGCACAAAGTATCTGGTCTGGGGTAGGTGGATTAGAGTGGGGAGGACTTCTGTTTGAGTGCAGGGCGGTGGCTGGCTTCATGAGGAATGAAAATTGCAGCTGAATTTGAAGATCAAGTGCATTTTCCACGTGGGCTCTTGATATATAGCATCTTCCACCTAAACTGCTGCTGCTTCCACCCAATCTTCCAGGCTGGCAGGGCTCCCTCCCTGGTACCCTTGACTGAGTTCCCACAATTCCCTGCTTACCTGGGTCCTGACCAGCTGCCTGCATGTCTGCTCAGCCTGCCGGTGGAGGTTTTCCTGGAGCTGCTGAGCCTTGCACTGTTCTTCTCTCAAGCCGGTTTGCAGCTGCTCAAACTGTTTCTTTGGCACCATGTTGTTCATCTGGACCTTGGCCTGCTGCAACTGCAGTGCATGCCGAGTCTGAGCCAGGCTCAGGCTTGCTTTGGCTTCTAAGAGCTGTAACACAGAAAGGCTGATAGCTGGTGACAGCTTTGTGCCAGCAATGGGACAGGCCCAGGGTGTGCTGCAGGTGAGGGGAGAGATTAGGAAGCACCCTCAGCCCTCGCCTCAGCTCTCACGCCAGCATGGTCTCAGCAGAGCAGCAGGATCATGGGAGTGGTACTTGCTGGGCAGCCTACAAAGCCAGGGATGGAGAGCGCCGAGAGCTGCTAGAGGAGAAACGGGGACCCCTTGCTGAGAGATGCTCCCCTTGCTGAGCAGCAAGGAGCACAATTTGCTGGAGGAATCCTCTAGGAGGGAGTCCTAGCACCAAGGGCCGCAATGGCAGGAGGCAGAGCGCGCTGCTCACCTGGGTTTGTTCTTAGATACATCCCAGGCAAGCTGGGCTTCAATCCCTGCCTGTACTACATGTCCTCTGCTTCCTGCCACCAGCACAGGGCAAACCTGGTACTGGGAAGCAGGTCTGGTCCAGCTTTGCCTTAGGGCTACCTAGGGGTGGCTGGCATGAGCAAGCTGTACTCTGGAAAGCCAGTCCCTGAGCCTGTCCCCAGGACAGAAGACAGAACAGGGATATTAACACATTTGGAGGTTTCTCACATCGGCTTTCCTCTATCCTAGTGGTCCTTGTTCCCCTGCTCTGATCACCTTATTTCCCTCCCCTCAGACATCGCCTGCCTAGCCCCTGCCATCCCTGCCCAGCCCGTACCTGATCCTACCACTCCTCTAGCTCTTCTGTCAGCTGAGCCATGGGGAACCACAGCTCCTGGCAATCCTGTGTGAGCCACCTCCACTCAGCCTCCATCTCCTCTGTCCAGCCAGCCTGCACAGGACAAGGACAGAAGGGACACCGCAGGGGCAGCTGCGAGCAAGGACCTGTCCCAAGCTGCACCTAACTGGCTTCAGACATATCTGAGCAGGAAGGCAAGTCCTTTGCCCCCCACAGAGGAAGAGGACAGTCTTTTCTGCCTGGGGAAGGTGTCCAATACAGCCCTGAGCAGGTCAATATCAACACCACAGGGACCACTCAGCAGCCTGCCACCCTGCCACCAACTGAATGACACCCACCTTCTCCTGCGATGCCTTGAGCTGCTGTCGGAGCAGCTCCATCTCCATCCAACATGCTGCATGCTGCTGGTGGTGCTCCAGCCTTGTGGCCGCCTCTGCTCCTCGTAGCCACTCAGCCTCTGCAAGCCTCTGGCTCCGCAGCTGGACAGTGCCAGGGCCAGCACAGTGGCCAGCCTTGTGCTCAGTGAGTTCACGGCCCAGCTGACGCATCTTGACATTCAGGTGGGAGATCCCCCCCTTGGTCTTCTCACTCTGGAGAAGGTTGAGAAAAAAAACAATTCATGCACAGAGGCTTGGGGTAGGAAGAGAGGCAATAGAGACTTAACCTGTCCCATGCTGTCCCCGCTGGGTTCCCACCCAGGAACACTGCTGTCACTGCAGGGCCTTGAGGGCACTCAGGACAAGTGCCCTCATTTCCCAGCCTGGGCAAAACCCAGCGGCCGAGTTCAAGCACGGCATTCCCAGGTAGGAAAACCCTATCCAGATGATAGCCCTGGAGGAGGTCACTAGGAAAGCAGCAGGGGGCAACTGTACAGATGTGTAACAGAAATATTAAGATTGGTAAGAATACAGTATGAATGGAAACGTGTCCGTGTGTACGTGTGAAAGTACCAGATGAAAGGGCAGAGTAAGGGCTACAAGAGCAGCCTGCATCGACACTAAAGGGCACCATCCCTCAGACGTTGCTCCTAGGACACCGTACCCAGCAGTAATGCTGAGCAAGGTGCAGTTTCTGGCCCATCCTCTGACCAGAACACAGCACAGATAACACGTCAGCAGAAAGCCTGCATCCAACAGCAGCACAGCAACACACCCCACATCCCATTCCTCTGCTAGCGTCCCAGGAAAATGGGCAACCAACACAGCTTTCCTCCAAAGGAGGAAAAGCAGACAATGGGCAGCAGGTTTGTGGCTGAAGGTTAATAGAAGCTGAAGCCAGCAAGGGCCAGCAAAGGCCACCCTGCTGCGGCTGATGGCCCCGAAGAGTACAAAAGACATGTCCTAAAAACAGGCTGTGGTTCCCAGTCATAAGGAATCCCAGGAACAGGGTGAGGAACTAACAGCCTGCAACCCTCATCCACGTTGCACACAAGCAATCCTGGCCAGGCCTTGTGTGCACACATGTCCAAGGGCTCATGAGCATGTGGGTTTGAAACAGGGAGTGAGCAAAATCTCTGGGAGAAAGAGTGCAAGTAGGTGAAGTGAACCTCATTAGAGATTTTGTAGTAACACCTTCCGTTCTATCAGACCTTCACTGGCTTTTGTCACACAAATTTTCCCTACTTTACAAGCTATAAAATGAAGCTGGTTCTTCAAAGCAAGACTGGGTTTGCATGTTTGAAACAAACATTCCCATTCTCCTCTGTAAGCACATGCAGTTTTTGTCCTCCTAAATCCTTCAGTCAAGAGCTTGTCAGTGTTAACAGCTTCTTACCGATGCTGTTAACTCTGCTATTTCAGCCAGCTCCTCCACCTTCTCTCTGCCCAACTCGCTCACGTGTTTCCTGTTGGGGAGAGGGATACAATCAGCTTCAGGCCAGAGAGCAGCAAACCACAGCCCCCCAGAAAAGGGCCCCATTTCGGGGAGCCACCCATCTGGTTTGGGCTTGCAACAGGAAGCAAAGCCAGGCCAAAACGGATATGGTCCCGAATTGATTCAGGAGTGGGTCAGGTGTCTCTGCCCCAACAGGTGGCTCAGCCCAGCCCAGGGCAGACAGCTGGGGACATCCAAAGTCCTGCAACATTGTCAGAGGCCTAAAAATCAGGGGATGAAGAACAGCGGGAGAACCAGCTTAGCAGACTCTTGGGACCATCCACACCAGAAACCTGGCTCTCCTTGGATTTATGGCTCAGTGGGTGACCCCAGTACCTACCTCAAGCTTCCTAAGGCAGCAGCAGGCCACTGGCCAAAAGGTTTGTGTAGCGAAGAAGCCCATCCTTTCCTCCCTCAGCCCTCAGCACACCCATCCCCACAGCCTTCCCCAAACCCAGCTCCAGACCCTGTGCTTTGGCCTGCCCAAGCCTTTGGCTGGCCAAGCCTGTCTCAGCACTGGCTGCTTTTGCGTGGAGCAAAGTGTGTGAGAGTGCTGGCTTGCTCAGAAACAAGAAAACAAAAGGCAGGTTGAGCCAGCTGAAATCTAGTAAATGCACCTGAGCGGCTGTTCCTTTTACAAGCATTAACTATCCACTCATTTGCCAGCCTCCCACAGCTGGCTCCTCTCTTACTCATCGTGTTCGCTGCCCTTCTCCTTTGCTAGCCTCAGCTCTTGCTGGAGTCTCCCGAGTTGACTTTTCAGCAAGCTGTTCTCCTCCAGCAGCCGACACAGCTCTTCCCTGCAGGGAGAGACAGCAGAGTGAGAAAACCATGCAAAAGCTCAGTTTTGCTCTTAGCATCCTATGCTGGCTTCCTGCTCTATTCCCATTCAGTTTGCAAGGACAGCAAGAACTAAAGAAATCTGAGAAACAACCATCCAATAACTCACACAAAACATGTGAGGACAATCAAGAGACATTGGTAGAGAAGGAGCAGGTCTTCAAGGAAAGGGAAATAAAGGGGAATAAGGACAAATAGCATCAGACCCTGAATTTGTGTGGCTTCCAGCTGGCCGAAACTATTTTGCGAGCCTGCCAAGGAGTGGAAACAAAGTGATTTGGCTCATCAAGACACACCGAGATTTCATTACAGGATAACCAGGATAACGCAACCCCTCAAGTGCAATAGAGCCACGTCTGGAGAAGTCAGCTTGCTTGTGAGGTCTCTGTGATTTTACAGTGCTGGACGCAACAGCTATGACCCCAAATCCAAGGTAGCCTCTCTGCCTCATTATCCTTCCACTCCTACTGGTACTCCCAGTCTCCCATGAGGCCATGAATACCGGCACTTGTGGGAAGGAAGCTCAGTCCTGTGTTAAGCAAACAGTCCTATCCAATAGCTACTGCTAAACTCCAGGTCCACACAGGACCCAAATTCTTCAGGGGAGAGCGTAGGAGAATGGACTGTCCATCCTGGCAGGGAGGACAGCATTGCAGTTTGTGGCACTGCACGTGAGAGGCAGAGGAGCTGAGTGGGGAAGTTCTTCCTCTCTTCTCCAAGCAAGCAAGCGAGAGGACTAATGTATGGGCTGTGTGGCATTTGCTCCCCCTGCTTGGCAGGACACTCCTCACAGCAGCTGCTTTCTGAGTCAGTTTTACATCAGGATTCACATGCTGTGCTTCCTGTGGCATCTCCAACACCCACATACAGCTGTACAAAGCAGAGGAGACGAGTGCATAGTCAGCCACAGCCACGTGAGCACATCCCAGCTCCCTGACCACACTCCCACGGTTACTAAAAGATATGCGGGGAACAGCAAGACAGAACATAGCTGCTGTTACAGTGACAAGACAGAACATAGCTTCTGTTAGAGCATCAAGAGAAAACATAGCTGCTGATAGAGTGTCTTGGACCACCATGTTGTCAAGCAGCCTTGTGTTTCACAAGGCATCTGCTTTTTTTTGCAGCAGCAGCACTGTGTTAGTTCTGCAAACTGCCTTTGCACTCAAACCTGCCACTCTCTCGAGCTCTGGGTTCATTTTCCAGCCAGTGCACAACATCTTTGAGCTGCATCAGCTCCAGTTTCACCCTGTTCCTTTCCCTCTCCAGCTCCATTTTGACAGCATGAATGTCATGTGTTTCCTCCTATGCCGCTGTGCCGCTCTGTCTCCCAGGGCTTTTTTTAACCATTCTTGCCCTCCAGATCAAGTCTGTCTATGTCCTGACATGCTGCTGTGTCTGCTGTGTGAAGGCAAACCATTTAATTTTGCTCCCTCTGCCTCCTTCCCAAGCACATCCCCTTGTCTATCAAGATTTCATTTCTCCTTGACAAATGCTTTCAGCTTTGGCTCCAGCTTCTAGATTGAGCAGGCCGTTCACTGCAACAGACATCTGCACCATCCATCACACAATTTTTCATTTCTTCTCTGTTCCTTTGGTGCTGAGGTTGCAACAGGAGATTTTGGTCTACCTGCTCATCTGAGTCTTGGGGACCTGCTCCTTTACCCCCAGAGGGCAGCTCTCCAGACACCTTGTCCCTTCCAAGACCAGAACCCTCAGCCCCATGATCTCTGCATTATTCCCATTTCACCCTGGTGCTTTTTCACTCTTTTTCTTCTCAACAGCCAGCATCTCACACATCTGACTCGTTCCTCATTAACATTCCCTTCCAACTTTAGCGGCCTCTTCTTCCACAGAAGATACTGTGGAAGAAGTATCAAGAGAGAAGATACTGTGGAAGAACATACTTTTGCTGAAGAGGCGATGCAAAGTTTTCTTCAGGTTGCAAAGTCAAGGCAATTAAATGTTACAGAAAGTTCCCACATCATTTTGCACTTCTCAAGACTCACCCATCAGATGTTTTCCAACAACTCCAAAAGCTCCCCACTACAGCCAGTCCCTCTACCATTCAGCAGAGATGGTGGTAACAGAGCTCAAATGTCTTGTATTCCTGTTATTTGGGTTTGTTCCCTGGGTCTGCCACAGACTTCAGCCAAGTCACCTCTTTTCTCCCACACCCACCCCATATCTCAGCTCCTCAGCTCTAAAACAGGGATAATGACCTAGCAAAATCCTCTGCTTGCGTATTGCCAAAGGGGACTCTGGTCCTGACAAGAGGCAGTGAAGGGAGGCACAGCAGGGAAGAGGCAGGAGGAAAGCCTGGGGGCAGTGGTGGGGTGTGCTAGGAGGGGGCAGGCATGGACAGGCAACAGTTTCCTGTCCAATTCCTCTCCAGTCTCCTCTGCAAGGCCATTCTGGCCCCTGGGGAGGTTGCAGAACTGGCACCACAAGCACAGGAAGGGAAGATGCACAGCCATTTAGTGACAACCTTACTCTCCCACAAGCCAGTCTGTTTTGGCTATATAGAGAAATTTAAGCCATTTTTTGCTGCTTTTAAGACAGCAGGTTGTGATGATCTAGCTGGTACAGGCAGGTTTCCTGAAGGACCAAGAAAGAGAGAGATAGTAAGAAAATACTGATGAAAGCCCTCTTATTTCTCTCACTGTTATGAGATACGATCTTTGCTGGGCACTGCCTCTGACACAAGCTTGTAGAACATGCAGGAAAACTTAGAGAGTCTTGAAATAAAAGCACTCATGTAAGGCAAGTTTAGACGCCTCACTTCGAACAGCTGCAGCCCTGCAATACTGCCCAGATTTTCTTCCAAATTAAAGCAGCTCTCCAGTCCCATGAGAAATCAGCCCCACCTACTCTGGTATGAGCAGGGGATGCACCCCTGGTCTCCCACTTAGCCCCAGAAAGAGAACGGTGCCAGACCTCAGGCTCTCTCTGTCCCTGCGCTGCATCCTCAGCTCTTCTCCCTCCTGGTCCAGCTGCTGCCCTGGATGGTAAAAGTCTTCAGTGTGCTGCTGTCCCACCCTGGCCTGCTCCATCTCAAACCTCTCCTCCAGCTCCAGGCTCCACATACATTTTTGCTCTTTCAGGCTATCAATTACAGCCCAGTACTTTGCAACTGTTTCTTCCAGGTCTCTCTTCTGGTCTTCCATCTTGCACATCTCAGCCTTGAAGCTTTCCTCACTGTCCTTCCTCTCTCTCTCAAAGTTTTTCCTCATTAACTCAATTTCCTCCTCGTAATAGTTTATCTGTTGGGAGGAGACAGGATTTGGATATTAGCACCATGGTCCTGAGAGCTCCCCTCTCCTCCAATAGCTCTGACTCAGATTGATCTACTGGTCCCTCTCAACAGGGGACACTCTTCAGGCAGTTCTGGTCCCTACTGAACTTAGGGCAATAGTCAGTCTCACGCAGCAGCCTCTAACAAGCAGGTATTGGTGGGTCCCAGCTCTTCCCAGCAAGCAGCACAGTTCTCCCCTTTCTCCTTGCTTGCAAGGGACCCCAGACAGGACAAGGGAGAGGCCAGGGCATTATCCGCTGCTGCTCCTCATATACTTCCTCCACCCTGCAGAGTGGTCCCTTGTCCAAGACGTGGTGGTGAATAGCTGCTGCTCCCCACAGCTCCCCTGTAAACGCTAGAAACTCCAGGATTTGATGAGCACAAAGGTAGGACTGTGAAGCAGACAGAAGATCTGCAAGCAGCTTTGTGCTCCTTGAGCTGTTCGTCACCTGTGTGGCAGTTTAGGATTTACTCTTACAGTGCTGCAATGGAAACCCAGCAAGCATCCCCGACCTCTCAGTTCAGCAGCAAAAGGAGCAAAGGTGGAAACTGAGGCTTCTCACATGAGCACTCACTGCTGTCTAAAGGGAGGGCTGGGCTCCTGCTGTCACCTCAGGGCAAGCAGGTTAAAAGTGTGCTGCAAGCCCAGGGAGACAGGGCTCTGATACCCCCCCATGCCCTCAGGAGACACCTGGCTGCTTCTCCTCTTGGTCCTGTCGCTGGTTTTACTGCGACAGCAACACTGAGTAGAGTTAATCTCTGGTTCCCGTTAAGGAGCAAGACCCACACAAACATTTTGCAAGGTGACAGAGATTTCCACAAAGCCTTTGCCAGCCAGTGAGGGCTCCAAACCCTCCTACCAACTAAGATGGGCTGCGGAAGCACATGCAATAACACCAGCAGGGAGATGAGGTACCACCCTGCTCCCCAGCCTGAACTCTCCAGCAACCCTCCTGGAGCAGATGCCCCATCAGCCACGCTGTAGCAGGGTGCTTACCAGGCAGTCACTCCAAGAGGTCAGGACATCTCCCCCCAGCACCTCACCTTGGTTTCCAGCTGCACCTTCAGGTCCCACACCTGCTCTTGGAGCTGCTCCATTGAGAGTGACGTCTCTGTGCATGCAGAAGTGGGAACCAGAGGGCTGGGAGAGCGGCACACTGGCAGAGAGGAGCCCTATGAGGACAGGCCTACAAGACAGGACAGGCCTGGCTGTCCTGGTCAGGATGGCTGCAGCTTCATCGAGTCAAGTCCATACAACCCCAAAAGATGGAGATCCCCATCTATCTGGCAACCAGTCCCAGGGCTCATCACCCCTCTGGGCCAGAAGTTTTTTCCTAATGCTCAACCTGAATCTCCAAACCCACAGTTTGGGGCTACTTCCTCTTTATTATATTTTGTTTCCTCAACATCCTCAACAGTGAAAATCTGCCTGTTCACTCCCAGCTGCCTAGTCCACAGGTCACCATCACCAGCTCTCAAGTTGGAAGAGACTCAAGACTCCATCGACTACCCTCCATCTCCCTCCTCCTCACCACCCATCACCCCCTTCTTCCCTCCCATGGCTGCCCAGTGCCAGAACTGGCAGCAGCAGCTCAGGCACAACAAGCCGCCCCACACTCCCATGGAAACTCCAATCCAGAGGGAACCTTGTTCTTGCTGAGAAGATGGAGAGACACTGAACCCTCCTGCATTTTACCTCCTGCTGGCAGCCCTCTCTCAGTCCTGCTCTCCCGTAGCTGGAGACGCAGCCTTTCCAGCTCCCTCTGCAGCACTCCATTCTGGACCCACAGCACCTGAAGCAGAGACTGGTCACGATGCAACTACAAAGCTCCCCAGGGCTGTGGGGGGCCAAGCACCCACAGCTCCCAGCAGCCATGTGTACTCAGGGTCTCTTGCAGCATGAAGAGCAGAGCCCCCTTGCCAACAGTCAGAGAACAAGGCAGGGGGATTTTCTTCCATCCCAAACAGGCAGAGATGAGAGATTTTGGAAGAGCCAGGGAAGAAATACAAGCCCAGATTACTGCAACCACTATTACAAGAACCATCACTAGACACTGTAAAGCACGAAGAGCCACAAGCAACTGCCCCCACACGCAAAAGCACACAATACCAGGGGCTTCTGCAGACACCTCGGAGGGTTGGACCTCCTGAGACCCCTCCTGACTTAAACAAAACCATTGCTAGTGACCAACACACAAGAAACACCGTGATCTCAGTACGATCCCTCATACAGCCCAGAGGTTTGCATTTACATCCTCGAGACACTCCTGTGGGCATCTGGGCTAGCCAGCAAGCACTACTGTATGCAGACAAAGCAACAGCAGGATTTATGGTGAAGCAAGTCCCACAGGCTCTGGAAGGGAACATTTCTAGGTTGCAGAAGGAATAATGTGAGGCGAGAAGGTGCTGATCCCATGGGAAGCAGAGCACGAGGCAGGTCCTGCTGCCTGCTTAGCCCAGAGACACCCTCAGAGGCCAGCACAGGACTTTATCCCGTCTCAGTGCCAACATTAGCCTGCAGCAAGGAGTCCCACGGCTGAACACCACACTATGAGCCACCACATCAGTACAATGAGCCACTTCCATGAATGTGTCTGGAGCTGGGCAACTGCTTGTTTCACTTCACACCCTCCATCCCATACTGGAAGCAACAGCGTACAAGGCATCCTGCCTCCCTCTGGACTGTCCACTTTGAGCAGACATCAAATTATATCCCATATGCTGCCACCCAAGAAAATGATGGGCTGCAACAGACTATGAACTAGGATGCTTCCAAAGATCCCAATTAATAAATATTATTGAGCAGATCTAGACAAATGCAAACCCAGTTTGTTTAACCTCCACTCTAAACAGGAAAGCAGAGGAAGAGGGGGACTGATATCATTCAACAAGGGTAAAGGATAAACCCAAGTGGGTGCCTTCACAGAGGCAGATGAAGCCTGAAGGCCGAGCCTCTCCATCCACCAGCATTCTCATGGACAACTCTGGGGCTGCTCAATGGGAGGAAAAATTACAGCACCAAGCATCTTCAACCCTCTGGTGCCACCTGGAGCAATGCTGTGCTGGATAGTGCTCCAGCATGTTTGCCTTTAATTACAGCTTCAAGAGGGACTGTCTGCTGCATCCGTGAAATGGCTTTGCTGAAAATGCAGATTTCAGGCCCTGCTGGGAGGACTTGATAAGTCACTGTCTCTACTCGGTGGTATTCCCCAGTCACACATAGCACTTGGAAACAAATGGGCAATGCAATAAGCACAGGACTCGGCAGCCAAGGCACAGAGCACCCAGCAGCTCACAACAGGCAAGATACAGAAGTCACCGGAAAATGAGAGAAGGGAAACAGAGACTGTGCTCATGTCCCAGAGAGCCCAAAGCTCTGGGCAGGAGCACAGCACCCTGCAGGAGGTACAACACACACAACACCAATGCCTGGACCACACACACACCAGGTACATGGACAGGCTCACCTTGACTTTCTAGCAGAGTCCAGCAGCAACAAGTTTTGTAGGGGTTGTTAAAATGGGGCAAGAAGGAGGAAGGGAAAAACAAAAAGATAGAATAATTTCACTGATAACATGCTTTCCAAAGAAGGAGAACAGCTCTCTCTTTGCATTCAAGAAGAAATGCAACAGAGCCCAGCGTGGTCTGTCCTTATACACAGAGCTACATGGTTCCCAAACAAAATGGCCCGTGGCTACAGGGTGGCAGGAAGGAAGGAATTTACAACTCACCCCTACTCCCCCCTGCCAGTATCCCAGTAAGGGAACCAACCCATGGAAGGCTGCAGGAGCAAGGAGACAGGCTGCTTTGCTGGGGCTACAGCTGTGTCCTGCCTCCTGTCAAAGGACTCTGAGCGAGGCAAGAGGGATCCCCCCCCTCTGCACTCTGATCAGGGCTGCCTCCTTCCTCTCTCCCAGGCCAAAGTGCCCAACAGATGTGCTGATGAGAGCTGTACTTTCACAACAGCATTGCCAGAAAGCTGCCCACCCGTACCTGGCACTGCCGCTCGTACTCCAGGACAATCTCTGCAAAGCGCTCGCTCTGGCTCGGGAGCTCTAGGCTCTGGGGCTCCACCTGGCCCAACTGCACAAGCACAGGGAAACACTTCTCATCAAGGAAATTATCACCTCTCCAAAAGGAGAGGCAAAAGCTCTACTAAATCACTGGAGTCATGGTGCTACACCCATAGATTCAATTGACACCTGTGGGATGGGTCCTATGCAGAAAGAGGAGGAAAAACATTTTTCTTCATGTGTGAGAGACACCAACTACAGGCAGGCTAGCTTTCCCAAACTGGCTAACAAGATCACAGACTCATTTCTTTCCCCAGATCCATTTTACCGGGTGCCTCACTGGAGTGGAAGACACTAAAACTAACACTTTGATACTTGTGGAAAAGAAAGCTTTTCTTTTCTGGAAAACAAACTCTAAAGTTCTCACTTGAAGACTGCAGATTTGTAGAGTTTTCTACAGTTGCAAATTTTCCTCGTCCTTTTTTTTTCAAACTTCGAAAGGCCTAAATTAAAAGCCAATATTTTTTCTTTCCAGGTTGTCATTAATGAGCAGGAGAGTTCAAAGAGGGGGAGACCATAACAACTGACCCAAAATATGCAAGATTTCATAGAAAAGCGTCAATCTTTTGACGAGTTCCTGAAAAGTTCCTATTTAACCGCAACAGAGAAAGAAAGGCTACCTTGTCCTTCACAACATGGTTGAGTTCTTTCTGCAGCTCCAACACCAGCTTCTCAGAGGCCGCCAGTTTCTCAGCCATCTCTGTGACCTTGTTTTGCAGCTGTGTGTTCTCCTGCAGACAAAAAGGAGAAGATTCTCCTGATGTTGTGGGTCCTCACATCGCAGGGC
>NW_008824052.1:455461-458509 GCF_000699105.1 Pygoscelis adeliae
AAAAAACTGGCACATCAGCATGCCAAACACAGCACAGCTCACAGGAGACCCTGCTTTGGACAGCATACTGCTGATACACACCACGTGGGCTGGGGACTGGCTCATCTCTCCAGAGGACAGACGTAGGAGTGGGTTTTGCAGAATAAGAGCTAGACGGCCCCACAGGCTCATCTCTACCTCTGCTTCACAAAACTATGGTTTCCCTCACAGTCAACAAAAGCAGCAAGTCTTGAGCTATCCCGTCTGTACTTCTACACTGAACAGCACTGGGAAAATCCCAGGCACACGGATACCATCGTCTCTGCTTTTGGCATGGTCCCTGGCACAATTTTAGCCTCAGCCACCAGGTGTTCAGGTGTTACCAAGGGCCAAACCATTCCCAACAGGCAACATGGGAGTTTAATAATGTCATGGCAAGGGAACAAGCTCTGTATTTAATTCAATAGTATGGATGTGGCTGATGATTTTTCTGCATAAAACTCCTGTCCTTCCCAGTAACAGCAACACAAAGCATCCATCTTTGTCACCACCTCTGCTTTGCCCCCTCTGAAGAAGTGAAGGTGTTTCACCCAGGACAGTTTTACTTACCTTCATCATGTGGTTCAGTCTCCCTTGCAGGCTGGCCTCTTTGCCCTCAAAGAACTGTGTATCAGCCTCCAGCTTTGCTTGGTGATTGATTGCTTGCTGCAAAAGCAGCTCTTTTGCCTCTATTTCTGCCTGAACATCCCTGGGAAACAAAACCAACATGGTTGGGGCACCCGGAGCATATTCTCAGATGGCCACGAGATCCAGACACCCCCTCTCACCATGCACAAAGCAGGAGATGAGAGCTTGGTTGGAGGGATGCTGGGACAGTAGTGGGGGGGAGGGTCTTCAGGGACTTCTCTGCCACTGACACAATGGCAGAACAAGTGGGAGATTCGTAAAGAGAGCCTTGGACGGGAGGGAGAGGCTGTGAACACCCACGGGAAAACCATTTTCACTGCCCCACCAAAAGGACCTCTCCTACTTGAGCTTGCTCTGGGTGTGCTCGAGAGCGACATACCGCTCAACCAACTCCCTGCCAAGCTGCAGGCAGCGTCTCTCCACTTTCTCCAAGTCCAGCCTCGCCTTGTCCCTCTCCCTGGCGATCTGCCTCACCCGGATCCTGCAGGCACAGCAAGCAGTGCATTAAGAGACATCTCACGCACCCCACAGAAGGGGCCTCCTCACAGGCAGCAGCACCCTTACCTGAGGCACTGCAGTTTGTAACCATAGGAGGTGACAGCTGCATGCTGAAGCCCGCTCCTGGGGACCATGAGTGTGTTGTCCAAAGCTGCAGGCAGCTCTGCCAGGCTCACCTGCTCCTCCGTGCTGCTACTCAGCCTCTGCAAGGACAGCACAGACTGAAGTCACTTTCTCCCTCTTCTAACAGTGCCAACAGGACTTCTGTTGTTACACCATCTGATGATCCTCCAGTCTTTCAGAGATCCACCCCCATCTCACAGATAGGCTTAGATCACATCCACCCCAGATTTTCCCCAGCCCTGGTGTGGCCAAGCCTTGCCACCCCATCATGAACCTGACTGCAAGCGCTTCTTCCACCCTGGATGGCTGCTTGCTGAAAGGCCTTGCTGCTCACTTCACCCACCACCACCAGACAAGGCAGCACCAGAGACCTTGAGGATCTCCTCTAAGTTCTTCCAGGGCTCAGATGGCAGTGACAAGTTCAGGCTTGGCAAATCTAATGCCATTGCCAATGCTGGAGAAGAGATGTGGGCCCATGCAGCTTGGCCGGAAGGACAGACTGCTTCCCTGCGCACTCTCTTCTAACGCTGAGGAAAAAAGCAGCAGAGGTAAGTCAGTGGGACAAAATTGGTAGACAAAAACTGACAGCTTTCAATACTGAAAGGAAACTCCAGGGACGCCATCAATATTGGAGAACGTTCTAAAAACAACCCCAAGCTGCCAGGAGGGAGATGTCCTGAGCTAACCTTAAGGCAGCCACAAGGAGCAGTATGACAGGCACAGACCATGCACTTTGGTCTCCCTACTAACCCATGAAAACTCAGTATCCACAGAAAGACCAGTGTGGAAAGTTATATAGCATCAGAGGGTCTTGTGAAAACTGTCATATGGGGACTGCCAGTCAACATTTTGTTTGATCTAGAAGCTAAAATTGGGTTCAGGTCAGCTTGAAAGGTAAATGAGATTCAGCCAAGCTGAACCAAAAAGCAGAACCCAGAAAGCTGATACAGAACTGTAACACCTCCAAGAGCACCAATTTCTTGCCAGGTTTGGAGGAAGCCTATCCTGAGAGAACTGTTACCTCAAAGTCTTAAGCCAAAAGAACCTGAAACAATTCTTTTTTTCTTTTTCCTTTTTTTTTTTTCTTTTAGAGCTGTTTTGCTCAGGATCCTGGCTGGAGCTGTCCCAGCTGTCAGGGTAACGAGCTATTCATTTCTACTTTTGTGCATTAAAGCGCCGTTACTTCAAAAGCATTTGCAAATGCCTTGCCTGTCCTTGGAATTAAAAGCACTAAGGAGAAAGAAATATTTTACATCAAACAAAGAAAATGTGGATGAAACTTGCTCCATGCACTAAAAAGGGGACAACCTGAGCCATGAGAGGTGCAGAGATGTCAGTGCTTCTGAAGCGAATGAATTGGGGTGATCTTCCCCCTCTGCTAGGATATGCATTCCTCTCCCTCCCGTAAAAAGATGAGGCTCGACAGCCCTCTGTTGTTCTGTATTACCATCCCACTCCACCTGGACAGGGTTTGCTCCTACTCAGGCAGCTCCCAAGGGAGCTTTTCGGTCACCATGCAGTGGGTGAAGTCGACCATACCCAAAAACTGACTGACAAGTGGAAAATTCTCCCCAAGTCATCACCCTCAGGTGCCCAACTAATGTCTATTAAATCACCCCCTTGTGAAACGAAACAGCTTGGCCTGAATTGTTCTCAGTAGAACCCATTCTTTAGCCTCCTTGTTTGTGGGGAAACGGACAGAGAAACCTTTGTAAGTGTGATGGATGGATTTGTGTCTGAATTCCCTGCAGGACATTGTAG
>NW_008824052.1:458529-460110 GCF_000699105.1 Pygoscelis adeliae
GTAGGGAACTGGCAACGACTTATGGTTCATTATCCAAAGTTAATGGAAATCACCTCCAAGGAGCTGCAGATCAAGGCCATCAACCAGGATCCTTTTTATAAAGAAATCTTTCTGCCTTTCAGCTCACCCCATGAAGTGCTGACAGTCTTGGCTGCTTGAGAGATGTTGATGTACCTTGGAAAAAGGTGGTCATGTGGCTGAACAAGCCAAACTGCAACTCCTCAAAGCATCCACAACAAGGATGACGGGGACCAAGCAGCATGACTCCCCTGTCACAAACTCAGTCCAGGCATGTTAGCACCACGCCACCCTTCCACATTTCCCCGCAAATCCTAGAGGATCTGTACCATGTCCTCTCCTGATGGCTTGCCAATACATCACACATAGGGAGGAGGTAGGCCATCATACCTTGTGCCTCCAGCGTCACGTTCACAAGAGCTTTATCACTTTCAGCCTCTTTGTTTGCCTTCAGGCTCTGTAATGAGAAAAATGAGGAAAGAGCATCAGTCGTAGTCTGCCCCAGGGCAGGGGTCACACACCCCAAACCTGCTGGCTCCGCTCAAACATGCAGCTGCTGACACACCTGCTTACAATCAGAATGGGAACAACCCATGTGAAGCACTCAGCCTGACTCACTCAGGCACCCTCAGACACACTGGGACTGGATGTTGGTGGTTTTCTACAACTTCATTTTGCCATGTCAAACATTTTAGGTCAGGACTCAGAAGAGTGCCCCGCCAAGCAGGAGAGAGCCTTTTCCCACAGCAGTTTAAGGGTTTGTTCAGAGATCAGCCAAGTATCCAGGGTACCTATGGCGGGAGGACCGTTAAATCTGCCCTCTGCTCAAGGATGAAAAAAACATTGTAGGAGGAGGAGAAAAAGGGGAAAAGATGGAAGATGGAAATCCTGCTGCAATCTCAGATGGGAATGGAGGATAAGGGGGTGCAGCATGCCCACATCCAAACACTCTGCCCCAAAAGCAAACACAGAGATCCAGCTCTGTGAAAACTGGATCCCAGCTGCTTGCATGACACGGACGGAGAAATGGAGAGCATCAGCTGATGAAAGGCAGAGCAAAGCATGGGTCCTTCTCCTCTGGTCTCTGTTGGGAACCTCTAAATCTCGTTCAACTGCCTGGTCTGAGCTCAGGTTTGCAAATCAACCCTCGTTTGACTCCCCTGAGCTTGCAGAAGAGGTGGTATGGTCTGACAGCCAGCCCATCCTCCCCCTGCAAATTGTCTGGGGTGTTCTTGGGTCTGGACACTGGGCTTTCACAGGGGCAAGGCAGGCTGTACACATAAGGCGTCAGCACTTATGGTTTTCCAAGGGGGACACACCACCACGAAACCAGAGATCAGGGCACATCCACCTCATCTTCAAGCAACACGTTAAGCAGAGAACCGAACCCGTGCTCCCCATGCGTAACCTCCATCTCCCTTTCCAAGGTGTTTTAAGAACGGCCTACAGCTTCAGAGGAGGCGAACGGGCCACACAGGCGGAAGTGGCGGTAGCCGGCCCACGGCACACTCTGCAGAGACGCAGCTATCTGCAGGCCGCACGCCACGGCTCGGCTGGAGGGGC
>NW_008824052.1:461208-491675 GCF_000699105.1 Pygoscelis adeliae
CGGTAACGGCCGCCTCCGCAGGTTTTGAGAAGCCCTCGGCCATCCAGCAGAGAGCCATCAAGCAGATCATCAAGGGGAGAGACGTGATCGCCCAGTAAGTGGGGCTGCCGGCGAGGGGGCGGCTTGCTCGCGGGTGGGAGGAGCGTGTGCCCTGAGGAGGTTACGGGCCCTGGAGGGGGGGTGTCAGTCACGCTCGTTCTTGAAGGTGGAAGCGAGAACTGTCAGTCGTCCACGGCTGCTGCTTGGCAGGATTAGGGAAATCACATCACGAGCGGTATGGGGTGAAATTGGCTAACTTGCACATAGGCTGTGATCCTAACAGTTGTTAATGTCAAAGTTTATTAGGTTTAGGTGTGTCACTAATAAAGATTCAGCCAAGATATTGCGTGTGCTCAATAAATAGGGCTCTGAGACTCTTGGGAATGTTTTCCAGCAAAGCCAGAGAAGTATAGAGACAACTGCAGTCTTAATCGAGGGAAAAAGTAAGCAGAAGAAAATCTATTATGTCTCTAGAGACAAAGAAGGACATGCGTCCCACTGAAAAAAAATCCTTTCTAGGTCACTAGTGGGAATTGCTAGCCTTCCAAATTGTATTGGCTTATCTACTGTTTACTTTAAAAGAAAAGAAGTTACATATGGCAAATTGCAGGAAATTAAAATGCTGGTCTGATAAGGAGTAAACATGCCAGAGCTGGGGACCCTGCAGCGGAGTGCTCTGTTCCTGATATTGCAGTTCTCAAAGCTGCTTGTCTGCAGATCACACTGTGATTGTTAACAGAACTTTGTCAGATACACTGTTGGCAATATTGACTTCTTTGCAATGAAGGAGTGGCAAAGAGTCGAGAAGTGGAATATGTTGAAATTGCCTATATTGTTTGTCCAGACGTCCAGGCTATTCACCAAACATCTGTTTCTCAGGTCACAGTCAGGAACAGGGAAGACAGCAACGTTCTCCATCTCTGTTCTGCAGTGCCTGGATATACAGGTAATTTCATAGCACGTGCTAAAAATGTTTTTTAACTAAATCGGTAGAGTCTTCATCATAAAAGCCTTCATTTTTGGAATGAATAAATGAAGCTTTACATTGAAAACTTTTAATTACGAGCAGTGAACTTCAGACAAATTTCTGGCTGAAAATTTCACCAGACTCTACTCTGTTAACAATTTAACTGTTAAACCCACCTTGGCAAAGTAAGTCCAGATAAAGTCTTGTAATTACAAAGTTGGCTTTAACAGCTGACCTCTTTCACATACTTATTAGAGGGCTAAATTAATTTCTAAGCAGGCAGAATTGTCCTCAAACAGTCCTAACAGCATCAGCAACCTGTCTGAACAGTTGCTGCACATTGCACAGAATCAAACCTAGTTTTTTGACTGACAAATGTTTGCTTTTGTTCTAGTCAGGGGTATCGTGTCCATCCGATTGTTTTTTAAGTATAACTTGAATGTGTAGATGCTGTTGAATAAAATGATGATTTTCAGTGGGCCAGTACCCTCTTAAATAAAGCTTGGATTGTTATTCACATGTCACTGCTTGGGGACATAAAAATAAATGTTGCATGTTCTAAATGAAAAGGTCAGCTTTATGCTTCATTTCTGTAAAGTGCTCATAATATTTTTCAAATGTGACACTTTAAAATGTTATCTTGGAATCGTTGTGACATGCAAGATTTTTATCTGAACTGAACATTGAAAAGGAAGTGATTTAAATTTATTTCTATTCTTTTGCAAGAAAAGTGCACACTTTTATAATTGTTTTCAGAAATTAGGTTGGAATGAAAATGAGGTATCAAGGAACTGCTTAAGTCCTGTCTTGTCAAAAGTAGCTTAAGAGACTGTTACTGTGTAAGTGCTCTGTGTGAGAGCAGCTTTCTAGGTGTACTGACCCTTGCAAACACTAGGTTTTAGCACAAAATTCTATGATTAGTCCTTCAGATGTGACATTTCAGAGTACTGTGGGATCCGTAATCTCTGTTACGCTTGGATGATATCTGCCCTGTGATTAACTGCCACGTGATCACCTGTTTTAATCAGGTTCGTGAGACCCAGGCATTGATCTTGGCACCAACTCGGGAGCTGGCTGTACAGATTCAGAAGGTAGGAGCATTTAAATTGCCACCTGTAAAGCACTCGCAAGGCCTGGGGCCGATTCTCAGGTGTTCCCCAGCAGGCCTCAAAGCACAGCTTCTGCTTTTTCTTTCTGTTCCTGAAAGGAATCAGAAATTCTGATAAAGGGCTGTTTTGCTTATCTGCATTATATCCATTCTTGCTTACGTGACCATGTTGGCTAGCCATCTAAGGTTTTACACATTCCTAACTGAATTTTTAAGGACAGCACTTCTAAAGCGGTTGTGATCCCCAGGGAACTGAGTTCCCAGTGTTTGAAAGCCTGCTGTTGAGGAGGTTTGGGTAACAGACATAAAAAAAATCCCTCTAACTGCTTGTGCTTACATCTCTCTAAAAAAAACACTGTATGGCTGTGCAGACCTGCATCTCTTCACAAATGCAAACTTCATGAGAGCTCAGTTAATTAAGCCATTCCTTTGTATCAACACAGGGTCTTCTTGCTCTGGGAGACTACATGAATGTCCAGTGTCACGCCTGCATTGGAGGGACCAACGTGGGTGAAGATATCCGAAAACTGGATTATGGGCAGCATGTTGTTGCTGGCACTCCAGGCCGTGTGTTTGGTAAGGAGACGTGGGAGGCTACATCACCTCCAGGCTCAGACCCGAGTTGAGCCATGGGAACCTCCTGCAACTTCTGTGCACTTAGATTTGAAATAGCATGAAAATTACATTTATTGTGACACCATTAATGTAACATTAATGTGAAGTATAACAAGGTAACAACTTACAGTACTAATAGCTGGAAAAGACTAGAGAGAAATCAACAGGGACAGTATTTGGCTTTTCTCTGTTTATATTTTGCTTTTCATTGTTGAAGTGTTTCTCTATACGGTGGCATGGGAACAAAGAGTATTTTTTAAGCAGAAAATAGTACAATCTCAGGAAATACTTCAGAATCTTGGAGGAGATGATAGAAGCTGGGTCTATCTGAATTCCAAAGTTAGGTCCACATTTTCTGTGTACTGGCCATCGCTCTCTCTTTGTTAAATTCATGTGCACTTGCAGCTGGTACTTTTCTGGTTTCATTGCATGAAGATTTTTATATTTACTGTTCATGGCAGTTACCACAGTGATAGTTTTAGCCTTCAAGCTCACATATTCTGGATCTCTGAGAAACAGGCAGCACTTTCTTACTCAAGCACCTGTCACTGGGAGAAGGTAGAGCTCCACAAGCAAAAAAAACCCAAAAAATTAGCAGCTGCCAAACTGGGCTGGCTTTGAACAGCACACTAACAGCAAATACTTTTCTATCGCAGTATTAGGGGATTACACAAAGCCATGTGCTCTTTCAAACAGGATGTGGATTTGCCCAGCCTGTTGACAAAAAGTTCATGTAGCGTTTTGCATTTCTCGCATCCAGCTGCAGTTACTGTGGGAGACTGGGTCACCTGTCCTGTGCAGTTAGCAAATAGCATCCCACGGCTTGGACTCTCGGAGCTTCCCTGCAGTCAGTGCTCCCTTAGCTGGGCTGCAGAGACGTGCCCCTAGGTTGCAGGGTGCAGTGGGCACGCTGTGGCCTTTGGATGTGCCTTCCGTCACCAAACACCAGTCTCTTTTGGCAGCAGGGGAAGTGCTTGTCCCTCCTCCACTGAAATGCCCTGCTAGCAGTTGGGAGCAGTGTAGGCTCACTTGCTTTCAGAGCCTTTTCATCTTACAGAGTGAAATCTTACAGATATGATTCGTCGTCGAAGTTTAAGGACTCGTGCCATCAAAATGCTGGTTTTGGATGAAGCAGATGAAATGCTCAATAAAGGTAAAATATTTGTTTCCCTTTTACTTCCTTTCTTCTTACCTCTTTGAGATGCCAGAGTGTCCCAGCTGGCAGTCCCGCTTCTAAAAAAAATTGGGTTTGTCCAAGTTAGACTATTATAGTTAATTATAGGCTCTAAGAGGTTGAACTAATGAATATGTCTTCTCTGATTTAGTTGTAGTGTCCTTTTCAATAGTTAAAAATTCTTGAGCACTGCCTTTCATACTTTCCTGTGTACCACAGCCGCATTGTAGTGGGTTTGGGAAAATTAGGAAGAGATGAGCAATATGTGACACTGGCTTTGCGTTACTGATTGACTCATTAATGTTCATCTCATAACATAGGCCCAATACTGAATTCCAGATCAAATTGTGAAAGAGCAGGGTATTTGGGAGAAAGATGTGCTAACTGTTCTGTGCTACTTGATTTGCTTTTCAGGTTTTAAGGAGCAGATTTATGATGTGTACAGATACTTGCCTCCAGCTACACAGGTGGTTCTGATCAGCGCCACTTTGCCTCATGAAATTCTGGAGATGACCAACAAATTCATGACAGACCCCATTCGCATCTTGGTGAAACGGTGAGTGAGTTTCCTTGGAAAGAACAGGAGCTCTTTGAGTTGGTCCAGCCCTGGGCAGTTCACAGTATTAACTTATTTAAATGTGCAGAATCTCTCTCTCATGTTCCTTCTCACCATTGCAGTTTCTCTAGGTGTTTGCAGACATCCTCATATCCTGTTTTCCAGCAGAGGCCGACTTGTCTCTCTGACTTTATCCTTGTCCAGTTCTGTTTGCTGCTGCTCAGCCTGACTGCCCCCCACCCCCTCATCCTCCCCATGTACGGCAGTCTCTTCTGGAAATCCCTCTTTCACACCTACCCAATTCCTGTGCTCCTCCAGAGGATTTTTGTAGGCCTCCTCCATTAATTTGCTATTATATAGCAAGCCAAAAAAGCCTTTAGCTGGCTGATCCGGAATGCCCTTGAAATTGTAGCTTATGCCTGGTGGTGTCACAGGTCCTCGTGCACTGGAACTCAGCAGGAGTCAAGAGGGGTAAGTGTAGGCAGCCTGACAGGAGGAGCCCCCCTCTTGCCTGATCTCTTACACTGCCCCATTTACCTTTCTTCCGTCTCTCTTGTCAAGAAGCTTCAGTGTAAAAATGATGAGAACAGACATGTTTCCTTTTGAAGCTGTCTAGAGCAGAGGGGGCGCCCCGGGAGTTTTAGTCTCTGTTGCACGGGTCGCGTTGGAGGCCCTTCTTAGAGCAGACTTCTCCAGGGACTTTCTAGAGCAACTTGGACTTGTGCATGGACCCAGCAACCCACAGCACACAGGGCAGAGGTGTGATCTCCACTGAAGCACACCCAGCCCTTCTAACTGCATTGTATGTATTCACCTACTTGTGGTGTGGTATAGCTGTTCTTCTTCCCTACAGTGATGAGTTGACCCTCGAAGGAATCAAGCAGTTTTTCGTGGCTGTGGAGAGGGAAGAATGGAAGTTTGATACCTTGTGCGATCTCTATGACACACTCACAATCACCCAGGCTGTCATCTTCTGCAACACCAAGAGAAAGGTACAGCACCCATCAGATGGGCATGTTACTTTCGGAGGGTCACTTAGAGGAGAATGCTAGTACAAACCCAGTTAAGAGGTCTGGTGGTTTCCCCATTTGGGAATAGTTTAGTAAGAACAGAGGTTATACATTTGTCTGGGATGTGCCTAGCTTAAACAACTGGTTATAGGTGGACCTGATATAGTTGCCTCTTTAGAGAAGTAGAACTGATCGGGTAAGAATGTGCTTATTCTTCTAATTGCTTATAATCCCTGAAACAAAATGACACTTTCTGAATAAATGCCCTTAATTCCTGTCCCTTCAGGGCTCGTGGAGCCCTGTATCATATAGCCGATGCTTTGTAAGGATTATTTACTTCGTTTAGCTCCAGAATGCTTGTTGAAGTGTCTCTCAGCATATGTCTCCACAAAAATTCTCCAAGCACAGCTAGCGCATTTGGCTGTCCTGAGCAAAGAGCTAACCCAGGCTGCTTGGCTGTATGCACAGGTAGACTGGCTCACGGAGAAAATGAGAGAAGCCAACTTCACAGTTTCATCCATGCACGGGGACATGCCACAGAAGGAGAGAGAGTCCATTATGAAAGAGTTCAGATCTGGCGCAAGGTAAATGCCTTAAACAAGTGTTGCTTGCAGCATTGCTACCTCAAGGCAGGATTTCTTCTAGCGTCTGAAGGGAACAGGCCTCAGAAACCCATAAAACCTCTCCTCTCTGAAGGCCTTGTTCAGCTTAAATTAGGAAGAGCTCTGATTCCCGTCTATCCCCCTGTGGTGTCGCAGGGTTGGGAGGTTGCCGCTTTCCAAGGAGGGATGCTCATAGGCATAGAGCTAGTCTGTTTTATTTTGCTGAAGAGGTTGGGAATTGCTGCATTTAAAATAAGTCAAGGAAAAAAATATTTGGGCTCTGTCCTGTATTTTAAACTCTTAGGAGTGTCGTATTCTTTCTGAAAGATCAAAGCTGTCTTGGTACTGGCGGTCTTCACTGAAGTTTGATGACGCTGCATGGAACAGCTTTCCTTAAGGCAGCAGAAGTGTGGACGCTGCCAGTCTGCTGTGTGGAGGGAGGAGCGCAGAATAGCAGGGGATGCCCTGTGCTGGAGACTACAACTTCTCAGCTCTCACACCCACCTCAGTGGGGTGGAACAGCCGTAACTGTCCCCTTCTCTTTGCAGCCGAGTCCTTATTTCAACAGATGTTTGGGCTAGAGGCCTGGACGTGCCTCAGGTGTCCCTGATCATTAACTACGACTTGCCCAACAACAGAGAACTTTACATACACAGGTAAGCTTGGCCTTCACGGGGGGGAGTGTGGCTGGATTACCCTTCCTCAAGGTGGCTCCTATCTCTCTTTCCTTCTGCCTCCACAGAATTGGCCGGTCAGGCAGATACGGCCGAAAAGGTGTAGCGATCAATTTTGTGAAGAATGACGACATCCGCATCCTGCGAGACATTGAGCAGTACTACTCCACCCAGATAGATGAGATGCCCATGAACGGTGAGTGCAGGCCAGCCCCAGCCAGGCTGCTGCCCTCCTCCGGTTGGGAACGGGTGTCCTGCGTTTGAAACAGAACCGGCAGATGCTTTGTTTTGCCACATGCCTCATTCCCAAGCCCGACCCATCTTTGCTTCCCCTGGGGAAGAACCTGGGAGCAGCAGTAGGTGCGCTGTACTGCTGGGCTGTGGCTCCCGGCACGCGGGGTGCATACTTACATTCTCTCATTTTCTCTTATTTCAGTTGCTGATCTTATCTGAAGGGCCATGTTTACCAGGGAGTTGTACTATTTGGTAGCCTCCATAATTCGGTTTTGGACCCACATCCTTTTATCATATTGCTGATCGTATGTTCTTGAGTTGAGCTGCGCTTGGGAACTTGTGTAAATAATGTCTTTACTCCCACCCACGTTTTTCAGTAATAAAAAAGGAAGTTTTACCATAACCTGTGCTCAGTTACTTTAACCCAAGATAGTAACAGGCAGGGAGTTCTGAGATACTGCGTACTTGGCTAGCACAATCAAAAAAAACACTTGACACTGAGTAGGTTCATAAAATACAGGGCTTCCTGTTCCCCACCCATTCATTATCGCTGTGCCACAGTACCTGATGCACTCCTTAGTTTCCTTAACTTGACTCTTAAGGATCAGCCATCTACAGGAAAAATCTGTGGCCTGTCCCTAGCCTGCTCTAAGAAAATTGAGTTACAAGATAGCCAGAAAAGAAATTTCCTGTTGTTATGCCTTTCGGGAGCCAGAAATCACATCGCTTGTTGCTCTGGGTGAGTATTTCCCCTCCCAAGGACTCGAGCAGGCGCTTGTGAGGGTGAGTGCCTCTTTAACCTGATGCCAGCTGGAGAAATGTATTCTTATCAGCATTTCCTGAAGTAACAAAAGAGCAAGTACCTTTTATCTCATCACTTTGTCCACCCATCTCTGATGCTGTAGCTTGTTACATCTTCCCGTTCGCCTCTCCTAATCTGCCTCCCTACAGCATTATGCTGTACTTTGCCAGCCCCAGTATCGTCTGCCGCGTAGCTTTCCTACCTAGCTCTGCTGTGTCCTTTTTTGAGGCAAGAGTTGGCCAGAGCAATACCGCTGGCGTGGTGTAAGTTAGTTACCGTGTTTCGCTCTAATGCTTTTTCTGTTAAATTGGTTGTTGCTTGCTTGGGGAGGACAGGGGAAGCAAGGCCTTGGGACCCCACCAGTTTGCATGGAACTGGAACAGCTCTCGGAGCTCCTTGCCCGAGTCAGTAGCAGAGTAGCCCTGGGTAGAGAAAGTGAGTGTCTGTATCTCCTGTATGCCCCCACGTAGCCCGCTAGTGAAGTTAAGTTCCTCTGTTCCCCTGTACCTGCTCTGTGCACGGTCCTGACGTTCTTCACGGTACTTGGGCATAAGTTGAGAAATACTAACCTCACTTTATTGGGAAACCCCTTACAATAGTATTCTTAGTAGAGGTGCGGCTGCTACAGCTTCATGCCCCCATTTGCAGCCAGCAGCAAGGCTGAGCCAGCATTCCTGGTAGGCCCACACACAACACATGCTCACGCCATCCATGCAGGCGTTCAGCACCGGCACAAACAGCACCAATACCCTCATCCTGTCCCTCTCCAGCTGATCAGGATGACGGTCTGTTAGTGGGAAATGTGCAGACATGCACGGAGAATGGAGTCCCCTCTCCCAGGGAGAGGGTGAGAAACGGAGTTAACTGAGAAAACAGGACAGACACGGCCAGACAAGAACATTCACTAGCAACCTGTTACCATATGACCAGCCCCTCTTATCCCCTTAATCATTCATTTCCCACACTTGCTCCTCCCAAAAATCACCTTGATCCCTCCCACAAAGTTGGGGGGTTTTTGCATTAATTCTGCAACTTCCTGGCCCAGGGTTCAGGAACTCGCTCCCCCTACACGCCCTGTTTCAGTCCTCTACTTGGAGGGGCAGAGTCTGGATAAAGCCTTCCGGCTTCACTGTCCACATCCCAGACAGAGTTCTACTCCCGCTGTCACTGCAGGGCGAGCGGGGCCTCGCACAGCCTCGCATCCGACTCGCACCTTCCCAGAGAACGCAAGCAGCAAAGGCAAGCACAGCCCTCCAAGCCCCCTGTGCGACTCTAGTCACTTGACTAATAAAGAGATTCGTCACCAAAGCATCAGATTGTTTAAATAACAGTATTTAATCTGTACAGTTTGAGAGAAGATATCATAAAATGCAACATTCCTACCTCATCTTCAGCATCATTCACCTGGAGCTGAGCCCTCGTCTCCAGAGGGCAGGTAACCACCAACCACTCCCCAGCAGTTCTTTATGGTACAAAAGTCACAGTGCAATTGCTTTAGTCCTAGACAGATGATTTCCCTCACTCGAGAGAGGGGAGACTGATGAAGCTCAAATGTTGATGGAAATTGTTACCATTTAGGAATGCAGAAAAACCAGCTATTGCACACAGTCATTTCCAGCTGAAACTACAGCAGTCAGTTATTTAGCTGCCTTTACACTCCACGCGTCTGAAAATGCCTTAGTTGATACTGATTTAGCCAAGAGTGAAAATAGAGCCGGTAACAAGATTTCAGAATGACACAGTTGTTGGAGGGCAGAAGCTGACAGGTAACTCCACAAGTCAAGAAGCGCGCTTTAGAATACCAGAAAGTTTTCCTATATAGGGAGGGGATATGAGCTAGACAGATGTCATCTTTCAGAGACACGCATGAGAGGAACATCGGCTTCAATAGAAAGCTATGAAGTACAATAGACAATTTGTTCATATAATTGTCAGGATAAGTATTTAACATAGTTTATGTAGTAGAATACATACTCAAACATCTTTTAAAAATAAGCACGAATTTCATTTCATATATACACAACTGATTTTAATCATGTACTGAAAATAAATTACAGGAAATAACTTTAAAATGCAACAGAAGACAAGAGTTTCACAACAAACATTCCCATTGATTTTCCCAAGGGGGTGAGAGATTGCAGTGCTCAAGGCAGGTAAATATCACAAATATATCAAAAAACTTCAAATCGTTGATGCATTCACACAT
Source organism: Pygoscelis adeliae (assembly GCF_000699105.1). Classification (NCBI taxonomy): domain Eukaryota; kingdom Metazoa; phylum Chordata; class Aves; order Sphenisciformes; family Spheniscidae; genus Pygoscelis; species Pygoscelis adeliae. The sequence goes on from NW_008824052.1 coordinate 471,196, forward strand.
TTATATGAGCCACAAACATTCCTTTACAGGGACTGCACTTAGCTACCACAGAACCAGGTTTTGCCATAAACTACAAAACTTTGATACAAAATTGTATTTATATATTTATATTTCATATACATGCCCTATCTGTGATTTCTTAAAAAATAAAAACTAAACACACTGTACAGACAATCCTAACTCATTGCTTGGTAGCTGTAGGCAACATTTTTGGATGGAATTTCTCCCCAGTAGAATTAATGGCAATATTATATACAGGAAGGCTAAACTGCAAAAGACAGCTCAGTTCTGATATGCAGCTCCCTCAGGACCAGGTCTGCGAGTTCAAGGCAAGACACCGTATGCTCTGACCCCACCGCCTCCCTCACAGGTCAGTTCTGCCATCGGCAGCGTGAGGAACCAATACATGCATTTGTGTAACACTGGTATAAAAGGCAATAAAGCAAGATACATATTGTGATGTAGTGGCTCTAATGGCTTCACGGACTCGGTACACTCGACGCACAGAAACGCTCGTTAGAGGTGGCGAAGGGATGCTGTGGAACTGGGTACATTTGTGCGGGTCCGATCATTGTACTTCCCTGAAATTACCTCCTGCAGAGGACAGACTCCCACTGTAAGCCAGAGACTGCATCAACTCAAACACTGGGGGAAGGTCCCTCCCCCCCCCACCCCCCAAACACGCACGTGCATGGTTCACCAGGACTATACATAAAACAGACACCCTCCCTCCCACACCCAGCGGTCTCCATGGCACCAATTTGTCTTAGAAGCAGAGCACTGACAAACTTACTCTTCCCAGGTGATGGCAGCAATCTGTGAAGCCAGTCACACTAAACTACTTCTACAGTTGATTGTAAACTTTGGTTTATTTTTTATTTATTTTATTATTGAGTTCTCATGGTACAGCAAGCATGTCTAGGATGAGAGGGCAGAGTTGAAGAGGAGATGAACTGTCAGTCTGTCTTTAGTCTGGCATGGTGAGACACCTGCTCGGTCAGGCCTGCTTTGATAGAGTTTTTTACAGACTGTCTCATATGATCCTCCATCAAATTATCACTCATGGGCTTCAACACCTGTGGAATGAGAAACATGCAAAAGAAACAAAAAAAATGAGGTAACCAAGGAAAATAAAATACAAAAACATACAAAGAGATGAGACTTGAAATAATGAAAAAACTTAGAATGCTGAAGTCTGACACAAACTGGCATGAACTGAAAGAGAAATGAGTTTTGCTGCTACGGTAATGAGGTTAAATCAGTCACATGCTATGAACACAAGTGAAATCCCTCCTATACAGCAGTATTTCACTGAATTCAAACCACTTTACAGTTCCTAGAAGGATGGATGTGCAATTCCATACCCTATATGCAGCATCAGTCTGGTATGGTTACAGCATTTATGCAGACCGGCCCAGACGGTCCAGCTTATTGTCCTATATGTGTAAGTGTGAACACTTCAGATACAGAAAGAAAGTTAAAAATACTGGCTAGTTTTTCTTCTTGTTATTGTTGGATGAGAGTCGCTGTCGCGGCACTGATGTAAGAGCACGGCGAATCGTTCGGCGTCTAAGGACTTCAAAGAGTTTGGAAAACACCTAAAACACGAATTCAGCTGTTAGGAAAAGCGTCTCTTAGAAGGGCAGCAGAAAAAGTCAATCAAGTTCAGAAAAAGAAACTGACTGTCAGTAACTTCTCACCTTCCTGGGATTCCTCTGAAGCAAGGAGGGAAAAGAAAGGCAGAGATTCAGAAAAATCAATAGCAAGAACATGGTATATAATCAGAGTGACTCAGACAGGACCCGTAGGTGCTTTGCACATTATTGGTGATGCAGAACTGTAGCAACACCACCAGCAAGCTCTTTTGGAGACCACCTTCCCCTAGCCCACAAAAGGCAAGCTCCTGCTAGCACAAGCCAAGTTCTCCCCTTCCCAGGGAAGGTCAGCAGTCAAACCAAGCCTTATGTGCTCTAGGTACCCCACAGCAGCAGCTGCACTCAGTGAGTACTACACGTAGAACTGACACCTTCCACTTGTCTTGCGGTGCTCTTCGGCCCCAGGCTCCAAAGTGAGAAGCTACAGTGGTACAGGAGAGCCTCAGTTTTAATCACTAGTTAGGGGTGTAACTCAAAATTTAGTACCCTGATGTTCATTTCCCTCCTATTATTAGAAATCCACTTTTTCTGCTCCAGTGTAACTCATAACCTTACCTGGTTGCTCAGATAGGTCTAGTGTACCACTACCTACGATGAGCCTTGAACAGTCATTTTTCAGACGTAGCAGAGAGCCTATAGAAGGCTCCAGCTAGTTATTTGCTCGTGCCTTGTAGGACCCATTTTAATGTCATCCCAGGTAAGTTCAGCGAGCCCTTTATTTCTAGTAACAACAGGACCAAAGTGTTTTCCTTCTGCTGGCCCTGGACATAGCTACTCGGAATGCTCCAAACACTACCTGTAAGGATGACAGTTGGTCAGGAATTCTCTATATTGGCTTTACTGACACAGCTGTGTCAACTGGATTCAGGCAGCAAAATCTCTGTACAGAAGGCTTTCTCCTCCAGCTTTGGTACTCTTACACTCATGTCGTCTTTTCTTTCAGGAATTAGTCTGTCTGGTGAGTATTTCTTGCAACAGCAGTTGCACCAACTGAAGTTGTCACAGACAACACAAAACTTCCTGAAGGAAGAAACCTGCTCTACATCCTCTTGTAGCAGTTGCTGCAAGTCATCAGCCAGTTCTCTCTGAGGTCTAATTAGCCCTCCAGCATCACACCACCAGGTGAGGTGAGGGAGGGCAGCAGTGTTTCACCTTCCCCATTTCTTGCACCACTTGAGATATTTTATCTACCACACCCATAGGGCAAGTTTATCACTTTAAACATACCTTTAAAAGCAGAATTCCTTACTCTGAAAAAGTAACAAGGTTTTTAAAGAGTCCCTCCACTCCTCACCGTCCAAGCACCTAGTAAGGCCTTTAAGTAACACTGTTTTGGTAATATCCTAAGCTTGTTTAACATTCTTTGTGTGCGGCATCTCTTACTGAAGAGAGCAGTCACACTTCTGAGCTGATTTTCCCTTTGGCAGCACTAGCATTCTCCATTAGGTCTAGACCAGCTTTTCACTCACAGCACTGAACAGAAACTGTTTGATATGTCTGCCCGAGAAAGGAAGATTTTGCATTAAAAACAGATACCAACCTGTTCCCATATAGCTTCAGCGATCTGATCAATGGCTGTTCCAACTTCTCTGAATTCCCCAGAGTACTTAACATATGCCCAAGTACAAAACGATATAAGAGCCATCCCCAGCATGAGATTACACAGGGTAGCTATGGAGTTCATACCAAGGAACCCAGTCAGTCCTGAGGTTATATACATGGCAAACATGACTGCAAATAGAGTGGCAGGGGTACGAGCAGCATAAAAGATGTTTTTGCCATCGTTGTGCTTCACAAAGTTTGCATAGATCTCGTCGATTTCCACTTCAAGCTGTTCCTGGTAGCGCTGACAGAACTCCTCCCCTCCCATCTTCTTCACCGAGCGGAACTGCCTGACAGCTGACTCTCTGAAATCCTGGTGCTTCTGCTCAAGGTCCGATGGGGCAATGTAAGGCTTATCTCCCCCACAAACCTGTCAGAGCAATCAGAGATGAGGTCATCACACCTTGAGTATCTTCTGCTGTACAGAAAGCAAACCTGCTCCTCACTGCCCCCCTCTCAAGCCAGCATCAGACTACCTCCTGCAGCTTTCTTGGCTCTGTAAGCTCTAGAGTCCTGTCGCAGGTGAAGCAGCTAAAGGTACTTTGCATCATGGCACAGCAAGAGCCTTATGTGTCTAATCACATACAGAGCTATAGCACATGACTGAACTCATACTTTCAACTGTTCTCTTTGGGCAAGCCCAGAAGGACAGGACATCAGCCACATGTACTTTCCTGTTATGAAAAGGTGAAATAAAGGAACACCAGGAGGCAGAGAAAGCTTGGCTTGAGGAAGGTTAAGGAGAACTCTGAAGGCCACAAGCCCTCCCCTCACCTTTTTACTCCTGGTCACCCATCTCAGTGAGAGGGTCAGTGCAGAACTTGGACAAACAGGGTAGATTTTGCCCACTCAACAAGTTTATTCCTGTTTATTGCTGCCACTAGCAGGCTCCATGGAACTTACCAGGTGATATGAATTAACAAGAACTAGCTGCTGACACCTTTAGCCTATTCTTCCCTAGACTGCCCTCTAGGCTTGATTCTGATCAGCTTGTAAAAGTATGTTTCTGCTGAAGGGACAAGACCATGAACTCAAATGGATACCCATGATGTGGACACCCACCATCTTCCTCTCCCTGAATCAGCATGGGTATGAAAATGGTTAGACTCCACGGACATCTCCTTTGTAAGACTGATTTCTGACCTCTCGAGGACTATGATTAGAGATTGCCTAGGCCATCAGAGACATACATATGTCAGATCAGCTCCAACTCCTCCAGACCCTCACAGTCAGACTATGCCTAAAAACGGAAGATTCTTTCCATATGATGTCAAACAACAGCCTTCCCTCTCCTGCCTCAAGGTAGTCTTATCGCAGTGCTTGTCATCTCATGTCTTGAGTGCAGCAACAACTTTCACTTTCTCCTGCTGCTGACACGTAGAAGATCACTTTCTCAGAGTACAACATCCCCTTTCTGCCTCACAAGATGCATGGCTTCACTGGCTAGCTTCTTCAAGGCAAACCTCACTGTCAAGATCCTGACACTCCCACTCTGCCCCTTGCTCAAGTTTAATAAACACCTTTCTGCTTTTCCCATATTGAAGTCCTCCACATCTGGCAAAACTCCCTGGAAAACGGCTACTAGTCTCATCCTCCAAAACGGTCTTTTCACATTGCCCAGTGTTGAACACTAGGAGCTGCTGATGCATCAAGACCACCACACAAATAACTGCCACTGTTTTCTTATACTCTCTGTGACTGCACCTGTTGTTCCTCACATTTAAGGTCATTAGGGGGACAGTATTTTGGTTATGCACACTCAGCAAAGGAGGGCTTTGATTCATGAGAAGAACTCAGAAGCTACAGTAAGAACTATCTTTACATAATCCAGTCTTAAATCCAAAGAGTTCCCACTTCTGTTCCTAAAAATAGAAATTTCAGAGCTGTGTCACGTTATAAAACATCATCTGAGACATCTGGATAAAAAAACGATTCAAGACATTTGGGTGTATCTCTACAGTGATATAAAAATATACAGTACTGGGGAACATTACTATGGAAACAAAGTCTGTTTAAGAGAACATCTGTTCCTGTTTATTCCTTGCTCCAAGTACAAAACCTTACAATTACAGTATCTCAACAGCCATTGAAGATTCAAGGTGGGAACGCAGACATGGCATTTATTATGAAAAACCCATTTACTATTTCAAGAGATTTTCCAAAATGGAAACAAATGAAGGAGTCTCTCTACACCAGAAGAGCATTCTCAAAACAGCCTGCTAACAACTGGAACTGGCTAGTCTGCCACTAGCATTAGGTCTTACTCTAATTTCAAAATGGAAAGCTACTTCAGCGATTAAGACCAGAATTAGCCTAGTTAATGGCGAGCTATGTTTGTAGCATGTTATCACACCTACCGGTCTTTTCTGGTTGTAGAATTTCACAATAAGCATAGTCCTGTTAAGCTTTACGAGACATAATTGTTTTCAGAATTTCCTATGATAAAACCTTGCATAACACTACATTTGAAGTATGAAGTCCATCTAGACATTCAGCTTGGAGTGGTGTAAGTCACTATCTTCAAGAGAAGAAGCAAGTAGGAAATTACATATACAGCTTTGTCAGAGAAGATAATTCATGTATTTCAAGGGTTGGGTTTTTTTAAACTTTAGAATAATTTTAATCATTGCATTTTACAGCTAATGAATGACCACAATTCAGAAGCATGAGACTATAATACTAGAACTATTCTTGCGCTACCCTGGCCCACCAAATGCCTCCTCACCTGTCTGCCCATTTCATGTCACAGGATTTTATGAAGTCTGTCAAGAGCAGCAGGGGGAACTAACAGGTGGTATCTTACAAACATGCCCATTCCCATACCTCCTCAGGTATGGGAGGAATTTCTGTCTCAAAAGAGAGACTAGACAGAATTTCTGTCTCAAAGAATCCTGGTTTTGCTGCACACATCTAACCTCAGAGCAGAGCACACAAAACAATTACTGGCCCTAAGCTATTTTTCCCTATTAACATGCTCATAGCCAACACCAACTACAACATTAAAACTGAAGGCCTGTATTTGCACGTAGGCAGTTAGAAAAAGTTGTGTCATCATACCTGCTCCATGCCTTTACTGTACAAGTCTTTTGCTCCTGCCACAGCAGCAAGATTGTTCGCCTCAGCTGTTGCCTAGAAAACATGGAGCATCATGTATCACAACAGCATTACCAGCTAGTTACATACATGTAGTTACACTGCCCAACATAACCCCACAACCTCCAAAGCTTCAGATTTGACAGGAAAATGCCTCACAAAAACAAGTGAAGGTTAGTGACACACATTAAAACAGATTACTGACTAGGAGAATGTTTTCTTCAGCTTTCTAGTACAGCTGCAGACAAACTCCCATGTGCTTGTACAGGCTTTTCATCATGAACAATCTCTTCTGAATGCTCTGTTGTTAATAAGCAAATAAGGATCACTAAACTATTAAATGTTAATCCCGATACATCACTACCTGTGAGGAAAGAAGCAAGCTGGTATTATTTCTGCATTATATGTGCAGTTTTGGTGTCAGAATTTGTAAGAATTTAAGACTATTTTCAACCTGTGTCATGTCAGGGACAGTTATTCTAGCTAATGCTGCAAGATATCATCTTCTGTATCTTCCAGCCACATTTATGGCATGCTAAGTAGAGGAAATGATAGCAGCCTTTGTTTCATTGTGATGAGTTTTCTGAACTCCCCCAAAAGTCTAAAGATTCGGTTCCTTGAAGGATGAGAAAACACCCAGAACAGTCATGTTTTAATGAAGTGACACAGGAAGCTTAAAAAAAAAAAAAGTCTTACAAACACAAAATGGTTAAAACTGACCCTAAAACCCACGCTTTGGTGAAAGCTCTTCATCCCAAACAATTCAAGGGTTCAACACACAGCTCTATACACTCAGTTTGTGTTCAGATCGCTTTAAAGGTGATTACTTCCTCTTTGGATCAACCCAGAAAAGAAACCTCAATGCAGTTATCCAATCTAACAAACCCACATAGAGTAGCCCAACACTGCAAGACAGTGGCGATAGCTGCATTACTATAAGCCTTCTCCATTTTATCTGCTGCACCTGATGGTAAAAGCCCTCTGAATACAGTCTGAAAGATACTAACAAAATAGCAAGTTACAGGAAACACATGCTTAGAAATTGAAGCAGCTAAAAAAACCCAACCAACCAGATATACCCCTGCTCCATTTGGTAGATGAAACTGAGGGAAGACACAAATGCGTACCCAGGCTACGCAGTTCAGATGGCTTTCAAAGTACACAGCTCCTTCAAGAACTACAGCTCTGTGGGTGGGAGCTTCAGACCCGCAGCAGTTATGATCTTCAATTGCAAAGAATTTACAAAGTACACATCATCTATCAGATTATTTGAAAGAAAAATAAAATACCTGCAGCATAGATTTCGGATGAGGTAGCTCCTCTCCTTGATAGATTTTAATATAAGCCTAAATGGGAGAAACAAAAAAGGTTTCTTTTTCCTAAACATTTATGATCAAGGAGAAGGAGAGAAGAGGGATGATATAGAGCTCACAGATTATTTCTTTGTAATAATGCTAAATATTCAATTAAGCAAATTTCTTCATACAAGTCTGGCATTCTCACAGTTATCCCTAGTGCTTTAATCCCTTTACTTTCCTGTGCATTGGAGGCTGGTGCCTAGCAGGGTAGCAGAGCACCTTGAGGAGACATGGCCACTATCTCAAGTGACAGGCTCAAAAGCAGGTTTTTGCTCCCTCAAATACATAAGGTCTTTGCTAGGCAGGGAATCTTCACCCAAAACAAAAGAGTGAAGACGACTATCTCACACAGCCTTTCTGGCTAGAGGTCTGTCCAAACACGCCCCAGTGCTGGGAGAACCAGTACTTACATTTCCCCAATATGCCTTGCTCCCTTGAAGTGTGGGAGGAAAAAAAGCAGATCAAAGCACTAATGCAGACAGAGCTGAGCTGCCAAAATACTTCTGGAAGCCAAGCAGGCAGCCTATCCCTCTCTGCCCCACCCCACCAATCCTCAGGTGTCCTTTCTTTCACCAGGCTGGAAGAGAACACATCCTTCACGTCTTCTTCTCCAGCCCACAAGATGGCCAGTGGCACAGCTCTTTGGGACAGATTAGTGGAGGAGGCATAGCAGGCAGCAGTAGCCACTTCAGCGCTTTCGACAAGCTGTGCAAGTTAGACCAACAAGGCCACTCTCAGCCCCTCAGAAGCTGGGCAGTTGTTCTTCTTCATGCTACCACTGCTCTCCCCCCCTGGCTTGCCTACAAGCCTCTGCCCCTCTCTCTGTAAAGGAGGAGAAAACAAGGTTATCAGGGTCCCTACATACCCAATGCTCTAAGTTGTAGGACAACCTACAAAAATGTATAGAGTTATACAGGACTTTGTTCCCTTGACACCATCCTTGCTTCTGTAGCTATTTCCTCCAAGTAAAAGCCCTCCAGTTTCCAACTCAGACTTCATGATCTCAGCTTTAGATGCACAGTCCCAAGGGAGCAGTCCTCTTTAGTTACATAACCAGTGTTTCTGCAGCACCCTGCATTACTGCTCCCAGACAGGATACGGGATGTGAATCGGGCAGCTTTTCAATAGAGGAGGTTTTACACTCAGTTTTTACAGTGCAGTCCTTTCTAAACTGCTGTTGAATGCACACTCCTTACACTGTATAGGATCAGGTCTTACTAGAGAAGAAAGTGGAACAAAAAGCAGCATGCAACCATGTAAATATAGAGACTGAACATACGGGCTCCAGAGTGTTGATTTTATGCTTGTCAGAACAGCCGTGACTTCTGCATCCCATATCATGTCTTTCCTTTATAAAGTTACTTCGTTTTACAAGTGTTAAAGAGTTCTGGTCTCAGATTCCTCCCTTGTATAGCTTCTTTCTTAACATCAGCCCAACTCTGTTCTACCTTTCACATGTGTGCTCAAAAGTAGTAACGCAAAATTAATGTCTTTAGGAATGAGTGCCACTTTCTCCTACCAAGCCAACTGTCTAAGTCATTCTGATTCAAAAAAAGGTTACACACACCAGACCAATTCATGGTGATGTAGGGATTATGTTATCACATTTCTGCTGGTGTCACGATGATACCAAAACAGCTCAAGAGTCTAACAGCTGCAAGTATCATACATAAATATTTCAGAGCATACAGTGGTGCTGCATATGCAAGTGTTCAGAAAGCATCTTTCTTGCAGGTTAAAAATCCAGAGGGAAGTATCTGAAATTTTCACTGCATACCTCGCAGTTTAAGAGCTGGTTTTCTATCTGTACAGTCTACATGAGACCCTCCTTTTTTTAAAAAGAAAAAAAAAAAACAGGCAACATATCCAGACAAACTAGGATTTCAAAATAGGAAAAAGTCTCTAATACAGCTTGAAGTATTTCAGCCTATTTACAAAGGAAAAAAAAACAAACACCATAATTTTGCCAGTAGTAGCTTGCTGAGAGCTATACCGTTAGGAAGTTGTGTGCCACTTCTGGAAAGTCAGAGTAATAAAATGAAAATAAAAGTGAGCTGATGACTGAGTGTCAGCCTAGATATCTTATCTTCTCTGGGAACAACATGCCCTAAAATTAGAATATTTTCTTTTAAGCCATTAACAGAAATAATTAGTATGAGTTTGCTTACCTTGAAGTATTCTACAAGATCTCTACAGGTCACCTTGGATCCACTGATCTCTTTTTCTACCAAGTTTTCAGGGGCAAGCAGTAATGGTACCAAATTCCGCAGTTCTTTCTTAAAATCCTCATCTATATCTAGTAAAATTCAATCAATTTCAGAAAAAAAAGTGGTTAGTTTTCTTTTCAATCTTACATTCCCTAAAGGAACACTGATAACCCATGACCCTTCAAAATCCATAGCGTCACAACTCTTGATTTCATTTTTGAGATGTTTATAAAGTCTTAATACATAGTTTAGTTTTAGTGAGTTCTACCTACTCTTTAATCTTAACTTCAGACTGAGAGAACAAGCTTCTATAGTCCTTGTAATATTTAAAGTGCATTTCCCCTATTACACCAACATTTTACACAATAACCCCACAGGTCTGTGCCCTCAGCCCAGAAGTGGTTGGTATCCCGCTACCGCAAACCCACTTTTTTAGCCTTTGCCATTCTGATACATTCCCTCTGTTGGGGGACAAGCAGCAATTGGAAGAATCTGACTGCCTCTCATTCGGCAGTAGCAGAAGCCTACAGCTTTTATTTTAAAGTCATTCTAGTTCTGACCTTTGGTTTAGCAAGCTCTAGAGAAAAGCCTTTCAATTTTAAGAAAGTCTTTAATTTTGTGAATTCTCCCCTCTGGAATCCTTAATCTTCAGAATCCTTATTTAATGACCTTTAAGTATGTCTCAAGTTATCAGATTATAATCAACAGCTAGACACAAAGATATCCATTCCTTCTGCCTGCTTAACTCCTCTACCTTTAAACCACTGAAAAGAACACACAGTGCACATTTCTAGATTCCATAGTTTCACCTTTTAGCCCTACATTTTTCCAATCAAGCATTTCAACAGCCAACCATTTCAGTGTTTAACTTCCATTATAAAAGAAAATAAACTCAGTGATCTGAATCAAGAAACACACAATGGAAAGCTTCCTACCATTCAACCTCCCATCAAAATTTGGATTTGTTGCAACTTTAAGACCAGGGTGGGGCAACAGGAAACAGCCAAGATTACTGAAACAGGAGTGAATATGCTTCCTTACATTCTGTAGCTCTTCATGTTGGTTTTGCTTTACCTGAAGGAAAAAAAAAGGCTGTAAGAACTGCTAATAGTTTTGCAGTACTGCAATTAAGATTAAATATCAGCTTAAACACACTTTTGTACTCTTACTGCCTTTAAGCTTTCATTCCTGAACCTAAAAATGTCAAGTTCTAAACCCCAGAACTCCACACACGAGTGGGAACATCACAAATGTATTTTATTAGCAGAGAGAGTTAGCTCATCGTGCATCACTACCTTGACGGTAAGTTGTCACTTAAGTTAGAAGACCACACTAGGACTACTGGAGATAACTTACCTGCAATCTTTTCTCTAGAAACTTTTTTCCTCCTTCCAAGCCATATGCATGTTCATAAGGATAACTCCAATCTCTAATTAAGAACATTAGTGTCTGTAACAGGAAGAACAACAGCAGTGAATGGCTTGCATCATTCCTAAGGTCAGAAACTCTATCACACATGTGATTATTTTAAGTAAAAAAATTTCTAAGATTGGCTGCTCTAAATGAAGTAGCCTTGTAGTTTTGTGGAGCATTTGATTGTTTAAAAAAAAAAAAAACAACAAAAAAAACCAAAAAACACCCAAACCCACACACCAAATAAACACACAAATGCAACTCACTCCTTATCTGAAAGGAAGTACCCAAGTGTCTCAAAAAGATAGCTTCCCTGTTCCATGGGTTTGCCTTTTGCTATCCCACAGGGATTACACTGTCCTCTCTCCCATCAGCCAAAGATAGAAAACAAACCTTGACATTACTCTTGTATCAGACAAGGTGCTTTACAAAGAATGCATCGTGCCTGGGCCAATCACAAGAACATCGGGGACTCACGCTTGCAGGCTGAATATTCTAGGGACACAAGAGTCTTAAAACTCACCACTAACAGCAGTTGACTAGTACCCTTATAGGTTAAGGTGGATACTTCAGGATGGAGGAGATCTCAGTCTTTGTCTCCACTAAACAGAAGCCTCAAACCCTTCTCTGGCCTAGCAAACAGTCAGGAGACGCTAGCAGTTTTGAGACTTAACACTGAAGCCAGTAACACTTCAAGTAAATTAAATGCAACACGGCCCTCCTCAATGCTATTTCATAGATGCCACATGATCTTTACTCAGAACCGTATACCACCAGCAAAGACCAACCATATCTCAATGAGTAAGAAGGCAGCGTGAAACTTTTCTCCTTAACATCTGCACATCACTTGACACATTCCTTTTATGCCTCATAACTCAGGCACAAAGCTATACTTGCCCAAAATGTGATCCTCTTCAGCATTTTTCCATTGTGTTTTTGCCAAGAAATGTGGTGACAGGGAAGGAAAATCAGTCTTGTAAAGAACAGGCTAGCTTCAGCCCAACTAATTTCTCTTCATAAATTATCTACATTTTCTACATATTCAATTGCTTAAGATCCATTAAGATCCACATATTACCTGAAACGGCTTTTGGTAAATTTCTTCCATAGCTAGTCTTCCATATTCTGTAAACAACTGATGGAAAGAAGAGTGTAAGGGTGCCACATATAAAACACATTTTTCTACTGTAAAATATTCTGTTACGTCACTAGAAAATAAAGCATTTTATCTTAAATCCTATTATGGGTTGAGAATGGCCAATACACCTCAAGAACAAGTACACCAATCCTCAGTAAAATTCAGGAAGGAGACATGATTTCCACTGGTTTCACAGTGCCGTTCCGTAACTGTCAATGCACCACAGCATTAAGTGGGTGGCGTGTGGGCTATTCTCAGAGGAAAGGTGGCTGCATGTCTCAGCAAGCCAGTTTCCAACACTTGTTTACTAGGCTAAGGAGGTAAGCCTGTCTAACATTTGCCCCCTACTTCCCACAAAAGATTTATTCCTGGAAGTCTCAAGGAACTTGGCTAGAGCAAATGTATCAGACATTTTAATATAAGCCAAGTTCAGCAGCTTCCCAGATCTCTACTTCAGCCCATGACCTTAGCTGATAATTGTTCTTTCCTTCCAGTATAAAGGTGTCAGCTGTCTTCCTCTCGTTGCTTTCTCCATCTTTAATACCAGCAGCAGCATTCTTCACTGGACTGAGTGGGCCAGACAACCCATGAGAACACCAATTATGGACTGTGCTGGCTGTTTCAGCAGAGGTCAATACTGTCAGGTGTTGATCCATGATTAACCCCCTTAACAGATCTTGGAGGTCGAGATGAAGGAAGCACACCAGTATCGTCTAGTACCAGGCAACTGTTCTTCTGCATTAAAACTAACTCGTGGAACATCTCAGATAAATTTCATGGCTAAAAGGACAGTTCCCCCTGTGTTGATCACAAAGGCATCTGCAAACTTACAAGACTAATTTAACACAAATTAACTTCAGAGCTTCTTTTGCTCAGGGTGACAAGGGCTTGGAAGTGGCCAAATACCCACATGAGACTGGCTCCTCTGGTCCTAACTCCCTACCCCACTCACTTCCCTGCTACATGGAAAAGGCAGACAGAGACGGTATTTCAGAATAACAGAAATTCCTGTTACAACAGAAATTCAGAATTTCCTTCCCTTAGCCCACAATTCCTTACCCCAACTTTAAATGCATGGGTGTCTCCTACCCACTGCTTGTATTTATCACCCTTCTCTTCCCTCAAATCTCACCCTCCAGTATAACAAAAAGGGATCGCTCTATTCAGATTGCACTGAGGCTGTCAAAGGACCAAAGTCATGAGGAAAGCCTGGCTTTCAAATAATTAGCTAGGGCTTTTTCTGTTTGCGGTGCTTCTTTGGGTTGTTTGTTGGGGTTTTTTGGGGGGGAGTGGGGTGTTGGCCCAGTGATACAACTCTGTTAACTGAGAACAGTATCACAAGACTGTGTTTAGTTAGTGCTCTTCTACTTCCAGTATTGGCAGCCAGACTTTTGCAGCACTGACCAAGACAGAAGTCCTTTCAATCAGAAGACATGTAAAACAGTTTTAAGCTGTGACAAGGTCATGGCCTGAGCACAGGCAGGCATTTGTTAATACACAAGCTAGCCTTTAAAGCTACAGGCTTTAAGTTAAGGAGATAAGGTTCTTGCACCATTCACATGAAGCCAGAATTCAGTGGCCTTTGACCACAATGTTCCATTAGAGAAGGAAAACCCCACAGTAAAGAGAGGACAACTCTTTCCTGCTTCTGTTTCTAAGCAGAAATAAAACTCTAGAAGTTTCTCAGTTGAAAACTAGAGAAAGCTTCTGGGTAGAAAATACTCTTTCTGCCCTGACCCAAGCTCCCACATTTCTTTAGAAACCAGTTATGAAATACCATCCATTCTCCTATTTTAGAGAAAAAGGAGAAACATTGGAATTTTCTCATTAAGTACTTCCCATAAATCATTTTCCTTTCTCATCCTTTTGGGAATTTCAGAACTTACCACATAGAGAACAGACTTTAGAAAGATAAGATTTAGCCAGATTAGAAGCCTGTACTATTTTACCTCTGCATTGGCACCGCAGGAGCATCATGGAGTTGATGCAAATAATGTTGTTATAGGTAGTACTAGTTTTAGCATCAGGTCAGCTTTAGTGTTTTATATGAAGTAGCAGGCAGCTCCCAAATCACAGTTACATTAGTAGTAACTTCAAGAACAATGTCAAGACTATCAGTTCAGAAGCAGCTTAATATAAATTCAGCATATTCTTACCTGCAAATGTTGAAGGTCATCTTCCTGAATATTCTGGGACAAGTTGTATACCTGCAAGAGACAGTAAAAGAAATACAGTGTAACATGAAAACATTATCTTACATTCATGTAGTCTCTTTTAGGTATCTTGAGTATTTTTACCCCCTCCAGAAAAGTCTAACTACCCAAAAGTCAGCAACTAGAAAGGTGTCATAGAACGCATCTCAAACAAAACTCACTTCCTTATACAAAATGCTAGGGACAAAACCACTGCTGACTACCCTAATCCTTCTTAGAACAGCTTCTTTCCAAGGAAGCAAGCCATAAAGGAATCAGAGAAGACTGCTGAATGCTTCAAAATGCCACATAGGTGTGAGACAGGAGGACTTAGAAGGGCACGTCTGTGCCATCCTCAAGTCCAAGTGCTCTAGGATTCAGAGATCCAGCAGCTCCATCTCCGACACAGAAATGACTGGGTAGTTAGTTCACCAGGTTTTTTTTTGCTTTCAAATCTTCCCAGAGAAATCTGTTTTTATCTAGGGAGCTCGTGACTGTTTCAATAGCACAAATACTGAACAGCAGTAAAACCTCAAAGATGCACCAATAACCCACAACTTATTGTAACCACAGGAACAAAACAAAAAAAACAAAAATGCCACACAAACAAAAAAACCCACCAAAAACAACCCCACAGGGCAGAAGTGTTCTACATACCCCTGTTACTTTCATGTTGTAGCATGTCTGAAGGTCACTTGTCACCCCTCAAAAATCTGCTCATTTTTGGCACATTTAAGGCACAAGCTTAAATGTAGTTTTGGGCATAGCACGAGAGAATTGTCAGAAGTTTAACAGCAGCAGCAATTGTAAGTTTAGCTGATTGCAGTGTAATTTCACCCCAAACTGTATCTAAAGTCTTAAAAATTACTCTGTAACACATCTGTACAGAAGCGGTTGATACTTCGACACCTTTTTTTAGGATTCCCCAGTTCAGTCAGCAATTTAACTCAGCTTGGCCTTAGATAACCTTGATTCCACAGAGAAACTTATGTAGTATACTACACTGAAAATAAGACATTAAGTATGAAAGCTTAAATGATAGTTGGAGGAAGATATGCAGGTGAACTCTCAAAGTGTGGCTAGAGAGATGTTCTTTGTATATCCAGGATAGAGGGTTCCTACAGCTGCCATTATTTGCCAGCACAGGTATTCTCACCTGGACAGAACTCGTCATGGTGCTCAGAGCAAAAACCGTTGCACAGTCTTTGATAGTGGATTGGCTATCAAAGGCACCTTGGGTATCCATGAGTAGTACAGCAACCTATAGAGTTTTAGAGAGCAGCAATAGTTAACCAAATTGTTAATACTTTCAAACTCCAGGCCATTGGAATAAATTCTATTTCAAGTAGAGCAAGTCTCTGCCCCTATACCTACTTATTAAACATCAGTCAGCTCCCTGTGCACATGCCTATACATACCTACAGCTGAGTAAGCAACAACTAGAGGGCTATGTCATCAGCCTTAAGTCCTTGACCCTGCTACACTAGTTACCCTCTCCCACAGAAATAGCCTCCCTCAGCCCAGTGGGGGTGCAGTGCAGAGTAACAGACAGCTCTTATTCACTGGAAGAACTTCAGTCTCAGCTGACAATCCAGCATAGTTCATTATAGCTAAGAGTGAGATGGTTACTTTTAAAAATATACCTGTCTTAAAATAATCACTTTCAGAAGAAAACAAGATAATTGATACTGACTGTCTGCTGGAATGACAAGGAATGAAGTGATCGTAATGATAAAAGTTAATCTGTCCAATTCCCATCTTTGGGATCTACTACAATTCCCTTCTCTTTCAGTTAGAGATGACTGATAAACAAGAACAAGTGAGTGATTTGTTCCCAGAGCACAAACAGATCCTTGCAAGTTAACTGTTTTTTAGCCAGAGAACTGTTTGGTTAGCTATGAAATTTGATAAAACTTCCTGCACGCCCCTAAGCCACTATCCATTTAAGATCAGTGTCCCATATTAATTGGCCATCAGATGTTTCCTTTGCAAATGCAAAAGGTATGAAAGTTAAATAAGCAAGAGCTTATGATTCAGAAGAACACGAATAGCTCAAGATACACCACCAACATTATGGAGTAATTATTTATTAACAACATTACCACTTTGTTTCAGCATGAAGATAAACAACTAAACCAAAGTTTGTAGTTAAATTGACTTAGAGTTAAAAAAGATGCACCAGCTTTGATTAGAATAGAGTTAGTGCCTTTTATCCCACTGTTAGACTTAGACCTTTTTTATGGACTACCTGTTAAACTCTATGGAAGGACCAGCTTCCACACACTGAAGCTGTTTCCAGTACTTACAGCCATGCATTACATTTCACTAGGAACATAGCTACAAGCTAGAACACATTCTCACCTCTCAAAAAAGTGTTTGTTACAGACCTGTTCTTATCACAGCATTTGTCTATATACAGTATTTATAGCCATTACAGTTTTACAACATCCACAGGATAACCCACCCATCAGCCTGGACAGAGGAGACTTTGCCAAAACAAAGTACTCTCAGAATGGGACTATTGTTGGAGATTGAATCTTACAACACAGCAGAAAAATTCATACTTGCACTGATAATAAGGTTTCCAAATATGTTATGCAGGTACTGAATGCAAACGAAAGCAACTGATGTTTGAACTGCCTCCATGAAACCCATGCAATTAGAGGCATACAGACAGAGGCAAAAATCCTTACATACACCTATTTAAGTCAAGCACTTACCTTTGTTCCATTGGGTTTATCAATTACAAACACTTCACTCCAAATCTGAATGCCAGTCGTTTCCCGTTCACATCCACCTCTCCATGTAAACCCAGTCAATGGCTCAGTGTTTCCACCTATCCAGCAAGGAGAAGTCTACAAAACAAGAGGAGAAACTTATTTAAAACCAAGGAGAAGATTTTTTTTTTTTTTAAAAAACATGCTATGTTTTAGCAGACTTCCACATTGTTCTCTCATTTTCCTCGGAGCCAATTGACAACGTTACACAAAATATCAAAAACACAATGCTACTCTGCTGTGTTTCAAGGATCATCCACAAAGAAATGTTGTTCGAGTCTACTATATTTCAGCAGTTGCACAACTCTTCAGCCACTGAAGAGTATATGGGCACAGCTTTCAAGTCTCAAGCACTCAGAGCTAATGAGTACAGCTTAGTTTTGTCCATTGATTGCACTTCACACTTACGCTCTTCTCTCAGTTGAGAGAACTCAGTTCAAACACAGTTGTAAATAGCATATATTTTAACTACAGGAACAGCTAAACCTCTGCAAGGAACAAAAAAACTGATCTTGACTTAATCCTCTTCCTTCCCCCTCACAAACAGGTCAACTGCTGAAACCAGCTAAGCATCTAAGCCCCTGCACCAACAGAGGCCAGCACAAGACTCCCAACGCCAGCTTGCAGAAGCCAAAGAGAATAGGCAAGGACCAGATCTACAATCTATACTTGTCACAGTTACAAGATACTTTTCCTAAGTGATTGGGATTCAAGAGAAAAGGTCATGTTGAGATTTTGATACATGTCAATGAATCCATCCATATTAAAGTTTTACTGGCACACTGCCCACTTTGGGAAAGGCTGTCAGAGTTAAGTACAGTTTGCAGCTAACATTTCTGGCTGATGGCACTGTAACAAGGTCTTCAGTCCTCAAGGACAGGCAACACACAGCAGTAGCTCACGTAGAAGAATCCAGCCATTATATGAGCACACTTAACCCAGAAATGTAGTTTATGTACTGGGCAAGTAAGGAGCATGAACAGATGCCCTGAAGAAGTTTCACTGTGATAGGTTTATATACACTGAAGTCCTACAAGAGAGAAGTGGCAGGCAGACAATAGTTTAACCGATGAAGGGGCTTAGAGAAAAACCTTTATTTCACAGGCTAGAGAACACAGCATGCTGGCAGAACAGAGACATTTAATGAATTTGTCTCTGACTACCCAGAGATTACCAGCCAGGAAAGTGTGCTCTTTGAGAAGGTCAAAGGGGAGACTTCTCAATTCACTAGGCTACGATCTCTACCTTGCTGACTCTGCACTGGCAGTTTTCAGAAAAGAGCTCAAGACACATCTCTTCACATCTCAGAAAACAGCATGAGCACCCAGGGGCTGTACAGAATTTAAATACTTACTACAAGTAAGTGAAACTGCTTATTTCTAAAGGGGGATGGGAAAAAAACCTGCACATGTTCCTCATGCCTAGCAGCATGCAGAGAAGACCATACTAAGAGGGAAAGGCAATCAAGCAGTTCTGCACCAGCATTTTACAGCTCTTTACCGGTAGGATGTTTGGGTTTTTTTTTTCTTGGGGGGGGGGGGGAAGGGTGAGAGGGGATGGTTTTTTTGTTTTGTTATGCACATACACCTCTACTAAAGAGACTAAGCAAAACCTGAACAGCTTTCCCCTGGAGTTTATCCTAGAAGATGCTTATGCATCCACTGACCACTCTAAAAATCAAAGCTCCAGGCCTGCTTTGGGCTTCAGTACGCTCCAGGATACAGTTTTGCAATGCTGAATCATATTTCACAGGTATATGTCAATGGACTGTAGCTTTTCACTTTTTCAAAAGAACCTGTTACATTATTCAACAATATGTTCCATTTGTCATTTATACAAGAATACTTTTTCCCAGTTTGGTCCAGAAATTATCCTTATTCGTAGCAATTCAGACCTAAACTACATAAATCTTTTGACAAGTCCCTCCATGAGCACTAGATATAACAACATTTGATTTCATGTGTGATTCATGTCACAGGAGATTTTGGTGTCTTAGCAGGCACAACTTCAGCTGAAGCTGCTTCATCTTGTGGATGATGCACTTAAGCCTGTCTGAATGACCTTTGCATCAGTTTGAAGCACTCCTAGCTTGTTACCTTCGTCTTTCCTTAGTTAAAACTCAGTATTTTAACAGTCTCCATCCATCAAGCTAGCTTGAAAGATATTCAAGAGATGGGAGGGGAAAAAAAAGACTTTGTTCCTACATGAAATCAAGCTAGAAGTTGCACTACAATTTTGTATCAGTCACCTAAAAGATTACCTCTCTAAATATATTCCACACTAAGGGAAGGACCAATGCAGCTTTATTTGCATAGTGCCATTAGTACACAGTGCACCTTGCAGATTAATACAAGCTAAGAAGGTCATACCCCTGTAAAAAAGCTTTTAAATCTAAATTTACTAGTGTTATTGCACCCAACTCGTAATAAGGCTTAAACTGCAACAAAGATCACAGGATCCTTGCAGCAGTTTGCTGCGTACACAACTGGTGCTGTTTTGTTGCAGATTATTCTGTTCCATTTCAAATGAACAATCATAACACTAAGCATCAGTGCTTGAAATTAGATGCCCACCTCCCTGAAGTTAGTGATCAATCTCAGGCATGCCAAAATCCCACCTGTGACTTCAACTGGCACAAGTGAGATTTTTAGAATGGTAACTTAAACCAAGAGCTGGAGGTCATGTGATAAGACAAGAAAATGGGATTCTGAAGTATCTTGGCAAGTTTTTCATCATGCATGTTAATATCCACAGGGAAGGATATCCCAAAATTCCTTGATTAATGTACAAACGGAATGCAGATGCTTTAGTATTTTGTGCAGGATCCAGTATTTAGTTCACAGAAAATACAGACTTGTAATTAAGCCTGACTGAAGATGGAGCGATCACACTAAAGAGTACTATAAAACTATACCAAGGCCTCCCCTCCTGTACTGGAATTTGCATAAGCATAGAGGATACCATTTGACTTGATACAATTCAGCAGTGCTCAAAAAAGGAGGTGTTGCACTTATCTTCTCTCATCAATCAGTTTGCAGCAGCAGT
>NW_008824052.1:491721-503992 GCF_000699105.1 Pygoscelis adeliae
ACTGAGCTGGCAGGAAAACAATCTGGCAAAGCGCAGTGTCTTCTGATGCATCATTGAGTTGGATCACCTCAGCTAAGTGCCTGCAAGCATTACAGCTTCAGAATGCAAATGCCTGGCCAGAAGCAGCACATAGAGAGCAAGACCCCTCTGCTTTTGGTAAGAGGTAGCTATTACTGTAGATGGCTAAGTTTGCCTTCATCTTCAGTTTAAGTGAAACAAATGGTATTCTGAAGGACACCTATAGAAAACTGAAAAGTGATTGCACAATAAAGGGAACAGAGAGGCATGATATTACACAAGGCTGAAACAGTGTTTCAATCCATTTTGCTTTATGAACTTTTGTTTT
Source organism: Pygoscelis adeliae (assembly GCF_000699105.1). Taxonomy (NCBI): domain Eukaryota; kingdom Metazoa; phylum Chordata; class Aves; order Sphenisciformes; family Spheniscidae; genus Pygoscelis; species Pygoscelis adeliae. The sequence continues at coordinate 492,068 of NW_008824052.1, forward strand.
ATTTCACAACTGAAAGTCAGAGTATTTGCTTAAAGCTTACCCCTTCTATTTTTGGAAGGAACTACCTCTACCCAGCTGTCCTGGTTTCGGCTGGGATAGAGTCAATTTTCTTCCTCGTAGCTGGTACAGTGCTGTGTTTTGGATTTAGGATGAGAATAGTGTTGATAACACACCAATGTTTTAGTAGTTGCTAAGCAGTGCTTACACTAGTCAAGGACTTTTCAGCTTCCCATGCTCTGCCGACTGAGAAGGCTGGAGGTGCACAAAAAGCTGGGAGGGGGCACAGCCAGGACAGCTGACCCAAACTGGCCAAAGGGATATTCCATATCATGTGATGTCATGCTCAGTACATAAACTGGGGGAAAACTGGCTGGTGGGGCCGCTGCTCGGGGACTGGCTGGGCATCGGTCAGCGGGTGGTGAGCAATTGCATTGTGCATTACTTGCTTTGTCTATTCTTCTTATTATTACTATTATTATTAGGATTTTATTTTATTTCAATTATTAAACTGTTTATCTCAACCCACAAGTTTACTCACTTCTACCCTTCCGATTCTTTCCCCCATCCCACCGGGGCAGGGGGGAGTGAGCAAGCGGCTGTGTGGTGCTCAGTTGCTGATTGAGGTTAAACCACAACACCAGCCACCATCTAGCTCAGATTGCTACACTTCTTGGGAGTTCAGGTTTTTTGTTAGTTTGTGGTTTGTTTGGGTTTTTTGTTTGTTTGTGGGTTTTTTTGTTTTTAATATAAACAGGACACTAGAGAGGGTTTATATACACACACAAAAGGCCACCCACTGAACAGCTATATCAATGAAATGTTTATTCCTCCCTAGGTTAAAGAGTCTTAAGAAGTTGGGAGCACCAGCCTGCTACTCTATATTCCTCCTACCATATCCTCAGTGTCTTTCTTACAGAGCTCTTGACAAGTCAGTGAGAGGAATTCAATAGCAGGCACTACCAGGAGTAAGAGAAAGGAAGTCTTCATCTGCCGACTACCAGTAGCTTCTTTGCAATATTCCCATATTTCCTGTAACTGCAGGGTTCATCTTGATTTCTCCTCAAACCAGCTAGCACAAAGGTAAAATAGATGCAGTTGTGGTTAGTTTCTGTTACCGTAAATTCCAACTCCGAAGAACGGTGACCGAAAAAGGAACTAGTTCTGTTTTTTTTTTAAGAGTTTCAAAAAGCAATAAAACACTGAATTGTGAATATTCACTATGCAGATTAAAAGAAACACACCACAACCTGTGACAGGCAGATGTGTACGTTCACAGGAGGCCCTACCCCACCTTCTCTGAGTTCAAAGTATAGTAGAGACAAGACAACACCAGCCAAAAGCTACAAACTAAGAAAAGAAATTAAATTTTGGATCAGGCATTCATTAACCAATGACTTAAAAGGATTTAAAAAGTTCCTGGATTATGTTCAGAGACACATTCTAAGCAGTAAACAGGAGACTTTCTCCCTTTTGCCATACCTCAGATTTCAGCAGATTTAGTCCTCCAATAGCTACCTGGTAAGACTCTTCTTTTTGCAACAATGGGTAAGCTAGTGCTACAATATAATTTCAGGAGATCAAGTCAAAGCAAGATTCCTCCAAGCCACCACTTGGATGAACCCTTCCCCAAAGCTCAACTAGAAGGCCACCACCGTCCCTCATTCAAGTTCTTCTCATGCTCACTTACATCGGGACACCAATAAGTTCCCTTGATAACTGCAGGAAAATTTATACCGGAAAACTGTCACTTAAATACACTTCTTCACAGAGTAGAAACAGAGTAGCTAGCTTCCCCATCCCCCAATAAGTAAGAAAAATTTGACCTGCTATATTTGTGCTCAAGTCAACAAATACAATGGTAAATGACTAAAATACCAAACTACTTTTGTCCTGCAGGGAAAATCCAAATTACTCACCCTGTTATACATATATCTAAGCATGAAGTCCAGCAGAAAAGATTTTCCTTTGCGGAAAGCTCCTGCTACAGACACAACTACTATGTTAAGATCCTTGATGTGTTCCTGAAGCAAGATTTTTTCCAATGCTTCTTCATCTAATTCAAAGTTATGGTCATCTTCATGAGCAAGAACAATCTGTATGGGGCGCGGCTTATCCAAATCCACCTCATCATCTGAGTCTGGCAGGGCATCTGAGTCAGGTAGGGCATCCTCCTCTTCTTCTTCCTCATAATGCTTACCTGCAAATTGACAGGTTACAATACATTAGTAAGTCAGAGCTTAGGGCACTAGACATTTCTTTGAAGTGAAGCCTTGAGCTGGACTTTCATTCCCAGCAGCAAGAGCGATGTTCTTGGGAATGCACATGTGCAGACAGTGAGATCCAACAGCAGTTCCCTGTCCATTTTCATAAGCTTTGCGTATAGTCTACCTTTCAGATATTCATCATTCTCTATGTTTTAAGAAATCACAAAAACTGGTTTTCAGCATCAAAACCCCTTTTAAAGGCTTCTTAAGTATAAATTCCATTAAAAATCAAGGACCTTTTCTCCCTTATCTGGAAAAAATTAGTTTAAAATAAGCTCCAAAGAGGACCAAAAAAGGCCATTTTTACACCACCACCTTCTTATACTACTGTAAGGGAAAAAAAAAAAAATAAATGTTTTCTGTCAGTTTTGCTTGCCAACATGTACAAGCAAGACCACTGATCTAGTATATAACCCCAGGATTACATACATCAGCTGATGACTAAGTTCCTCTCTAATTCCAACGCTTTACACCTGTTTCAATTCTCAATACAGCACAGACTTCAGAGCACCTATTCACTACTTGCAAGGGGATAAACACCTGAGCATGTGCAAGGCCTAACACTTCTAGGATAAGAAAAACAAAAACCATTTAAATAGTTTCTGGCTTCATACTCTTCCTATGACGCATTATTAAGCAAGATTTAATAACAGTAAGTACCAACTCTTTTAAAGAGTTAAGAGAATATTTTATACACAATTTAAGACTCAATACCCTTTCAGGATCAACGAGTAGCTGAAAGAACTATAACTCAGATGAGATTTAAGTTACTAATGAATGATAAATTAAGGTAACATGGCCCTTCAGACATACAGCACAATAGTACCAATATCCTATTTTCCTGACTTCCAGAATTCAGGAGTTACTGGGTTAGAGGCCTAAAAGAAAAACCAAACTGACCTGTTGTGCTGGTTTTAGCTGGGATAGAGTTCATTTTCTTCATAGTAGCTAGTATAGGGCTATGTTTTAGATTTGTGCTGAAAACAGTGTTGATAATACAGAGATGTTTTCATTGCTGCTGAGCAGTGCCTACACAGAGTCAAGGCCTTTTCTGCTTCTTACACCACCCCACCAGCAAGTAGGCTGGAGGTGCACAAGAAGTTGAGAGGGGACACAGCCGGGACAGCTGACCCCAACTGACCAAAGGGATATTCCATACCATACGATGTCATGCTCAGCATATAAAGCTGGGGGAAGAAGAAGGAAGGGGGGGGCATTTGGAGTGATGGCATTTGTCTTCCCAAGTAACCATTACGCATGATGGAGCCCTGCTTTCCTGGAGATGGCTGAACACCTGCCTGCCCATGGGAAGTAGGGAATGAATTCCTTATTGTGCTTTGCTTGCATGTGTGGCTTTTGCTTTACCCATTAAACTGTCTTTATCTCAACCCACAAGTTTTCTCACTTCTACTCTTTCAATTCTCCTCTCCCCCATCCCACCAGGGGGGAGTGAGCAAGCAGCTGTGTGGGGCTTAGTTGCCAGCTGGGGTTAAACCACAACACCTGTCCAAGATTAAGTCTCCTCTCTTGTTCAAGTACCACAACACTGAAGTTCGTCCCACAGCAGAAACGAACTCTACCACTGGCCTGATTCCACTTTTGCTATCAAGCATCTGGAAGCATTTTTGTGCTTACAGAATTGTCTCCAACTCCAGATTTACATTTTGCCATATTCTATCAGAACCCCATGTGCACAAACCTGATTGAGGCACCTTCCTAGCAGTTACTTATCCGGGAACATCACTGTATGAATTTAAGTACACTGGACTGCTAGTCATGCTTGCATTTCCAAGCACTGCTTTAATGAAGACAAAGAAGCAGCCATCTCCAGTTACTTGATGCATTGCATGCAGGTATGTTACATGGTCCCCATGCTTCCTGTGGAAGCAGCCCAGAAGCAGTGATCTCTTGCAGGATGTGTCATGAGGCACCATGGAACACACCACAGTTTAATTCATTCATGGCAGAGACCCTGCCAGTACCCACAGGACCTGCCCAGTCATTCCTGCCAGACTTTGCATCCTAGATACCATCCTCAGCAAAAGACTTACGAACAGTGCTCCAACACACTCTGTTTTGTGGGTATAATGAGACATTTGAGTTATTACCATGAACTTGAAAAACTGGTAACATGGTGACCTTGGCGTTTTTCCAGCAGCTGTCTCTTTAGCCAGTTCTGACAACATTTCACTTCATTGCAAATCAGAGAGGACATTTCCATTTCCAAGCATCGAATCTGTGCTGCCTCAAAGGCCAGTGGCACTAAATCTTAAAAAAAAAGGTTTGAATATATTAAGCTAGTGCAGTACTTGGTTCATACAGGAAGTGTGAATGCTTAAATCCTAAGCAGCTAGAACTGAACTCCAACGTTATCCAAGTGGGTGGGCAAAACAGCCCCTAGCATCACCCTAACTCAAACTGGTTGACAAAGCAGGCCAAAAAATTCAATTGTACCAGCAGGCCTGACAACTAGAAGGAGTAACTTTAAAAAGAAAAGCTGTCAACAGGACAGCAAACTATACAAACTACATTGACACAACATTGGTCACCACTTCAGAAGAAAAACTCTCGCCTTTGGCCTAAAGCTTTTGTATTCCCAGAAATTAAACAAGCCCTCTTTTTTTGAAAGAGTTTACAAAACACGTTTTGCCCCATATAGGTAGCATCCTTTGTAAGCCAGAAAACTTGGGAGGTGAGGTACGAAGATTTTGACAGTCAGAAAGAAAGCCTTCAGCATCACAGCCTAGAAACATAAAGGGAGCCATTCTATTGATAAAAGCATTAAGCTTAGATAGCTTCAAGAAGAGACACCTGTGTTTTAGCAAACATATATTCATACAATGTATTGAAGCCTCTGCTTCTACATATTCTCCAGGCAACAAGTTTAACTTGATTACTTAAAACAGCCTTATATTCTTTTAAACACATACTTCACTTCAGCTGCAGTAAGGTATCAGTTTTGTAAACTAAGGCAGACTGTAAAAAAGTCTGAAGCAACATCTGCAACTTCTCTTCATTCACTTGAAGCCTGACATTAACCATCTTTTCCTACCTGGAAGTCATCAGAACCTTAGCAGACCTCAAAGCGCAAGTTGTAGCAGCATTCTTCTGCCAGTGCAGAGCATAGCCACCCAAAGCCTCTTCAAGCCAAGAAGCTTTCCAAACAAACAAGTAGAGTGGTCTTTTATCATTAGTTATTTCTAAACAAGCAGATTCTCCCTATCACAAGTAGATAGTATTATCAAGAGGTTACACAAAATATGCCCGTTAAAAGCTCACAATAACTTATTAATAGTATTCCGCACCCCTGGAGCTCACTTAGCTCAGAGGAGACAGGAGAGAAGATTCATCTTAGGCCCTATTCAATTCCTATTAGATTTCACTTAGCAGCAGAAACTAGAAAGTCAAGTCCCAGAGCATCAAGTTGGGTTTTACTTTGGTTTGGGTCAGTTTGTTGGGGTTTTTTTTGACTAGCCAGCCTAATATATCTGAAAGCTCCCAACCTACTTACAGAAAAGACCATCATTGCCATGAATCAAGCACTTTAGAGGGTGGAGAACTACAGTGTTGACAGCTGTGAAGGAAACTTGATCCATCCAGAAGAGCTGGTTTGATAACTTCATGCTCGAGTTGCAGAGAACACCCTTCCCTTCAAGAGACTTTGAACTAGTTAGCACAAGTGTCCTGGTTTCGGCTGGGATAGAGTTAATTTCCTTCCTAGTAGCTGGTACAGTGCTGTGTTTTGGATTTAGGATGAGAACAATGTTGATAACACACCGATGTTTTAATTGTTGCTAAGCAGTGCTTACACTAGTCAAGGACTTTTCAGCTTCCCATGCTCTACCGACTGAGAAGGCTGGAGGTGCACAAGAAGCTGGGAGGGGGCACAGCCAGGACAGCTGACCCAAACTGGTCAAAGGGACATTCCGTATCATGTGATGTCATAGGGGAGGGGGGCGGGCCGCTGCTCGGGGACTGGCTGGGCATCAGTCAGCGGGTGGTGAGCAACTGCATCATGCATCACTTGTTTTGTCTATTCTTCTTATTACTAGTAGTAGTATTTCATTTTATTTCAATTATTAAACTGTTTTTATCTCAACCCACAAGTTTTCTCACTTTTACTTTTCCGATTCTCTCCCCTATCCCACCAGGGTTGGGGAATGAGCGAGTGGCTGTGTGGTGCTCAGTTGCTGACTGAGGTTAAACCACAACAAAAAGTTAAGCATGTTAACTGTAAAACAAGTGCTACTGCTCATCCCAGCAGCATAATCAGCATATGCTAACCTGTCACGTGCGCCTAGGCAGATGTCACAACCTTTTTGGTCCTTTATACTACCTCCTGGCTGCTTACCCTGTTACTCTGGCTAGTCACTGTCTCAGGCAGCACTGGAGTACTTTGGAAGCCTTTCTAGGCAGCTTCAGCATCCTGGGCAGAAGGATCACATCCCACTTCCAAGAACTACTTTCAGAGCAGTGTCTCAAAACAATGGTTAGGACAAGAAGTCCCACTTCACAGTCCAGTTTTCTGCAGAAGCATTGTAGTAAGTTCTGTAAGTAGTTCATAAAATAAGCGTGCTGATAGCACTGTCAAGTCAAGCCAGGAGTTAATGAGATTCAGAACATGAAGCCCTACTTCTTACTCCCCCCCGGCCTTTTCTCACCTTCCCCAGCATGGTCAGTGTACTACTTGAAACTCATAATTTAGGTGGATTTGTCCTAAAGCCCAGTCTAAGGACCACAAACTGCTCTACATTCTTGCAATAGTCCAGTTCCAGCAAATCAGGCATAGGAACGGATGAGGACTAACTTTAGAAGAGGTGGTGTGGTGTTCACAGAATGACCACCCCTACACTGAAGCGTTTCTAGCCAACTGGAGAGTAATTTGAACTTGCAAAGCTCATGGCAGCCTCCCTATATAGGTCTCCATGACAACACATTCAGTACTGCTACAGAAGCAACCAAAGCAACAGACTTTTGTTGTTTTGGGGGGGTTTGTTGTTTGTTTTTTGTAGTGTCTCTTAACACTTTGAGAAGTCCAGTTCCATCCCAGTAACGGGGTTATGGACCCAGCACATCCACCCCATACATTCACACTCAGATAGTGATTTTTTCAGAAGCATGGCTGATGGCTCCTTGCACTGCATGCAGAACAGCCAAGCAACACTGCCTCCTGCCAGAGTACTAAAGACAGGCTGGTAGATTCATCCAACTCACTCACAGGGTTGGTCTCAATGCTGCTGGAAATCCCCTTGTGCACAGAAGACTGGACCTCAGGCTTTTAGTACATACAGAAAAGTTCTCGTCTGTCAAAGCATACGGCACTAGAGCTTGTAGCACAGTGTTGCAGGCCCAGAAAAAAGAAAAATGTAGCTATGGCTTTCAAGAAGTTCATCTGATCATTGAACTACTGAACTAACACACTCGACTACAGTCATATCTACCACTCTGGCTGGAGCTGATGCAAAAATATCATCAACTGGACTTGCCCCTGAAGTCTGCCGTCCATTCAGGCCTATTGCTATAGCTGTTCGCTAATCACTCCCTATTCCATTTTGGCTTCTTCCAACCTGAATCATTCAATTAGAGCATGTGAGCTAATGCACAGTTCTGACTGTGCATAATCACTTCCTAACGCAGGTCAAACAGGCTAGGAGATACAAGAGAAGCAATACTGTACAGCAAGACGCAGAAGCAGACAGACTTGAATGGAAGCAAATATAGCCAAGAGAAGCTACTACCACCCAGTTTCCCCTATAAGCTCTTCACTCCACTCAGCAACAAATACAGCAGGACTACTATTGACACTCATCAGCTAAGTATCCAGAACAAGCACCACTTGTTGAAATGCTAAGCCAGATTTTGAGAACAGTAGCTTCTTGTGTATGTACAGACAATATTTCAACTGAACAAACTCAACTAAATAACCCGTTTCTTAAAGTATGAGGTAAAATGAAAAGCTAATTCCTGCTTTCCCTAAGTACACAGCTAGCAGCTGATGACCTATTTGTCCTGCAGTGTAAGAACATGGGAGTGACAACAGTCAGCTCAAGCTGCATGTTATGAAAATAAGAGACAGCCTACTTTAAATGCAAGTTCCTCCCTTTAAGCACATTAATTGAAAGAAAGTACCAACATAGTCACCTTTACATTTCAACCCAAATACAGCTTGAGCTCATTAAACACATCATTCACATTCTTTCATAACAAAAAAGCACACGCTAATTGCTAAACTCAGTTGGTTTTAAATACAGTATAGGTTTCTGATCAACAAGCACTGAATGACAACTACTAATTGCTTCTCTGGACAGTGGGTTGGACACAGACAGCTGCACACAGATGCAGCACATTAAAATAAATTTAAATCCCATTTGCTTTTTAGTGGCTTAAGACTAGGATTATGAATAAAGACTAAAGAAGTCACTTTCATTACCGTAGATGGCTCTCATCAGTACTCCTTCCATTGCTCTATCACAAGGAGTTACAAAGACTTCGCTCTATGTCTTCAAGCTGGTAGTCTTAGTATCTTGTTTGCACAGAAACCTGCACTTTGCTAGAAGTCCAACTTTAAATCAAAACTTCCAGTACCCCTAGATACTTCAGCTCTCAGCATCCCTGAACTCTTTTTGCTGGTGCTCTACAGACACCACAGGTTTGCGTCCATACAAAAGCAATCTAAGTCTCCCCCTCATAGTTCAATACAGATGCATGATAGGTTCCCCCACACACATGAATGGTAAAGCAAGCTGAAGTGGGCTACACTAACCTCAAACCATCTGGCTTGAAATCTTTTTCTACCTCCATGGCCTGAGGGAGTTCACAGCTTGAATCAAAAGCTTAAAATAAGTTATCACGAGGAAACTGCTGCACCACATTTAAATGTAATGCATTCTCTCAGAGCTTCACCTAGGAAATTTTCCTTAGAAAGGAGACAAACTGTTTAAATGTTTCTCATTTTGGCGTAGTGAACTGAGGGAAGTGTAGGCATGTGTGAACTGAGTTCCAGAGCATAGAAAAAAAAATAGGTTAACCTTCAAACCTTATTTGGACAAGGTAAAAAAATCTGGCACATCTACTGGAAAAAAAAAAAATCACTAGATTTAAGTCACAAAATCATCCTCCCCTTTCTCCAGCAGTCCTACTCCATGCAATAAACTCACAGCAGGACCCACATGAAAGCTATGGGGCTGCCACAGACCTTAATGCATCACTGCTTTCCTATTGCTGAATAGCAAATACTGCCAAGTAGCTCGTTTTAAGGCCAGAAATAATTAAATGTTTTAAATATTTCAGCTATAAATAGGACTGATGAGCTAAGTTGCAAAGACTTGTTTGGATATCCAGTAAGATTGACAGCGGAGGGGGGAAGACGCGTTTAACTGTTTCTTCAGGGCAATGGGATGTTAAGGGACAGATCTAGAACTGTTACATAAACTGTGAGCAGAAGCACAAGTACCTGAAGCTACAATTCTGCCAAGGAAGGGGAAAAAGAAGATATTCTTATGACCTAGATACCTATGAAGCTCATAACTAACCAAACAATAGGCCTGTCTACTCCTGAAGTGCTTTAAATTGCTTCTCTGTTGAATGGTCTGCATGCATGCAGGAGCAGACAGCTCTCCCATAGCTAAGCAAAATACTGATAAACTGGCATTTTGCGTTCTCCATTTAAGGGGACAGAAAAGCTAGAGGGAGGCTTCATTATAATGAAGAGGTGCTGCAAAAAAGTCAACCCTCAAATTCAGCTATTTTCAGCAAATGCATATAAGTAAGAAAATACCAATAAGCAGAGACTAAGACAGAAACAGCACACTTTTTAATATATATATATATAAATAAAAGGATTGCTTTTCCGAAAGTACATCATGAACTTAGTAAGACGTTTCTCCATAGCTACAAGGAAAAACTTGGAGGGTAGGGATAGCGACAAAGCATGCTTCTCATCCTTCTTCCACTCTGCCTAAAAACCACAGCTATTATTAGCACATTCACTGAAGGACCTAACAGGATCTCTACCCACAGTAAGGTTTACCAGTACTTTTCCAGCCCCCTCAAAGAATGCTGCTTTAGAATACTAAGACTAAGGCAGATGAAAGCACTGAAAGGTCTCTTCCTTGCCTTTTCTCCCCCTTCTTACCAGTCCCCCAGGTTCTTGAGGATGGGAATGAGAATACACTCGATCTGAGAATACCCTAGTTCACCATGGACTCTGGAAATGGCAAGTGAAAGCTCTTCGTGAACACTGCAGCCTAACTGGATCCTTGCAGGCCACACAGATTTAAACTAGGCAGACTTTTGCTTATATTTCACAGTGATTTTATTTAAGGTTGTTGCTCACCCAAGAAGATTCAGTCAGTATTTTCTAATTGGTTTAGGTCATAACTACATTTTATGTACCTTGTATGTATTCCTCATGCCAGCAGCTGATAATTTAAACAACAATCAGCTAACCCAAACCAAGATTTTGAATGAGAAGGATAGGAAGAAAAGAATAAGGCAAGAGATGCCAACTGCAATTACCTCACATTTGATCTTTAGCAGCCAGAACAGGTTTAGTCACCCAGCTGCATCTGTACCATGGCCACAGAGGAGCTCAGTAGCAAGCAAAGCAAGTGCTCACTTTTGCTGTACAGGGAGGTATGCCAAAGGGCCAGTTTTCATACTCATTTCCAGGATAAACAAGCTGTCAGTCAGGAACACCAACAAGTTTAAGGAAACAGAGCGAGCCAAAAAGGCTTTAGTTTTTCCTTTTTGACCAAACCATGCTTCTAACAATCTGAAGCTTCTAATCAAAAGTGACCTTTTAGCCCAACCTCCAACTCGGCTTCCCACCTCCCTTTAAGTTCCTGCAGCTAAGAGAGCCTCACATCCAGCTTTTCCAGCACTGAACTCCATAGTTGTGTTTTAATAAAAAGTTCTACATTTCATTTCAAAGAATAAAGAGCAGTACAGGGAGAGACTGGGTTTACCTTAAGAAACTGCCTTCTGTAGATCTCATAGGTAGCAAAACTGATACAGTAACAACCTTCAGACACCTTCAGGGAGTATTTCAATTTCTCCTCCCTCTCCCTTCTCAACTGTTCTTAACCTGGTAGTGTCACTAACACACCCATGAGATGAAAGGGAAGTGTGACTGGGAGAAACAACATGTGCCAACACAATTAAAGCCCAGATCAACGACGTGAATCAAAACAGGAAAAGCACCCCACATAAGTCACATTTAGAGAGAACTGAAATCAAAAAAACAAATCACATTTTGCATGTGTTCACTTTATCTCCACTGGAGGAAGAGATTTTTCTCACACACCTATGACAAAAGTAGTTTTCATCGCAGTCCCTGCTGCTAAGCACATATAGAAAGAGGTCTGGGCTGCCATATCACTTTCCTGCAATTAACCCATAATAGTTGATACAGCACCTAACCATGTCCATATATTTCAGAGCCCCACACCTACTCTACACAACTCCTGAGTCTCTGCCAGGCATCATTTCTGTTGCTGCACAAAAGTCCCTCGCTAAGGCAACAGCTCAAAGTATATTTATTCTGCCAACAGGACAGTGACAGTAACTGCCTCCTCCTCTCTCCCCTGTTGCTTCTTCAAGCCTGTTTCAGTAGCACAGCTGAGTCTTAACCACCCACTCACACAAGGGCTCTCCCACTCTT
>NW_008824052.1:504035-505250 GCF_000699105.1 Pygoscelis adeliae
CGCTGCCTTTCCTGCTAATTTTGCCACATATCCAATGCTGCTGAGAGTAAAGTCAGCTAAACAAACCAAACCAGCAGAAAAAGCAATCCAATACAAACAGTTTTCTACAAACTGTATCACCTCAATAAGAGTCCAACGAGCACTAGAGCTGAAGACAAACAAAAAGCAGAGCTACGCAGCTTCATCTGCAGGGCATTGGGTCGGTTCAGCTGTACTATTGAACAGTACAGGACTGCTGCCCTCTGTGTTGGCACCACTGTCCTAGGTCCAGGCACCAACTTATCTTGAACAAACACAAGGTGATGTGCTGTGCACTCTACAGCCTCTGAAACAGCTGCACCAGCACAATTGAGGGGGAGGCACAAGCTGCTTGTCTGGGCACTGGTGCCAAAAGAAAAGTTCAGCTTTGTGACTACAACCTAGTTAAGCTGGAAAACTTCTCCAGACTCTCAGAACTCACAAGTACAGTTAAGAAGCGTGTTCACGTGGAGACTGACTTAGTGATATGTGATAACACTGCAAAGATGGGTAGACAAATGGGCTGTAACTGGATCGGACTGTGTGTTGCCAAGGATTTGTCTACATCTGAAAGAGTTCAGATTTAGGCTGGGCTAGCCAACACATTTGTTAACCTTCACTTAACAAGGTTTCCTTCCTTTGCAAATGGAGGTTAACACTAGTTTCAGTTTTGTCAATAACATAGGCTAGGATGTGTAACCGGTGGGAACGTTCCTACTGAATATACTGTACCTGCTAAGAGCTGTCTCTACTAAGGAGTAGATTAGAAGAATTTTGATTTCAAAATCACCAGTTAAAGTTGTCACAAGGATGCTGTAAAGCATTTACACTTTAGTAGCTCAGTTCCACACAACAAGCACCTTCGTATCAGTTCAAAGGGCTCAAGACTCACCTACTTACTTAAGCTTCTTTAACATCATTCATGACACTTGTTACCACAGAAACCTCAGCGACTACTAGCAAACAAGAGTCTTAACAACAGGAGCATTTTTGGTTTTTAAACAGCATTTTCCTGGGGCAGCAAATGCCATTGTTATGAGTACGCTAATGACTGCTGGCCAGTCGAGCCTAGTGGTGATTATAGCATTGAGGGGAAAAAGAAGAGAGTAATCCCAGAGGTAAAGCAAGCCACACCATCCTCCCAAAGGAACAAACACAGAAGGGGAGCTGGTTACTACTTCTTTTTATGTAAAATTT
>NW_008824052.1:505309-511541 GCF_000699105.1 Pygoscelis adeliae
TACCATATGTTGAGACTACAAATGGTTTAATATCCATCTTTCACTTGGGTGGAAAAGGAAGAGGGAAATACAACTGTCTGAAGACTGTATGTTTAACAACCCCCTCTAACCAACAGTTTAGTCTTTGTAGATCGTATTTATTGTTCTCATTCTGTGGATCCACAAAATCTTTTCTTACAGTGTACAGAAGACAAACACTGGGGAGAGAAGTTTAGGTTTAGAAGATGAACCCAGAGATAGGCAGCAGTGTGCTGCTCTTTAAAGCTCACAAAAGCTTAATCTAGTCAGTTCTAATGCACTACAGAAATAAGAAGTCAACAACAGTTCAGACTACAGAACAGCTCAGTTTGATATTTGATTAATGAAACAGTGATATCCCTACAGCTCAAAGTACTTAGACTGAGACTCTAAGAATAACATTCAGTCTATCACGAGCCAACTTCCAACCTCTTTAAAAGCACCAGATTGCATTTTAAGGGTCTTCTCAAACAAGCAGGATTCCTAGTAGCATCTGAAGGTTCCACAAGTATTTAATCATATCTGCTATCTAAGTGTTCATAGTGGATAGCGTGTTTGTTTTTCCATTGAAAAATTCAGCTTAATAGCAGAATTTATAGCAGACGTTGTACTTTTTAATGCTCCTACCACCATTATTTCATTTTGAAAGATTTTTTTTTTTTCCCTTTAAATCTCAGAGCATAACGTGGTAAGTTTTCAGTAGCTACTTATTTCTACAGTACTACTAGCTCTGGAAAATACCCCAGTTCTGTGCCCCAACCCCCAAAAGCATTACTTACTGCACTTTTCTAAACAATTTCTGTACTAAGAAGTCTGACATACTAGCGTCTAGAAAGATTTCCTTTTAAGTATTTTGTACTGCATTCCCTCCCTCACCCCTATGACAAGCTTAAGACTTCGTTGCTTGGAAGATAAGTGATAACTGCCTTGAGGGCAGCTTTAAGGCCATGTTTAGAATCACGCTGCTGTCATTAAAAAGAACAATAACAATTCTTTAGCATTAGTTCAGAATTACAAAGTATTTAAGAAATTTTCTCTTAAAAGCAAGATGACTTCTTGTTTTAAGAAAGTGATTTGGTTATGTCAAGAACCTTAACCTAATTTTCCTACAGCAGTCATTTTCACTACTATCCTATGTCTAATCAATACATTAAAGGAAGCCAAGCTTCTGCCTCAATGCCTAGCAGTTCATGTACTTCGAGTGACTGTTCCTCCCCTGAAATCAGTACTGTGATTATTTCCATATTACGCAGAGGATTGACAGATAGTACCTTTCATTTCCCAATTGTTTAAGGTGCCCCGAGTAGACCACACTACACAGACCAGGATAAATGAACAGCCACCAGCAAAAGCCAGAAGACCCTTTCTTACATTTACCTGAGGAGCTGAAAATGCAGAAAGGGTTGAGGAGGGAGTGGAGTAAGACATAGCATGCAAGTTTGCAGGCAGTAGTATCATAGGATTGGGCTTACAGAGACAGTTAAAATAACTGCACTTATTCTTCCACTCAGCAGTACCACCCTGTTTGAGAAGATAAGAGGTGAGAACAACTTTTCCAAGTACACACAACATACAAGAAGTAGTCCTAACACGTCAGAACAAGCAGTTGACACATTCTCCAACAGGTTTTTATAATTTTCAATCCAAGTAAAAAAAAAAAGCTTTGTTGTCCTGGAATCATTATATAACACACTGCTCAAAAGTCACTTCAAATATTTTACTGAGACCAATAAGAATTTGTAAATTCAACATGACTATCTCTAAGGCGATGGTGGAAAAAAAATTTATTATGATTTGACACTAACTACAGACTGGAACCTGCTTCTGATCTCACTTGAGCAACAACTGCATAAGAGCAAATTATGTTCCACTCTCAAATATCAGTTTACTGGAAATTATGTTCTGTACTCCATGTCTGTAATCTGCACAACATTTTACTAGTTCAAGTCTTCAACTCCGCTGCCTTCCAGGTTTTGGCTTCTATTCCAGTCTTTTAAGAGAAACCTGCCAAGACTTGCAACAGCACACAAACCCCACCTTGCCATGCAGAAATCACTGGTATGTAGGGTTGAAAATGCAATCAGTCATTTGCTCATTGTCTGCACTGAACATAAAGCTGGAAATGCATCTAGAACAAGAAAAAAAATATTAGATGAGACATCTCCCCTCCTAGCAAAAGCATATCATCATATCCCTCATACCATACACAAGCTGTAAATAGAGGCCCAGTAACCGAGCTGTAAGCTGAGTCCTTTCCCAAAAGGCACTTCGTGCAGTCTTACAGCTTTGACAGTTCTTTTATATATTCCTCCAGGATACAGAAGAGCAGCGTGATTCTTTTAAAAGAAGCTGGTCTTTCATAAATCATTTCTGCAGAGGGCCAAATGGACTTCTCTTTCACATTAGATTTGATTTCCTATTAAGCCCTGATCATGAGTTCATCAAGCTGGCATTAAACAGGAATTCCAATACCCAGTTTACCTGCTTTCACTCAGGTAAATTTTGTCAGACTGCCTTGGATGCTATATGGTTCAGTAATGCTATCTTTGGTGTCAAACATTCTGCTTTAAGTTTTTCCAACCTTGAAGAGGAGCCAGCTACTAACTATTATAAAATTAGCATGGCTATTTTTTCTGTTTAGTTAATGGGAAAGGGAGAAGAGACTTACTTCGCTTCACAGATCATACGAGCAGAAAGATTTACTATTCTCACACTAAAATGAGATACAAACTAGTCTTGTTACCTCAAGGAGTAACGTCCCCATGGAGCAGCTGGAATTCTCAGTGATAGACTCCAGGCAAACTAACTAGATAGCTTTAGGATATGTAAGCTCATGAACAACCTGCTATTGTAATTCATTACATGAATTTAACAGCTATGGCACTATAATAGCATACGTACACTCCCTCCCAAATGCAAAGGGGGAGGGTAAGCTCCTTACTTTGCTGCAGAGTGAGAACTCCAGTTAGACACAAACAGTTACTTGGCTAACATTAATTTATATCCTATATCATCTCCCAGTAACTCGTTTGTACAGCTACAGAATACAATAGGTGTTACCTTCAAGTCTTAGGAGATAAATTCAGTCAGATAAGAATTAACAGTGGGGGAGGAAAGACAGATCTTCAAATTCCTCAGATTTCATTCCAGGTTTCTTAAGTGGGCAGAGGATCAACTTCCTAATTTAAATGCCTTCTGAGTTCCTCCAACTTTTATATTGAACATGTGTTTCAAAAAGCACGCTTAGCAAGCACATAAAGTCTTGCTTTCCTGGAAATGAACACTACACAAAAATATATCAGAAATAAACAGAAGTTAAAGGTCAGACAAGTTAGCTACCAATGCTCTCAGAACATTAGTCCCTATGATGTATTAATTTGCTGCTAGAAATTACCTGATTATTATCCTTGTCCTAATAGATATCACTCATTTCGTATCAGTTGTTTCTTTGCAGCTAACTGAAATAGAAGACATCAATCTGAGCAATGTTTTCACATATATTTCAAACTCGCTCATCTGTTTGTTCTTGGTGTTTCAGATGCAAATCCCAACCCCACAAATGTATTCATGTAAATCAGCTCCCTACACAGCACTGACCACAAAATCAGCTATAGGATGAGATAATATTTTTCATGTCAAGAACAACCCTCTAAAAACAAGGAAAGCTACTTCCATCTTTCCTCCAGGACATCTCAAGAAGTTTAGGTTGCTGAAAATGTTTTGAGAAAGAGACACAGTCATTCTCCAGTAAGAGTGAAGTCTTGAGAACCAATGTATGTAAGTACTTCTGAAAACTTCCAGTTGTTTACAAATGACAAATCAGCAGGCCTGCCTATGCAGAAGCTTAGAAAATATTTTTGCGCCTTGTTCACCTTAGACAGTTGAGATTAAAGACAAAGCCTTAAAATACTAATGATTGGTATAGTAAGTTTGAGAAGTTAATGCAGGATTTAGCAAAAAGTTGGAAAACTGCACTCAAACTGGCAGCTTGCAGATCACACTGTAGGCACAGCATGCAGCAACAGTAAACACAAGGAAACAATCCAGTCTGATTTTAAACTTAAAACTTCCCATTCAAAGACTGCCATGCCAGGATATCAAAAATCATCCCCAGGATGGGGCCTGTTCATGACTGCAGTGCAGTAACAAAAGCAACTTCAAACTTCACCTTACATAGAAAAGTTGGATTTAAGCGAAACTTGGCAGTTTTCCTTATGAACGTCCTTGGAACAGTTAGAAACTTTTACAGACTGTGCTAAGATATACAACAGTATACTAAGAACAGGCACAAAGTTAAAACTAGTTTTATCATAGTGCTGAAGTGAAACCTGTGATCCAGCTTGCGCTGGAAGCTAACAACACTGCAGTTCACTCCAAAAACAAGAACACCACAGAATTTCATTTACCTGCGTTTCCAGCTGCTTATTACATCTGATTTTGCAGTTGGGCAAAACTCAAAGTCGGAGCGGATGTGATACTGCCACCAGGAAATAAGCGCTCTTCTATCGTATCCCCCAGGAAAATCTCCAGCTCTCCTCCCTTCCAACAGACCCGTTTTCATCCAGTCTAGCCAGCTTGAGGTAGTGTCCCTATTCTTATTAGGACAAGAGATAACAATCCCTCATCTATCATGGTATCTTGCTCCAGTCAGTGGTACTTTATTAGTACAGTCAGTCAGCAAACATTAATCACTGGTATTTAACCAAAACACAGGGACTGCAGTTGGCACAAGGTACCTGAGAAGCATCAGCACTCCTGCAAGACCTGGCTCAAGCATTCCTGTCCGTCCAGCACAAACAAGAGCTGCTTGGCCTCCTACACTAGGAGAGACTGTCGTATTTAAAGGAATGCTTTTTTGATAGTCCAAGTAAAACTGTTCTGTGCTAGAACTATTTCAGAAATGTCTTTAAGTTGCAGGCAGGTGAACATGAAAAGGAACAAATAGAGCCCTCCTCAACCCCACTCCCTGCTTTCAAAAGAGTTCTAGCTGAAACACCGCAGAGCTATTGCTATTATTTGAAGAGGAACTGTAACATCATTAATGACTTTAGGGTAAGCTAGAACACAACAGCTGTTAAGCAACACTTAGTAATGGTACAGGAGGAGTTACAGGCCTCTCTTACATTTCTCTTCTTCTAACTATTCCAATCTACCGTTCTGCTTTATTTCATTGTACAGAAAGCTCTTCTGCAGGCAGGCACAGATCATCCATAGCTGTACATGTAGACCCTATCAATTAAGTTGTACACAAGCAACTTAACAGTGACATGCGCATGTTTCCACCACTGATGATGACACAGCTACCTTAAAGGACATTTATTACAGGTGTGTTGGTGCTTTTATGACCCTGAGAAAGTTATGCAATAATCTAATGCTTTGAGATTATTAAACTACACAGTGGTGAAAACACAGAGAACCATCAAAGAAAATTCAGCAGTGCTGGAGGGGGGGGCGGTGCAGAAACCAGTACCCAAGCAGCAAAGCAGTATCATATCCTCAATTTCAATCTCTGGACTCTTTTAAATTATTAAAATTGCAATGCTGCCAAACATAATCAAACATTTCCGCATGCTCAGAAGCGTTGCCTTTTCCTCCCTATAAAAAAAAAAAGTCAGTAGAGTAGCTACTCCACACCTGCCAGTTTGTAGTGCGGTTAGATTTCCCAGTCTCTAGTTGGTTTGCAAATGAAGCAGTTGAAACCAATAGTGGCACATGGCATCTGCTAGATTTTGTTTAATCATGCCCAGTCCAATCGTTCTGCTTCCAAATTAAGTGAGAGTTATACAACAAAGATGTTAAAATAGTTCAGTGTTCTAGTGCAGCGCTAAAAACCTCACACGATTCAACTTAGTGTTCAAGTCAGTTACGGTCCTCACACGTCCCAGGTCCCCCCTCACACAGAGTACGGCAGAGAGAGTTACAAGTTCAGCTTTTAAGCTATTCTTGAGAAAAAAGCGTATTAAAAAAAAAAAAATACTGCGCAGACTCCAGCACATCCGAGGCTAAACACCAAGCCAGAGACGCGTCCCATCACAACCAGAGACTATATTACACAAACAGTACTGACGGTGGAGCACAGCGGGTCCACACGGGGGTCGGGCCAACATGGGTCGGCCACCTCCTTCCCCGAGCCGCCCGGTGCTGCTCCCTCCGCAGGGGGACGCGGCTCCGAGGAAGCAGGCACCCTCCGGGCTGCCTCGCTCCAGCCCCGGGA
>NW_008824052.1:512399-521312 GCF_000699105.1 Pygoscelis adeliae
CCCCCCCGCCCCAACCGGCCCCTGCTGGCCGGCCCTGCACCTCACCGTCGAAAGTGGCGTGGAGCACGCAGGGCTCCAGCGCCGTGGGTTAGAGGGGCCCCGAGGGGCTCGGAGAGCAGCAGGGTGTTGGGGGCGAAGGGATGAAGATGGCATGGCGGGCGAGGAGGCCCCAAGGCCGTAGGAAACACCTCGGGGTGAGCATCCCTCGGGGATTCCTCACTGGTCATCGGCCTGCTGCTCCCAGCGCGGCTCGCTCACGGAGAAAACGCAGCCAGCCGGCCATCGTGCTGCCAGGCCCATCCCTTAAGGCCACCTGATGGTGTCCACCTCTACCCGCACTGCACCGTCGCCCTGCTGGGCTCTTGCTTCCCTTTTCCACCTCTGTTGGGCCACGGTGACAGCCAGGAAAGCAACCCCAGCGCTCTGCATTTCTGGTGGTAACACCGGCTCCCCATTCCTGAGTTCTCGCCCGCTGTGGCACTGCTGCTGCATTTGGGCTGGAAGTGCACAAAAGGACAGCTCTGAATCAGAACAAGCCACACAAGTTCCCAAGAGACCAAACATTACTGCTGTTCCCGGGTTTTGTAAGAGTCTTGTTTCTCTAAACCCAAACAGACCTTACAGCATCCTTTTAAAAGGCCGTTAAAGCTAGCTGCCTTCACTGCACAAAGGTTTTAGGTCTGTGAGGTTTCCTGTTGCTAAAGGTCATGTAAACCTTCACAATCAAATTGGTCAGCGTGACTTTGTCACTTGTTACAACATATTTGTCTGATAAATCAGCATGTGAAGTGAGCAACAGCTTTGCAAAAACACACCTCACTGTGGTAATGCTCTCTGTAGAAACCATTTTTCTCAGTCTTGAGCTATGCTAACTTACTTGGTCCTGGAGATGCAACTTTTGAGTAACAGCAATCTAAAAAACAAGCAGAGTTTGGGTTTGCCTAAACAGAGGTGGAGGGAAAGCTCAGAAGAGATCTTGAAAGCAAAAACCAACGGGTTTGTCGTGGCACCTGAAGTGCTTTCTAAACCTTCTCCAAACCCTGCTTTCAGTCCTTTGCTACTGAGGTAGCACATCAGGGTCTTCCTAACATTGGGGTCCATTACACTTGGTGCTGTGCTTACAGTGGCAGTCCTTGCCTCAGAGAGTTTAATGTCTAAAACACATTAAAAAGACATTAAAATGTCTTAAAATGTAATCACAGCAAGTGAGAACTGAAGAAGGATACAATGATCAAACTAATATCACATATTCAATTCTAGTTATGCCACTTGTAATAATAAAATATGCAATGCTGTAAAACTGTCAAGAACTTTTTATTCTAGATTTACATCAGCATGAACGGAAGCAGGACTCAACCCCTTTGTACAGAAGTGTTGGTATGAATGCTAGAAAAAAAATGTTGCCATTGGCCTTTTGCAGTTTAATGCCCTCTACTTATTTGGGGAAAATGAGTGTGCCATTTCCTGTCCTTCTAACCTCATCCCACGTCAAGAGGAAAACCTTTCTTGACATCAGAAAGAAAGCAGAGCACACTCTACTTACAGAGGTGTTGCAGAGATACACAGGAAATCAGGCAAAGGGAAATACCCTGAAGTAAAACACCTTGAAAGCTACAAACGCTGTTAACTGACAGACTTAAGCTTCAGCAGCTCAATATGAAAACTAAAAAAACGGGGAAAAAAACCACAATACCAAAGAAGTTTCCCAGTTCTGTTGTTAGGGAACAACCTTGTTTCTGATCAAGTCTGGAACAGTTTACGTGGAGAAGAGTTTGAAATAGTGCATATACAGACAGATAGATTTCTGCTCCACGCAACAGGATTTGCTGCTGCTGTAATATAAGAACAGAAGTCAAGAACTTGGAGATTAGAAAGCTCAACCTTAATTCTGTCCTTTTATGTTTGCAGGAAGGAAGGAGACGTTTTCTGAGCTGAGGATTTTGCTATCAACACATCATCTCCTGGCTGCAAAGGTCCCCATCTCCACCACACTCCCAGCTGCCTGCCACTTTCCTCCGAGCCAGGCTATGCACGGAGTTAGCACTGAAACTGCTTAAGCTAGCCGTGGATGTGGCCTGAAAGGAGCTTGGGAACAACTGCGCAAACCACTGGCAGGCTGTGGTGGAAAGGGGCCGCCGGAGCAGGAGGACATGTCTAACCTGCAAGTGCAGGTTGGGCCAGTAGCTCCCTCAGCCAGCAAAGGCACAGTTTTGTGTTACAGACAGCATCTTCCCCTGGATTTGGCCATGCTGGTTTAAAAAACTCTGCTGTCTCAAGCTTGTCCCAAACCCACTTTGGGCCAGTCAACACAACCAGTATCATCAGTGCAAAGAGCCAGCTCTGCTGGCTCAGGGGCTGCTGAGCCACTCTGCTGGGAGAGCTGTCCCCTCCCACAGCTGGAAGGGAAACGGATCCACCACAATGTCTCCTGGTCTTCAGACAGCATGGCATGGCAGGGGACAGGACAGTTCCCAACCCATGCAGGCCGAGGCACCCACTGGATCACTAGAAAAGGCCAGATAAGACTCAGGTTCTTTATGCCTTTCTGTTTAAAATGCTTCTCTGGCCCTGTCAGCTAATCTGTGCGATGCTGCTGGGTTTGTTTAAGGTGACCTGCATGATGCCAAATCTGTAAGCCAAACACCCGCCTGAAGCATGCTGAACACCACGCCTGGGCTGGGGAACAGAGCAATCTCCCATCCTGAAGGGCTGAGGGTCCTGGGATGAGCTGGAGAGGTCTCTATTGGCGGTACTGCACTTACCAACATCTTTCCTCATCTGCTTCAGGCTGTAGAGTCCAAACTAGTGACAAGGCGAGTCTCAGTCTTCCCTCCAGGCTACGCAGCGCTGCAGGCAGCCGGGAGCTGAGGGCAGACAGCCGTGAGCTAAAGGTGGTTCTTCTGGCAGCCCGCACCGTCCGCAGCAATAAGGCACCTCCGACCCCTTGGCTGCAGTCCCTAGGGCCACCCAGGGCTTCCCAAGGGAGAAGACTGGGGAGGCAAGGAGGGGTCAGCCCTGGAGTGGTGAACCAGCGCTAGCACTGGGAACAGCCAGGGCAGACAGTGATCAACTGCCCTCCCACCAGACACCCACCACCAAGGGAGCTGCGTCACTCGGGCAAGCCTGAGATTTCCTAACAGCCTCCCACTAGGAAATTCACCTGGATCTCAGACTTGCTCCCAGAGGCAAATATGTGCCCTCCCAGAATTTGGAAAAGCCCTGCAAGGCACCTTGTCTCGCTTTTCTCTGAGAAGCGCCCAGGCTGCAGCACCACAGCCCTACTACTCATGGGCTTCATCTACGCACAGCTTCCCACCTCTTCCAGCTCCCCTCTGCACAGTGCCAGGAGGCGCTGGAGGCTGTGCTGCCCACCGAGCCCCTGCCTTCTCTGCAGCTGGATCCTCCCGTTGACTCCCCCTTCCCATCACCAATCCCTGCGCCCTGCCCACATGCAGAAACACACTCCTTGTTCCTGCCTGGGCTGGCTGGTGTTTGCCTCACCACCTCTGCGAGGATCTCAGCCCCATAAACAGGCAAGCTTGGTTTCCTATGCATTTTTTCTGATGTTCGCCATTCCCTAAGAGCATCTCCCTGAGATTCAGGGGTACCTTCACCTATCATGCAGGTGATCTAAAAGTTGCCGTGTGTCACTAGAGGGTGCCCAGCACAGCCCTGAGCTTGTAGCTACCTGTGTGTGTTTGCATGACCTGGGGCTCGCCCAAGCAAAGCCAAGGTGGGACTCAGCATGGATCCAAACCTCCTCCTGCAGGTTTCCCCGCAGAGAGCTCCAAGGAAGCAGAGAGGCTGTTGGGAGCAGAAAGAAAGTTGGGAAGGAGAGGAAAAAACAATTTACCACATCTCCCGGAGCTGGAGACAATTTACCAAACCTGGAGCTGTCCCACATGCTGAGAGGAGATGCCTTTTTAGCTGGCAGCAGCACACATGCTCAAGAGACAGAGAGCAGCCCTTCGCATACCACTCATTTTTAGCAAGCCGAGTGGGAGACACATCCCATTCTCTCCTGGTGATGACTCAAGAGCTGCTCCTCTGGGGAGGAAGGATGAAATAACGTTGAATTTTAGCTGTTGTGAGAGCAGCTCAGAACATGTTGCTAGGCACCAGCTGCAGGAATTGCCTGCAGGTGCTTTCGTGGGAGGGATTGGGCCGGTTTACTGGGCTCTCCCAGTGCAGCCCGCATGCCAAATACCTTTGAAACAGGCATAATCCGTTCTCAGCCTGAAGGAGCTATTGCACAATCTCCCCAGGATTAAGGGTTTAAATCAAGGGGCTGTGGCACAGCCGGGGGAAGGGCAGTGGGCAGACTCCGGAGCCACGCTTGCCTGCACGGTATGTGTTAGGGGGGCTCTCTGGGGTGGTATGCAGCCTGCCTGTGGAGGTGGCAGTCTCACAGGTGTGAATTCTCCCCCATCCTGCCCTGTCTTCCCTTATCAGGGTGATTGAAGTCTTCAAAGGATTAAATGGCTAAGTGGTTTTCTTCTGCTCCTGGAAATGAAGCACTGTAGCCAGCTGAAGCTTTTCATGGGCAAGCATTTGCTCACATGGACTCCTATCATTTGGGTCTGTATAAACACAGTGTGATTTCCATCTCACTGTTATGCAAGAGCACAAGATGAGGCTGCTTTTAAAGCCTGGGCTAGATACTGACTCCTGTGGAGGCTGCAGTGCTGCTTAGAGTGCCAACACACCTGCAAACCCCATAGCTGCCCCACTGCAGAGATGGCTCTGTCTACAGCCAGCATGCTGCCTCCAGCCTCACCTGGAGAACATCTGCCTACCTACTGCCTGCTCTGCAGTGATTTTTGACCTGCCTCTCTAAAAATGAGATCGGCTCTGCTATTGGGTAGTATGCATGCACAGGTTAAATGCCACTAAGGTGAAATGTGTTGCCACACAGGCTTTAAACAGCTTTTTCTCACCTGACCTGGGCATCTCTAAGCACCTCTGAGGTTCAGGTCCCCTTGGTGGCATTTCCTGATGGCTCCTTAGGCCATCAAGGCCACCACAGAGAAAGAACTTTCCACATCCCCAGACTATAGCTCCCAAGCCTCTTGTCCCAGAAAAAGAGGAATTGCTCCAGCTGTCACTGCGATGCCCATCAAATGTCTTGCAGAGATAATCACACCAGCCATTGAACCTGTACAGCCTCCCTCCAAGGCACAGAGCTGCGTCTGCTTTGCTGGTACAAACAGCAAGGCACTTGGCTCAAGGAAGGAGGAGTCGCCAGTGGTGCCCATACAATTGGTGATACCACGCTTCAGTCCACACTACTAGTGCTTCTTCTGCATGGTGCAGCATGCAAAGATCAGGTTACCAGAGACAATTTGGGATGAGAGAAAGTACTCCACCGTCACAGAGGCATCAGTGTCAATTCAGAGTCTCACTTGGAAAAATGCTGTGTAGACATTTTATTCTTTAATGTAATAAAATAAGACTGATTGCTTAGTGTGCTGCGGGTATTTGCTAGGAAACACTCCTATCAGCACTGGCTGTAGCTTTTAGAAGAGGCTATTTGTCCTTGCAGCTTAACTGATCTTTCATATCGCAAGCCAACTCCTCCTCTATGGGGCAAAGCATTACTGTGTGATACTGATTTGAGTGAAGTGGTGCAGCTTTACACCTGGGGAGGGTATTTTGCATTGAGCCCTGTGCAGGCAGACCTGGCTTCTGGTTGCATGTGGGGTTAAGTATGATTGCCCTGGCACACAAAGGGTGCTAATTACACAGTGGAGTTTATTTGCATCCTTTGCAGCTACACTCTGGCTCTGCTGGGCGAGATTTACAGGTCCTCACAAGGAGGCAGGTGGTTTATTCCCAGGGTTTCACATAGTTTCTTCCCATGCAAGTCCAGACTAGCTGCATAGAGATGAGTAGTGCTTAAAAGAGGGATTCAGCTGTGAATTCCCCAGCACCAGAGAAGCTGAGTTGCAGCTCTCGTTGTCCTTTCCTGGAAGGCAAACCCCCTCCAACACAGGGTCCCACACACACCCTTGGATGAGGCTGCATCAGCCCATCGCTCCATCAGGATGCGTTCGGATGCAATTTAGTCATGTGGTCACAGCCCATCCTGCCCAGCTCAGAAGAAGTTTTGGACTAGCACGAGCTGCCTCACCAAGGACTCACGTACCTCAAAGACATGGTAGCTGTCAGCTTGAGCTGGCGTGAGACCCAGTGATGGCAGCACCTCCAGGAAACCCCGGGTCAGATGGGGACCCGAGCATCTCCCACCAGTACTGTGGGCTTACGAGAGGGCGCCTGGGGCAGCAGCACCCTCCAGGGCTGGGATGACTGCTACGCTCTGCTCTGAACCAGGCCTGGATCTGGGGCACGATCCTTAACACACTGATGAAACTATCTGGATCCAATCTCTGGCATCAAATCAAAGCCTGGGGCTGAGTCTAGACATGAAGGACCGGAACAGTTCTGCCATCTGCGTTTCCAGGTTCAGTCTGGCCTCTGGGACAAGCTAAGGACACAAAGCAGAATGTGCCATTTAATCTGGCTGGATTAATGTCTGAATTTAATTAGATTTAATCTACTCTCAATAAAATCTAGAACATGCTATAGAAAAATGGCATTTTAATCTTTCTCCAAGCCTCTTTGTTTGCGTCTGAGCAGGGGGCCCGCAGTGTAGCCATGGGCAATCACAATGAAACGACAAGCCAAGTTTTAGCAGCACCCAGAGGATGGGGCTGAGATCAGCGTCCTGTCATCTTCGGATTTGTGCCAGTCTGATTCAGAGGTTCTCCTGCCCCAAAACTTCTCTGTGTGACAGGAGAGTGTGGGGAAGGCAGAGGAATGTGGGAAAGGCATGGTCATGGGGGTTGGTACCTGCCGGCCCCAGCCCTGCTCCCGGGCTTGCTCAAGAGGCAGCAGGGCTTGTGTCGATGGGGTCCCCACGTCCGTCTCAGTGCCCTCAGGAACTGCAGAGGGCTGTGCGGCTCCACTGGCTCCAGGGGAGTTTCAGCAACTGCAGGTCTCCCCTTGCTAAGCTGAGAAACGCACTCCCGTGGGCCAGGCAAGTGCGTCGAAATAAAGGCGGCCGCTCCAATGCCACCAAAGCAAAGTGCACGTGTCCTTTGGGAAAAGCACAGTGCCAAGTTGCTGCTGGGGACTGCAGAGTAATTGCACTGGCTTTGATCGCATTTAGGTAGTTTGACAAAAGAAGTTTTCCAGTGGCTCATCACAAAGAAAAACATAAAATTATTTGGAAATATTGATCAGGGGGATATCACCTATTTTGTGCAGCTCAAGTAACATTAACTTGTGAGAGAGAAATAGCGAGAATAGGAGAGGGAGAAGGCATTTTATTCCTTCACTGACTCTGCCTGCCCTGGATAAACGCAGCCTGGCTGTAGCAGAGGGCTGGAGGGTTAGCTGCCCAAACCAAAGGCAAATTCATTTGAGATCCAGGGATTAAGATACAATCATTTGATCTCAGATTAAACAGTGGATGAACACCACAAAGGATAGCTTAAAACGTTTGGAAAGGTGTTAAGGAAAATCAAGCAGGATTAAATAACAAAATAGCTGCATTAAGCTAGAGTGCCTCCCCGGATCACAGGAAGCCAGGCACTGAAGAGCCTGCCGGCAGGGACAAGCGAGCAGGCTTGGTGCCACGGCTCTGCAGCATTTGAGGGTTGAGCGATTGACGGTATGGGAAGAGCAGGGCAGGTTGCCGTCTGGGGCAGGTGAGCTGTGCATGTGTGCAAGTGATCTGGCAGAGACTGTGTCCCACCCCAGCCCCACCAGTCCAATTCAGGACTCTCTGGGGATGGCACAAGGGCAGCTCGGGGTCCCCGCTGAGCAGCCTCAGGGATGGAGCAGAAGGGACTGCAGGGGACCTGGCTCATGACTCCCACTAGCTTTGCGAGCAGCATTTTGGGAGGAGAGGAGCACCAGGGCTGCCACGTGGCTGCTACTCCGGATGAGGGATGTTTGGCAGGTGCATGAGTCGCTTCACATCATCCCAGGCCTCCCAGTGCTCCCACACCAGCGCTGGCCTCTGGCTGCCAGGCCAGTTCTTGGCACGGCCCCACTGCTTGCGGTACCCTGACCTCTGTGCGAGGCGACGCAGAGCAAAACTGAGAAGCCCGGAGCATCTTTCCTCCACCGCCACAGGGCCACGCTGATGCCCTGCTCTGCCAGCACAGCATTTGGGGCGGGCAAAACACAAGTGAGGGATAACTTAAGCTTCCTCAGTGCCGTCCAGCCATTCCTCAGCATTTCTATTTCCCACCCACCCTCTGAGTTGGACACAACAGGAACTCTCCCTGCCCCACGTGAGTTTGTTGCTCGTATCGAACTGCTCTCCCTCACCCTCAGGGGAGCATGGCCACCTGCCAAAAACCCTTATTAGGAAGAAATTATCCAGCAAAAATAGGCTGGCTGGCTAGCTAGCTGTAAATGCATGCTCAAGGACAGCAACCCCAGGGCAGTGAGGCTCGGGCTCTGAGCGCAGTGTGGCTGCTTCCCAGCCTTGCTTTGGGAGCTTTTGGGAGCTTTCCCCACCAGCGTGGTTTCTTTTCCTGGACTTGGCCTGTATTTCCTAGGACAAATCATCCAGCTGCCTTGAGCGACTGCTCATTTGCAGCCAGCACGGAGCATCGCTAGCCATTCCCACAGGTTTCCCAATGTCCTCCACGTGCCTGTTTTGGCCACTTTGTTCTGCAGCACCTTCAAAATCACTAATACAGTGCTGTTAAATGGGTGTCAGTCCCAGATGGGCAGCACCACCCAAAATTAGTGCCTGGGGACTGTGGCACTGGCCTGACCCCTACATGCTGGTAGCCACTGCATGGGGGCTCCACAGCTCAGCCCCAGCTTTTGCTCCACTGCATGTTTATGAAAAGCAGAGACCAACTGTGAGGCTGGGGGACACAGAGCTGTGCCGGA
>NW_008824052.1:521431-539117 GCF_000699105.1 Pygoscelis adeliae
GATGCCGGGTCTCCACCGGGTCTGCAGCTCCTGCTGCACCTTGCCCAGACCCGGTGGAGACCCGGCATCCCAGCAACAGGCACGGGTCCCTGCTTGCACCCATCGAGCCACAGCATCCCACAGATAAACACCAGCCTTTTCTCACAGTGGCCAAAGCCACCTCCCCACTGTGAACATTGGGCCACTGGCTTTACAAATAGGTTGTGCCCTTGCGAGGCTGGTGCCTCTGTCACCAAAAAGCACCTTGCAATGAGGAACCCCAAGGCTGGGAAGGGTCCAAGTGTGGGACTGCCTGAAAGCATTAACTGCTTTTCCTTCTTCTTGTCCAGGGGATAGCGGTCCTGCAAACCACAGCCTGTTTTCCAGGCAGCCCCACTGCCAGCCGCAGCCACCTGGCGGGCACAGTGACCCCAAGCGATTACTTAACAGTGGACTGTATAACAGAGGAGGGCAGACGTTACATTTTTGTCCCTGACCTCAGCCCTAGGACAGACATTTCCCACCCAGAACACTTCCAGTCTAATCTTTCAGACCTCGGGGGAGCAGCCTTGGGCATCTGATGCCATCCTTCAGAGAGGAGTGATCAGTGGGGACCAGGTAGCTCTGGGCAGGAATGGGCTGCCCAGCACATACCAGTCCCATGGAGGGGAGAAGAGCAGGGAGCCTAATGTCCCACCAAGGGCTCAGGTGTGGAGCCCAGACCCTGCCAAAATGCCCAGGCTGACCCTGCAAAGCCCCCCTGCTCCCTGGTATCCACCTAAATAAAGCACGACACTTGCCTCTCCATGTCAGGATGAGCTGTGCCGGTAAGGTGAAGATGGATGAGCTGGCCCTGGGCAGGTCAAGCCAGCTCCAACAGCTCCCCTGAGGTCCAGCCACACTGCCTCTGGGTTCTGGGAGCAGCTGAGCCCCTTGGACCTGCCTCACCACGGGTGGGCAGTGCCCAGGAGGCAGTGGAGAGGTGCCTGCTGCTCTGGAGAGCCCCACACAGTCTGGAGCTCGGGGCACATCAGCTTTGTGCTGCTGATGTCTCCAAACCGTGTTGCTCCCAGGAAGATGCTCCTTCATACAGCTGAGACAATTCAGGGCAGTGCCCTATAGCCCTCAGTGGTCAGAAGGATGCTGCAATGTTGTAAGGAGACAAGCATGGGCCTTGCTTATCACTGCTGGGCACTTGCCAGCTAGTTCAGACCCATCTTATTCAGAAATGAGTCAAACCCAGGTTCTTCTGAAGCTTTATTTGAGCAGGCGCAACAAGGAGTTTGTTTCTGAGCTTGACTTCAGCCTGCCCCGGCTCTAAGCACCCCCTTTCAGCAGGTCTTGGTGGCTGTGAACAGCCCCTCCAGGATGAGCATGGATCTGCTGAGAAGCTGGAGAATTCCCAGCAGGGTCACCAGGCTGGCTGAGGTCAGGAGACACTGCCTACAGGGAGAGGTGGAGACGGGCTGGCTTGGTTAGTTGGGAAGGAGAGGAGGTTGGGGCGATTTAGCAAAAGTCTACAGTGACTTGGAGGGCAGATACAGGGAGGATGGAGCCAAAGTCTTTCCAGTAGGTCAAGACAATATAACATGAAGCAAGAGGCAGAGATTGCAGCCTGGCCAGTTCAGGTAGGGCGTTAGGAAAAACTCCTTCCCCGGAAGGGTGGTGCAGCCCTGGGACATGTACCCAAAGAGGAGGGGTCTCCATCCTTGGAAGTTTTTCAGCCTTAGCTCTGCAGAGCCCCAGCTGCTCTGACCTGGCATTGGCAACAGTCCTGCTCCAAGGGCTGGTTGGATCAGAGACCTCCACAGGCCCCTTCCCACCAGCACTTTTATGAGTCCATGATAAATTGGGCGGCAATTCTACACCAAGCTGAGCTGAAATCAGCCTCCTGCCTTCAGCCATACATGCCAACTTACATCAAACACTGCTCTTGTACAACTTAGTAAGATGTACCTGCTCAGGGATACAGCAGTCCATAGAGGATTTTGCAGCAGCCTGAGCTCAGGAGTGCACAGTTTACCAACAGCCACAGCAAAAATAGGTTCAGAGGGCAAGATCAGAAAATCCAGTATTTAAAATTCGTGACTCTTTCCACAACTGGGCAGGGGAGCCAGCTGCTGCAATGTAATTAAGTCTAACCATTAACCAGGGGGCTAAAGAGGCATGATGCTCTCTGAGGAGCAGGGTGCTGCATTACTGAGCCTGAGGTCTGCGTGTGCCAGCGTTGGGAGATGATACGCAGCGAGGCATAGGGATGCTCCTGCAATGCCCAGCGAGCAACACGGAGGGATGCCGAGTCCGTGAGCCGTCACCATGCCTGACCCCTCTGCACCCTGCAGCAGCAACCAGCTACCAATACTCACCTGAAACCATGTCTTATGGATTTCTATGGCAGGGAAGAAAAGAATAAAAGGATGAATGAATGTATTTTTAATAGGTTACATAAACAATTAACTCCAAAGCTGCCTTATAAATAGGTGGCACAATCTCTCAGTGCTTTCACCGAGAGGTGAGCTGGGCCTTTAATGCAGAAAACATTTTGGCTGTTTCAAAGGCAAACTACCCTCCCCTTGGGTGAGTCAAATCTCAGCTGGAGGAAGCAGCTTCGGCTTGCTAGGAATATTTTGATTTTGCAACGCTAGTGTCCTTCATTTACAGGCAACAGGGAATTGCTTTGGAGCTGGTTGTTGGATTTTAGAAGCCTCGCGTGCATGCCTGGTGCTTTGCAGCACAAAGCAGGCTTGGGCTGTATCCTGGTGTGCTGCTGCTGGCAGGTGGGCTGCTCAGCCTTCCTGGAGTGCGAGAGCTCTGCTCCAGCTGGGCAGCAAGGTATCTGGCTTGGATCAGCTTCTGAAGGAGCCAAGCTAAGCAAGGACACAGTTTGAATGCACTGTGGCTGAAGCTGTCACGGCTATGCCTGCTTTCGCCACAAGCGAGTGAGCCAGTGCCACAGCACCCAATCATTCTCCTGGGGCCTCCAGTGCTCCTGCTGGCAGAGACAGCCCCTGCCTGGCTGTCAGCCCCTCTGGTGTGATGCAAGAGATGCCTTTGCACTTTGCCTCCATAGCAAACCAGAGCTGGCAGCAAACCTCAAAGGGAGGCAGCTTGGGGTCACGCTGCAAGCACAGGAGGCTGGGGGTTAGGGATCGCAGCACGCTCGCTATATGGCAGGGTATTTAACAGCTCTGGGCAAAGGGTTTGCCCAAGGAGTGTGTCCAGGTGCAAGTGCTCCCTTATCACATATTCACGTGGCTGTGTTTACCAGGCTGCTCCTCCGGCTATCTGTGAGCAGGAGTTTCTACCCTGCTCAAAGGGCAGGAGCTCACAGTTGCTTTTGCCATCTGATCACACTGATCCAGCAATGCTTTAACCCTTAAGGACAAACTGCCACATTGCATGGCAAGGGGTGTTCACCGAGTCTCAAGTATTGGAGGTGTCCAGGCACAGAAAAGGTTGAGACCCCAGGCCCTGCATCTCGCCCAGGCCAGCAGGACAAATGTCACAGTGTTCGCTGCGTGGCACAACTGCCTGGGGAGTGGGGATGCTGGCAGCTGCCCCGCACTTTCAGTTTATTCCTATCCCCAGCGAGACAGCAAGGGCAGCGCAGCGAGCAGCCCCAGAGCACTCAGGCAGCTTGTGCAAGAGACAGACCGAGGGGCTCTCACAACCTGGAGGCAGAGGGTTGCTAGAAATGCCAAACTGAGGTTGGTTCTTCTTTTCCCCTGAGAGTTACAAAATCCACAGCCAAGGTTAAACACTGAAGAGACTGTGACCTCTGGCTCTGGGCTGACCCTTGGAAAACATGTGTCCTGGCCTGAAAGAAGGGAGCACAGACAAGAAGGAAAACCAAAAAAGAGCAAATCCAGAAGGAAAGCAGAGCAGCAGCAAGCCCTGGCTGAAGCCAAGGAGGGAGGGCAAAGGAACAGCTTTCCAATGGGCTCAATTATTCACTGTACTACGCAGCTGCTGTACAAGACGCACCATTCCTGTTCTGAAACCCTGTTTAAAGCCAATTTTTGTTACATGTAATGAGGATGGAAAACAAAAAGAAGGTGGAAATTTCCCCAGAATAACCAACATGGTTTATTTGGTATCAAAACAACTGTTTTCTTTTGGGTATAAGAGATCTGGCTCCAAGTTTGAAGCTGGCCCCATTCATTGCCAGGAGTGAAGATAATGCTAGGGAATCCAGAGACCAGCCAGAGCTTGACAGCATGCAGCTGGCAGGACCAAATCTTTGCCAGGCTCCTGCTCTGGCCCAAGGCAGTCTCCACCAGTGTTAATGCTTCTCCCTCACCTGTGTTTTCTTTCTGTAGCCCATCATTACGATACAGGCCTCCTTCCTCCTCGAAAAAAGCTACCAGAGAGCTCATCAGGCAGGCAGGGCTTGCTGCTCCCTGTGTGGGTGTGAGCTCCAGGCAGAGCCCACAGGGCATGGACAGTCCAACAGCCAGCGCAGGAGCCAGGGAGGCAGACAAAACTCCATCTCTGTCATTACTGCCCAGGTGCCCCCACCACGATTAAGTGGGACAGGCAGAGCCTGGAGGAAAACCAGGAGGAAAGGGAACGAGACCCAGTCCCACCCCCTCCAGGTAAACCTGCAGGCTCCCTGCATCCCTTTTGTGAGCCCCCTGAGGCAGATGTCTTGCCCCACGGGGGACCCTGATCTCTTCTGGGCTCCATCTGTGCCACTGTGACAGCCAGTTTTCTCATGGCTCTCACCGCACCTCTTTGCATATATTTAACAAATACTCCTCAGAGGTCCCGGGCCATTGTAGGCACTGCTCATGCCTTTGGCTGTTGGATTCTTTTCTATTCTGTCCCCAGTGGAAGCAATCACGTTTGTGTTGGAGATCCCTTCTTCCTAAGCCAGGCTGCCTTTTATCCGTTATTATTGAAGTATCAAGGGCATTTGTGGATGTTTGGAAGCACATCAGCTCCCTCAAGGAAGAGGGATGAAATATCCTCCCTTGCCTGATAGATTAAATTGCTTACACAAGTGGAATCAAATCCAGGTTTCTGGGTTATCCAGTGGAGCTCTTTCGCAATGCTGCTCTTAGGAGTTGCAGAGATGTCTTAGCTCACACCCCAGAGCTGGCAAGACTGCAGAAGAGATTCAGACATCGAGTTTTCCAACTTGGACATTTCTGGGTAACCCAGAGAGGATTAAAAGGCAAGGATGGAAACAACCTTACACACTGCCCTCTCTAAAGCATAGCTGTATTCAGCAACATACATGCTTGCTGCCTTTGGCACGCTCTACACAGTCTCTCTCCTCAGTCACAGCCGTCTCAACAAATCACCCCGCACGAGCTGGAGCAGCCGTCCTGGTGAATAAGAGAGTCCAAACTCAAGCACCTGGGAGTCCTTTTGCATGTCTAGCTTTGTATGTCCCTGCTGGTGATACAGTGCAGATGCTGCAGGATAGCATCCCATGACCTCAAACAGCTTACAAGCACAAACCAAAAGCAGTGTAAAACCTACTTAAGACAGAGTCTGTGCAAGATTTAACTGTCCCTAATTCAGCAGCCAGCCTTGGGCTGCAGACTCCTTCCTGCCCACAGGTGAAGTGCCAGGGAGAAGTCAAACACACACAGTCCCTGGCGCTGAACTCAAGAGCAAAGGGACCTGAATTTCCTGCTGCCACCTGCTGTCTCCTGCCAGCAGGGCAGGCTCTGCTCAGCTCTCCCTGCCAGCACAGCCCCGGGGAGCCCCCAGCCTGGACCTGGGGGAGGAAACAGCAGGACCCATTGCCCCCAGCCCCTGCCCCTTGTGAAGCACTAGAGGGACCCAAAGCCTGGTTTGTCCACCCAGAGACACTAACAGAGAAACAAAGTAGTGGCTTCTGTGTCCTAATTCTCCTGGTCACATGCTTCAGAAGTACAGTTGATCAAGATGTCCCTGATTTTCTACCTGGCAGGAGGAAGCCTGCTGAATCCCAGCTGCCGCAGGTCAGGGCTGTTTTCTCCACTGGGAACTCACAGGTTGTTTTGTGCATCTTCCATCCGCAGCCCAAGAGGGGCTTGAGCATAAGCCAAGAGACATCCCAGGGAGACAATGTAGGCTGCAACTGGTGCAGTGAAAAGCCCCAAGGGCAAGAGGAAAAGGCCGTGCAAGTCCCAGCGCATGGCAGCATGAACCAAGGTGAGATTGGCACAAAGGTAGCAGGAGCCAAAAGACGCATTTTATTTGCAGAGCAACAGAGGCTGAGGAGAGGCAGCACGTGCACACTTGGGAAGAGGTGGGGAGTAGAACAGAGAAGGATCCACGTGGCCACTACAAGAGCAGTTACAGCAACGCACAGACAGCAACTTTATTACTAGGCTAAAATAGTCCTTCTGATGCATTTCCAAGGGCACTAAGATGGGACATGCACCCCACTCACACGTGCCTTTTCATTGCTCGAGTGGCCTGTATTTGACTTCGCTTCCTTCAGTCTGGAATTGTGCCCACAAGGGGGCTTAATGCAGTTTCATCAATCCACTTTATAGCAGTGCTTTCACGTAACTCGGATTAACCTCGTGCTATCCCCTGTGCAGAAAAGGTCCTGTTTTACGCTGGTGTAAATTGCGGCTAGGCCAGCCTTGGTTGGGTGCGGTGCAGTGGAGGATCACACTGCAGGCAGCCAGGGAAGACAAACACATCCGATTCATTTGCCAGGCCTCAGAGGACGCTGGAGATGGGAAGTAATTCCGAGACAGCGTCCAGGTGTGCACCCAGGTGGGTGCTTACCAAGGACTGCTCCTTGCCGGCTGAAGTCATTGCCCACGATTTGCCTGACGATCTCCAGGTCAGATGGTCTTCATTTTGGTGAATTCCACCCCAAGACCAGTCATTGCTGAAGCTCAATCCCAGGCCGAGCACTTCTGAATGCAACGCTCTCCTTGCTCCATCTAATAATAAAAAAAACCCTACCCTAATAGTCTAAAGGACAAGTTTCTCTCTATGAAGAGAAATAAGGTGATAATACTTCCCCATGTCTTTCAGGATACGGACCCCAAGTTCACAGCTAAGTGTGACCCTGCTCGTCTTGGTTTTTCCAGCATAGACTCTAACACATGGTTTGTGTTGGAGTGTTGCTTCAACCTGCCCCTGCCATTCCCTCCAGCATCTGCATCTTTGATGACCCTGTCGTTGCAAAAAAAGAAATGGAGCTCTTCCTTTTTTATCTCCCAAAGCTTCCAAACAAAGCTTGTTCATCTGTCTGTTTTCTGCACATTTTGAAACTTCATAAGAAATAGTGCGGGGATATTTGGGTATGCAGGGACAACAGAAGCTAATCCTCTTTTAGACTGGCAGGAAGGAATGAGTGGTAGCTCCCGTCCTGAGACTGCTAGCACAACCTCCCATGTCTTATTGCTGAAAACAGACTCAGCTTTCCAGGAACTCTGCTTTGTAGACCTTCCTGGAGAATGCCTGGCCAAGGATAAACCTCCTTTCATACTGAGGACAGAGCAGTTCAGAAACTCTGATGGCATGAATTCATCTACGGTATGTATGTGGGGTCAGGCTTTATGTTCCGAGGTGACAGTTGCTTCTTTCTTGTAGCATGCTGCCATCCTAAAAGCCTTGGCAGGAGACCTACCTCCAATAAGCTGCTCATAGCTGACCAGTGTTTGAGAGGGGCTAGGCTTTAAACTGTTTTTGAAGCAGTCACTTTCCATGTGAAGCTGCTCTTAAGTCATTTTGCAAGCAGTTATGCTGCTTCTATCTTGTACTCCTCTTGAGGTGCTGATATTCCCCGTTTCCCTAGTTGTTGTGTGACTGCCTGTACCCTGTATTGGCCTGGTTCCTATTAAAGACCATGAAGATCAGTGTTCCCAACAGCGTCATCCTCTTCTGTGCCTGCTTTGCGTTGTGTATGAGGTTTGAGCTTAGGTCTGCCAGCTGGGAGGTTAGCTCTTGAACCAAGGAGGGTGGGAGTCTGCCCTGACAACAGCAAAGCCCTGAAAACAAATTGCCCAGAGCTCCTAGTTTCGCTAGTAGTTCAGAAACTTGTCTACACTTGTCCTTGCAGCTCGGTGAAGAGTCTATTTACCTTTTGCAAAATGCACTGCCAGTAACCCTGAATCAGCTTTGTAGCTAGGGCTATGCAACACTGAGACCAAGCTGATAACCACTGCATTTTGCTTTGTGTCCTTTCCAAGTACAGACCAAGTTTCACTGCTGAGATCTGAGGAAACGGCAGGTGGAGAGGCTTGACACTGTGTTCACCTGGGAGATACGTTTCTTACTTGCTCTGTTAACAGGGAGCTGACCAAAGGAGCAAGAGAAACATGAGCACGCCTTTGGCTCCTGGTCGTGCCAACAGTACAGAATAACCACAAATGTCTGTGCTGCTGGCCTGTAAAGCAGAGAAGCTTTCAGAGCAAGGCTGGTTGAGTTTTTACAGACGGGTGTCTGGTAGATTGATTGCTGTAAAATGGAATTTTTTCATGCTATTTAGGTAGCTTTGGGCTTTGTACAAGGTAGTTCTGTTCACCTGGCTTGGATATGATGAATGCATGAGGCCCAAGACCTTTGACTTCCTTGTTGTTTTCTTGCCAGTTCTTCCTGGTTTACTAGTGAAGTGGTGAAATAGAGCAGCTTGCCCCTGCAGTGTGCCCATGCAGCTTGCTTGACCTTGGGGATTGCATTGGTCCTCGCTGGCACAGCCAACGTGCCTGCCCTTGTCCTCACACAAGTCCACACTTCGCAGGGGAATGTCACTGGACTGGTGGTTGCGTTGCGTGGAGCCGAGGCGGTGTGAATAACCTGCCCGTGCATGGATTTTGCCTGCTGGGCTGCGTGGGGCCAGGAGAATAATGGTTTCTGCCAGGAATCTGGTGAGAGTGAGGAGGTGAGGACAGTGGGCAGCTTATTGCTGCAAAGGCATTCTTCTACTACTTCTCTGCAGACCTTTCACAACAGACTTCTGCCTCTCCTCCTTCTGGTTCCTTTCAGGGCCTGTGGTTCTGCCTATAAATAAAGGATACAATATTTAATAAAAAGGCTGCAAAAATGGCTTTAGATGGTGTGTAGTCCCGAATTCCCTTTGTGCCAGGCACAGCCCAGCTGATGCAATCCTGGGTTGCCCTGTTTATCTGAAATACAAAAGGCTGCTGTGGAGGAATGGGCAGGGTCCCGAGTGGGTCCTGTTCAGGACCAAGCACCTGCAGCTCTGCTGTTGTCAGGCTTCTGCAGCATTTTAGCTGATTTGCCTCTCTGGACTAGACACCTGATCATCTGAAATGCTTCCGGTACCCACTCCTCAACTTACTTTTCCTGCTTCAACTGACTATCTCAAAATAGCAGGCATAGATTTTATTTATTTAATTATTATTTCCTCTGTGTCTGCAGCTCTCGCCTTCCTTCTCTCCCTATGGTGGGCTGAGTTAACAGGGAGGAAGCTCCCTTGTGGGCCTGTTCTGACTACCAGCAAAGGTGGGCCACTGCTTCCAAGGGCTAAGGGTCACTTGCTGCAAGGCAAATGGCTGACACTGTCGTCTTGCTTGTGTGTTCATGTGGCACTGAAGGCCAGCTGGAGCAAGGAGAGCGTTGCATTCAGAAGTGCTCGGCCTGGGATTGAGCTTCAGCAATGACTGGTCTTGGGGTGGAATTCACCAAAATGAAGACCATCTGACCTGGAGATCGTCAGGCAAATCGTGGGCAATGACTTCAGCCGGCAAGGAGCAGTCCTTGGTAAGCACCCACCTGGGTGCACACCTGGACGCTGTCTCGGAATTACTTCCCATCTCCAGCGTCCTCTGAGGCCTGGCAAATGAATCGGATGTGTTTGTCTTCCCTGGCTGCCTGCAGTGTGATCCTCCACTGCACCGCACCCAACCAAGGCTGGCCTAGCTGCAATTTACACCAGCGTAAAACAGGACCTTTTCTGCACAGGGGATAGCACGAGGTTAATCCGAGTTACGTGAAAGCACTGCTATAAAGTGGATTGATGAAACTGCATTAAGCCCCCTTGTGGGCAGTAAGACTAGAGAACGTTACTCTGAAATGCTTTGAAATAAGTCAATAGCACAGTCCTAATCTGAAATCCTGTGGTTAGTTCTCGTTGCTTCACATTAAAAGGACACAAAAAGGAAGAGTTAGAGGCACAAAAAGGATCCTTAAAAAGGCACAGACAAGTCTTTGTATACATAGCAACAAAAAAAAAAAAGAAAAACCTCCAGAGAATTATTGGGCAACAGGAACATATTTAAGTATAACTAAAATATTCCAGTTTGAGCTCTATCCTCGAACTCAGGAGTTTGTTTTGAATTTAAAGCACCCCTGAAGAAGGTTGGTAAGTAAGAATTAAAAGCTCAGTGAGTGCGATTCCCACCTTAAAACTAGTGAAGTTTTAGGTTACCATGTTTCAGACAGAAGCCATGGAGTAACTTCAAAAAAGATTACCCAGGTCACTGTCTGACCAGGCTATTTCTTAGACATTCTCCCGAAGCCTTTCGACAGGATGCTTTTCTAAAGCCCACTGGTTTAATCTGATTTAGCAGTTCCAGTGCTGTGGTTAACAGAAGAGAAAATAAAAGCACAATCTATATTACATGCAAATCCCTGCATCTGTGCCATTAAGTTTAAAATGGCCAGAAGTTTACACTTAGATGACAGAGAAAGCATCAACTAATACAAATTGTGCTTCCTGAAATATCCAAAGTCTGCTGTATTAACAGCCTAAGCGACAGAAAATTCAGGAGAGGAGTTTTAGTAAGAAAGCACTCTAACTAATAATTTCTGGGGACTTATTTGACTACTACCCACTTAAATTTGAGTGAGGCATAAATACCTGCAATTTAATTTTCTTACTAGCTTGAAGAAGGATGAGACCACAAATGGAAAGAAGGTGGCAAGAGAAAATAAACAAACACATAATGGCTTATATGAAATTGAATAATTACATCCTGTATTCTGCAGCAACTGCCAAACTCAGCCATCCCCCATGCTACAAGCCCATTTCAGTGTTTTGTTCCAAATACTGCTATACTGCCCCTGCAAGGACTAATTTGTATTCCTGGATCCCGGATGCTTTGGAAAAGAGCGTTAATTATCTTGCCTTTTTAGTAGCTGCTGGCACATTCCTGCAGGAGTACTCATTCCCTTGCATGAAGACCCACTCAGTCTGCAGCTGCTCCATGAACACCAGAGAAGGAAAAAGTTAAATAAATCATGCCAGAAATTAAGACCTTGCATCAGCAGCTGCAACAGTCAAGAGGAAGAGCAGAGAACCCCTCTGAATTAATGCGTGGCTATAGCCCAGGGAGCTGGCTGTGAAAGGCCAGAACAGGAAAGCTTGGCACAGGACAGATACCAAAGCTTTTTGAACACAAGAAAAGGAACTGAGGTTATTTCCTTTAGAGGGACATGGCCAAAGCACTGCACAAGTAATCTGGCTGCATTAGGATCCTCCACATCCTGTGGGAATTACAATCCTTGGAGAAAGAAATCTGCTTTTTTTAACAGAGTATTACGCATTAGGAGATTTAACGGAACACAAATATTTTGTTCTTTTAACTTGATGATACAACTGCCTAGAAATAGAAGCTCTTCACCCTTTATCAAATCAGATGCTTTAGCAGCAGAACTTGGGGGCCTTATCATCCCAAACCCTGAACAGCTATTTGTTTCAGCTTATTTTCATCTCAGACCATGCCCCCGCCAGCTTTTGTAAGGAACCCGAACAGCATGCTAGAAACATCACATTATCATGTTAGCACATCTGATCACCCCTCTCCACAAGTGTCAATTTTAATGGTGCAACTGAGAAGATACTGTCTTACTACTCACTTAGCATGCATAAGGTTTAACAGGCAAGGAAAAAAAAAAGGAAATCCCTTGTTGAACAGGTGAAGAATGACGCCAAGTATTTCTCAACTCAGACTTCCCTGGTGAATACTATTAACATTTTTCACATTCCAGTCCACTCCCAGACCATTCCTTACGGAAGCAAAGGTAAGCTGGGAAGAGCCTAGATTAATTTAAAACATATGGTCTTAACAATTAAGAACAAAAATAGCACAAGCTAGAAGAAATGAAGTGAAAAACACCTTGCTTCTAAGACAGGATGGCCTTCAGTGAGACCCTGCCTATCAGACCACTTCATCTAGCTGCAGTTTAATGTCCACCTCTCACCCTTGTCAGCCCCACAGTCCAGGAGAGAAATGCAGGTCTAGTGAACTGTGCTCACCCCCTTGTTCCTTAATGCCTTCCTTCCAGAGGTCTTGCAGCACACACTTGTCCCTTGCTTAGATAGGATTCTCCATTCACTCTTGAATTTCACAACAAATCAGGTCACACAACATACTTCTCTCGTGCTGTTATTCAGTGAGGCCTTTCTCACCAGCCTTAGAGAAACACAACCTGTGATGTAGGACAGCACCACAGTATCAGCAGCTAACCAACACACAGGAAACACTCTGTGGAGCACCAGACTGCTTTTCCCTTTACACTTTTCCCTTTCTTTGGGACTGTTGCTACCAGGGGACCCAAATCAACAAGGTTTGTTTCCTTAAAGCTGACACATTTTTGCCATGTATTCAGAGGGCACTATCAGCTCTTCTATGACAACATGCCAGAGCTTTGCTTGGTCATAGCATCAAAAATGCAAACTGATATATGCAACCACTGCAAGGCAAGTTTTACAGCAGGACTCTTAAATTACCTTTTATACACCAGATATGTGAAGGTGGGAGGCTCTCAACTGCAGCACAGCTGCATCTTAGTTTAAGGTCAAAATCAGAACAATGATATTTTGTGCTTTAAGAACTCTTCACAGGAAGCTGAGCCCATAACCAATGTTTTATTTTCCCATGCCTTCTTGCACACTATTTCTGGCCAAAGCTATGCCAATGTATACAAGATTATTTCTGAGATTATTACCACCTCTGTAATTGCCAGAAGGGAATAAATCAATAGACCAGGTAGACATAAAAACCTAGAATGGGTAAAAAACCCACTAGTAGCTACAGATGTGAGAATACAAGGTATTTTCAAAAGAGGACACAAAAAAAAAAAAAATCCCAAAGATGTTTAAACACATCCCAGAAGTGGGAAAAAAAAAGTTTGAGCAAGCATGTTCACGTTCCCAGGCTTCGACATATTATTTAACAGAAGAGACTGAATGTCTCCTGCTAAGCTATCATAATATTCTAACAAGTTCAAAGCACTGTTCACAAGAAAACACACAGCAGGAAAAGGAGCAAGTTGCATTTAATTACAACAAAGTGGGTTTCAGCCAGTTACAAGCCAGCTTACCCCAAACAGTATCCCTTACTAAAAGACAGACTTAGTGACACCACATTAAGTTGTATCATTCCTTTCATAAAGCAGGACACCCAAACACTTTCTGAATGGTTTCTTTTAAGTATTTTCTTATTATCACCCTAGCGATACACTCTATCTTGCTGTGGTGGTATAGAAAGTCAAAAAGCAACTATTCCCCCTTCTTGCATATAAGGAAAAATAAACACTGATTAGAGTATCATGAGAGAAGACAAACAGATCTCCACCTCAATATATCATTTACCTCCAATGAAAGGTGATCAATTAGAAAAAATAAACTTTTTTTTTAACAAAACAAACAGTGGAACAGACATGAAGATATTACAGTGTGAATGCCAGCTGCTTACAAGCAGGGAATGTGCATAGCAATGTTCACTATTTTGCTTGTATGGCTTATGCAAAAGAGACAGAAAAAATGCACTGAGAGACCTTAATTGTTTAATTTTAATCTAACAATTATAGTAATACCACTGCCAAATGATAGACAAACTTCACTCCCCTTGGAGTAACTAACTCTTCACCTGCCCAACAAAGGCAGGTGAAGCATAACACCAACAAGGAATCTTTCCTGTTATCAACTTTTACATGAATAAGATGATTATTTTAAGGAGAAAGAAACTTTAGCAATTTTTCAGTCTCCTCTCTTTTCTTCCCCACATGGCACAGGCTACTCATTTTGCATTTGGGACTTCTAGCTGGTATCAAGTCCTCTCAGATACACCTGGAACTAGTCTGTCCTCTGTTTGATCTGGGCAGCCACAGGAAAGATGCCTTTCACCTGAACATCTTAGGCACTGAATGCTGTGATCCACTGAGGACACGGACACATTAAAGTGCTTTTTTTTCTTCTTCTTCTTCTTCTTCTTCTTTTTAAGCCCTGAATGCTGTAAGGGTCACTCATCCTACATCCCAAACTGGACCAACAGATAACATACTATTTTTAATGCTCTACTACAAACAACTTGACTTCTGAGACTACATTAATACAAATAGCAATGCAAGTTATGACAGAAGAAACAGGTTTCCACAGAACATTCAAGTTGATGGAAGAGAAATGAATGATTGGGAGAGACCATTTACAGTTAAAACACTATGCAGCACAGAACATTTCACTAGTACCCAGCATTTCTGTTGGCCAGTAGCAAGAGACGGCACATAGCCTTCTATGCTGGATCTCTCTGGAAGCAATTTCTGGGGGAAAAGTACTGAGGCTGAAAGAGTATTAGCAGTACCCCTAAAACGCAAGTAAGTGTGCCACCTACCAGACAGGAGGCTAGTATTATTCCAAACCCTATGCAGAAAGAGCTGCCAAAGAGCAGCTGTCCTTCAGTTCCCAGTTCAGACACTAGAAGCCTGATTTGAATACCTGAAATACTCATTACCTGAAGCATGAACAAAATGGAGGTAGACAGGGCAAAAATGAATCATTGTTGATGAGAAAACCTGAAGGACAGCTGATCCACCTTATCATACAAGGGAAAATGTGTTTGCCTTGAAATTAAGAATGGGGAAAATCCAGTCTGTATTTAGAGACCTGTGCAATGCCCACAACCTGTAAACACACTGCAACATAATCTCTCAAGGACAAGCACACTGCACAAATAATCTTGCATTAAGGATGGTCATGGATAAAATCTGTAAAGACAGAACAAAGAACTTGTATGATAAAACATAAAA
Source organism: Pygoscelis adeliae (assembly GCF_000699105.1). Classification (NCBI taxonomy): domain Eukaryota; kingdom Metazoa; phylum Chordata; class Aves; order Sphenisciformes; family Spheniscidae; genus Pygoscelis; species Pygoscelis adeliae. The sequence continues at coordinate 536,363 of NW_008824052.1, forward strand.
TATCTGATAAAACAAATACTCTCTGATCACCAAGAGCAGAACTAAAAGAAGCCCTAAACACCTTGCTGCAAATTCAGAAAAGGGAACAAACACAGAGCCTAGGACAACAGCTCCCAGACTTCCCTGCTTGGATTCCCAGTTCTGGGGGTTTAGCCCAAGTAAGATGCAACTCCAGTTCTAGAAGAGAGAACAGAGGTTTCAGAGTACTGGGACAAAACAAATCATCTTCCCAAAAGTGAAATATTTCTCTCCTCATTAATTTCACATTATGTAATTAGTTACATTATCTGAATCCCACCTAGATTACCTCAGTTTAAGTGAGAGGCTAGCCAAGTCTATTCACCCTATGAATTCTTTCATGGTCATAACAGATGTATAAGATAAACAGACAAAAGAAAACATCGAATTAACTGTCCAGGTATGAGAGAGTATGGTGGGGCTTGCTTTTTGTTTTAACTACTTTTACCACCTTGGTTTCTATTGCGCTCAATCTTCTCACATATCCAACTTTTACCATTTAGCATGTCATAACCACTACTTTAAAAAAAAAAAGTCAAGAGGATATGTTAAACACCGAAGATTTAAGTTTAAATTATGGAAAATGAGGATGAACACATTGATACAGGCTTGCAATTTTAATTTTTAAAAGGCCCCTACGGTGGGACGAGCTATAGATGGCATCATGCTAATGCAAATGGAAAATAGTTTTTTTAAAAAAACCAAAAACCGCTTTAAATAAGTATGAATTCACACCATACACGTGTACATACTTAATAATTTTCTACATTAGCTTCGTTTGAACTATAAATCAAGTCTATACTACTAAAAATTCGGTATGTGCAACGTTAACCTGATTAAAGCATTTTATAAATACAAGCTTTTTAAGTATTGCAACATACTTCACTACTTAACATACTGAAAAACAATTTCTACATTTAAAAATCTGATGTAATAGTTCTATCTGCCAATTAAGACTACAAATGGAAAAATACTTGCTAATCTTTAACATTATCGAAAATGCAAATATATTTCATTTTTTGAAGAAAACAATCTTTTTATACTACTGGTGCTTCTTTAGACATTTGAAGATACTACACTAACAAAATACAAACTTTGTAGTAAGCTTACAACATGTACTTCTCAGAGGCAAAAAGAAAAAATCTGGTTTGTATTTATGAAGGAACATCCATTTATTATAAAACAAGATAAAAGATATTAGAATTAAGTTGAAACAAGGCAACATTAGAACAACCACTTTAGAGCTTTGTGAACGAAGTGTAGTTTTAAACTTGCAAATCAAGGTGAATGTAGCTCTTAACATGCTGTCCTCTTCTCTATAAATGGGATGAAGTAGAGAAGCAAAGCTTCAAGGTATAAGGGTTGGAGCCATCTGTCAGGAGACAACATGTAACATACTCAGGGCATTTTACTGAGCATAGCTTTACTGCTGATCAAGATCACCTTGCATAATCTGACAAGTTTACCAATTCTGGAGACTTAAGGCTCACACCTCCCCGCCTACACCCGCCAGCGGCCCACAAGCACCAGATGACCTGTAAGCAAGCATTACTGATAGTCTACCAGCATTTTTTAGACATAAAAACAAAGTGATGGATCTGGTCGCAAGGGAATGTAGATAGAGTTCCAAATGTTGTACTATACACAAGATAGACTACCATTATCGTTGCCCCTCTTCCTAGCTGAACTATTTATAAAAGTAGTGTTTAACAGGCAATTTCAAAGACAAAAGGCATAGATATTTAAGGAAGTCAAGACTTAGAATGTGGCATTTCTGTCAGAGACAGAGTGGCACTAGACAGTATTGAGATGTGTTTGAGAAAAGTCTTTGTTTCAGAACACTGTCTTTTCCTGTGATAGCTATATTTGATTATACATTAGGGTTTGCCTTTTTCATGTTGAAAGAGTAAGTTCTTCTGCTGTTATCACCTCTCCAAACTAAGATAAATCTGAAATTGTGAACAGTATGTTATCAATAGTATTGTAAAAAAATATTCTGCCCTTGAAGTAATCTCAGTCCATTATTGAGAAGGTGGACAAGAGAGGGGCGGAGGGGAGGGGTAGGAAAGATTTACACTTGACAGGGAGACAAAGCTGTAATAGTTTGGAGAAGGTAGGTTTAAAATAATATTAGATACTGGGCTGGATTCAAAGTTATGTCTACGAACACCCAGAAAAATTCCATTTAATCCAGTAAACTATCTTAATTGAAGTGTACATCTGGCCTATTGTGTACTTGTTTAGCAGGTGAACTCCCCCTCTATTCTTACTAGTTTGGAGCTAAACTCAGCTTGGCCTCACAATTTCTGATTTGAAAGAGAACCCACTACAGGAGCAGTTAATTCAGAGCAGTAAACTGTGTAACTTAAAGAACCTTCTGCCCAAAAATATTGCAGATTTCTCTTTTGCATTTGTATAGTAATATATATAGTACAGTATATGTGTATATATATATAAAAAATACAGCATATATATACATATAATAAGAACGATGCAGTTTTTAGCTGCAGACTGAGCTGCTGAAGCCTCACCTTTTACAAAGGCAGTATCAACATGAAAGAAAACAAGAAAAAAATTTATAGCAGTAAGATCAGTAAAATTGACTTACTTGGGACTCTTATCTGGTAGTGATTAAGTACAGTGAGAGCTTCCACTGCATCTGTCTTACATTCCCATTCCAACAGACCAGACAGTGTTTTGGCAGAAGCTGTCAAAATGAGAAATAAAAAAGGGAAAG
>NW_008824052.1:539160-540641 GCF_000699105.1 Pygoscelis adeliae
TATCAAAATTGGAATTCAAATAACTCTCCAAACAGGTCAAAGTTTACTTACGTTTTGGATCAAACACTTTGTATTTAATAAAGCTGAGAACTTCATGATCCTCACATAACTGTCACAAAAATAAAATAAGAGGTAAAACTCCAGTAAAAATGCACATAAACACATAAGCAAAAATTCCAAGCTCCTGGAAAAGACACACAAAAAGGAAAATCCTGACTCTTTAAAAAAGCTTCCAAGAATTTATGGCAAATTATTATTTTAAAAATATGTTTAGATTGGTAACTCTTTAGAATACCATTCTACAGTATGCAAAACAAGGCTCATTTATCTGTGCTGTCCCATAATAAATATGATTTTATAGGCACAAAAATTGTTAAAGAGTACTGATATCACTACTACCTCAAACAACATTTTAAATAGAAACAGGTTCTTCTTTTTGACATTCCCACTTCAGTACAGTAGCTCAGAAGTTGTACCTACAAGCACACCATTCATGAACCAAACTTAACTTTCAGACAGAGCTTGAAAAAAAAAAAAAAGTTCATTGAACTGAAAAAGAACTCACTGAACCATCATCAGTTTTACCACTGCCTCCACTCGAGAGGCCCAGTATTGCACGTTTTAAGCATCCAGAGTTCATTTAGGACTCAACTGTGCAAACTGTTCCAGGTGCATGCTTCTCTCCAATCCAAAATATCCTAGCAGTCATTAGAGTAACCATCTCAGGGAGTCAGTAAATCTTTTGCAAATTTAGACCTAACTCTCCCTGTATTTGGCATTCTGTGAGTCTCTTCCCCTTCCTCCACAAAAAACACATTAAGCTCCTCAACTTTATTTCCAAGATCTTGTTTCTCACATTAAAAAAAAAAAAAGAAAATTGAGAGAATAATGCCAGAATTGTGAAAATAGAGGGGGGTGTATATATACACACACAGCTTCTATACAGAGAGGCTACAAACCTATTTTGAAAACCAGTTCTCTTCCAGTCGCTATGCTGTAACTATCCCAGTTATTTCTTTTTAAAAGTAGCATAGTGTAAAGCTAGGATAGAGCCCCAAAGCACTATATGTCACAGTCATTTCAACTGCCTACCTTTACAAATGTTTCTTCAGTTACACACAGGGGAACATTATAATAATGCAGCACACATGAGGGTGGTTGGATGATGTTCTTAGATGCTTGACCAGCACTGGTGAAGCGATTATTCTTACTCATTGCAAAATCCTTGTAACTACTCGTGCCATCCTCCAGTTCAAATATCTGGCTTGGAACTACTGAATGCTGCTGGGAAACACTGGGGGGGAGAGAGAGAGAGAGAGGGGGGGGGGGGGAAACCTAGGGGAAAAAAGTGATGCAACACAAGTGATGCAACCGCCCACCACCCACCGACTGATGCCCAGTCAGTCCCCGAGCAGCGATCGCTGCCCCTGGCCAACTCCCCCCAGCCTATATACTGAGCATGATGTCATATGGTATGGAAT
>NW_008824052.1:540728-549632 GCF_000699105.1 Pygoscelis adeliae
AAAAAAAAAAAAAATAATAATAAATAAATAATAGTTGCAAATTGGAAATCATAACTCCAACAGTGATTACAGAACAATGGGATATTGTCCGTTTGCAACCTCATTCCATCTGCCCACTGGTAGACTATTAATCCGATAGAACATATTTACCAGACATTAAGTCTCTTTCCAAATAACTTGACATTGTTGAGATGTGTGACAGCTCTTTCCACAGCATATTCATCACCCATTTCAACCAGTGCCGTGCCTGGAATAGTCTTCATAAATTTCACCTAAGACAGATAAGGGAAAAAATTACTTTGCAACAAGCAGCCCAACCAAGAGTTTTATAAGTTATTAGGAAATATTTTTAGACCATCTCAGCCAGGCTTTTTCCAAAACAATTAAAATGACTAGAGAGTTTCCAAGTTTCTAATAAATTGTGCCTTACCTTCTCAATGTTTCCATACAAGCAGAACAGGTTGAAGACCCTTGAACAGTTCATCTTTAGCTGATGCAACCCACTAACCATGACAACTGACCCAGAAGGATTTCCACCATGCATGTAAGAGGAGGATGCCTGGGGCAACGGATAAGCAACAAGTTCTGGAGTGTCCCGAGATCCCATTCGGTACCGGCTCGGCAAGGGCAACAAAGGACCATGTGACCCTAAGGAGATGAAAGACCATGCTTTCATATTGTTTGAAACAAGTTTCACTACTTAATCATGCATTAAAAGCCCACACACGTAATGCATATTTAAAGGGGGGAAGGGAGGAAGACAACGTTACAGCAGTTTCCATTAATTCTTTTTCCAATTAAAAAAACCAAAAATGGAAGAACAAACAAACAAACAAACAAAACCCCTCTTAAATTCCTTTTAACGTTCCAGGTCTCTTCTTAGTTTACCAGACAAGAAGGAAGGAGCTGTTTCATGGTATTGTTTTTATACACAAGTGAAAAAAGGTATTTCAGTAATTATAAAAATAGTATCTTCCCTGCACCATACAAAATATTTGAACATAAACCTATCAGAAGAAATATTTAAAATAAACCTTCAGCAATATTGCAATGTGTACTTATAGAGCTACATGACACCAAGAAAGAACATTACAAAGTAGGGAAAACAAACCAAAAGGAGTGAACTTTTAGTCAGAGGTCAGGAGAGGAGATGACAGCTCTTTTTCAGAGACGAGATTAAGTCAGAAGACTGCCTTTCTACAAACAGCTCACTTGGAAGAAACAGGAATACTTAAACCCCTGCATTAATGCAAAATGAAGCTGTCCTATTTTCCACTACAGGTAAAGTGACAAGTTTCACTGAAATAGACAATTTTTTTTTTTTTTAAATGAAGAGACATTACTGGTATGCAATACTTCTGTTTATAGAAAACATGAGTATTACAGACCAAGAAGAGGATCCCTGTTCTTCTGAGAGAAAAATAATATGAAATTCACATAAGCCAAGTATAAAAGGAACCTTTTGTCCTATTTTCCCCAGCAAAAAGCAGTATTGAAAGGGAGACAGTGGTATAGGAGGAGACAGCCACATTACTTAAGGTAGAAGGGTGTATCAGAAGAATGAAAAAAGAACATCAGTGAATACAAGGTGGAACTTGGAAATTCTGGAGATTTGAAGAACCTTTGGAAAGAGTAGGTAGAAGGTCAACCCACATTGTAAAATATCACAAATACATTTGCAAAGAAAGATGCAAGACAAATCACATTGCATCTGACAGTTAAGAGCGTAAATAACTAGAAAAGCCACATCTAACTGGGGACACTAGTTTCTCAACCCCGAGGTCTTGGTCCAACACATGAAAGTGACAGCAGATCTTCATCTGCACTAGTAACATCTACAGCACTAATTCCAAACCATCGTTCTTATACAGTCACATAGCTATACCTTTTCAAAATTAGCTAAATTAGAAGAAACGCAAAGCCCACAATTCACAGCTTTGCATGCAAGAACATCAAAGAGCTCTGTGTTGCATCAAACCACTGATCAAGCTACGTTGCCGTTTTTCAGAAAACTGCTTTCCCAGTACAGATGTCATTTTCCATCCATTGCTAGGGTGATGGCAGCTGAAAAGAAACATTCTTCCAGAGAATAAATTTGTAGAGCCAGATGCTCTCCGTGAAAGGAAGAAGTACAGCAATAAATGCACATAGATTTCAGTGAATCACTAGCATTTTCAGAACGTGGACCGACAGCACTGCACGTACAGCACAACAGTGAACTACTCATGCTGTAGGGGTCCACAGTTAAGCATTGATTGAACATTTAGAATTCCCCATAACATGTAAAGAAATCATAACCACCTGTCATCCTATGTTACTTACCATAACCATCATGTCTAAATGATGATGGGTGCTCTCCCAAAATAGCTTGCCTCTGGCGGCCCTTCCCTCTGTCTAACATGTGGGAAGGGAAAGAAAACAGTTTAGTATGCACAACTACGCACTTGCTTTCTCCAGTTAAGACACAAAGCTTCTAGTTAAGAAGCAAAAAAAGTAATTTGAGTCCTTGTTAATTTTATAAACAATTTCTCATTCTTTATACATCTAAAACCACAAGCTGTAGCCCTGGGACACCAAAATTAAAAGACTGCCATCTGTATAACAAATTGCACTTAAGTTGATTGGGGGCAGTGGCCAATGAGGAGATGCAGACATTTAAAGTTTATGGAAATACCCAATAGTTTTCCTAAACAGACACCACACATTAGTATAGATAACACCATACAGCAGGATTTACCTATGTGTCTCTTAAAACAAATTTGAAATGCAGTACTTTTGAAAGACAGTACCTGAATCATAATATTAGCTTCAACAGCAACACATTTTCAAAGTGGGCTTCTTTCAAGAAGTTTCAGCATAAGCCAACAACAACCTGTATTACATGGTTTCATAATCAGTAAACAGAGAGTATTACATACGTGTACATATATATTTACAGAACACCTACTGATTTATGGGCATGCTGAAAGGATTGTACATTATTGCATTATCAGCAGCACGTAACAGTTCAGTTGAAGGAAAACATCACTGAATAATGCACTTAAACAACGGTCAATCCTTTAAGAAAACCCAGTTCTCTAGGATATAAAGTTAAGCAAGGGGTCTACATTACTGGAGGAAAGCAGTGCATCACAGCCAAAGCTGTATTATCTAATCAGATCCATGCTGCATGACAAAGAAAATCTAAACTTCCAGATTTCTTTGTGGTAAGCAGCAATTGATTTCTCACAATTAAAAAAGCCACGTTGAAAAGACAGGGCAAGACACTTATCAGTGTATGATAGTTCCCAGGAAATTTAAGTATGACTGTTGAAAATGCCAACTCCAGTCCAGTGCAGCTGGAAGTATTTCCCCTGAAAAACAGGAACTATTCCCATTAGACAACACAACAGTGGGAGATGAAAACACATGTGCCCTCTCTGCTCAGGATTTTGAGGAGAGGTTCAAAGTGAGATATTTACTTTGGCAATAAAGCCTGAAGAGAGAACAGTGCTGAGTGCCTTCAAATATATAGAAGATTACTTTTGTCAAGTTTTGTTTTTCTATTCCCTTTTCAGGGTAACAGCTCTGGTTCTTGGCTCTAGAAAGCAAATGGACAGTCATATCAAGTATTTTGAGCATTTAAACTGTATGCAGTAATCATCTTTCAGAAAAATCAAGTTTATAATTCCAGTCTGTGGAGTTAAATCCTTTGAAACTGCACACAGTAATATAGTAAAGGACCATATTCTTCAAATAAAGAATTCTGGGAGAACACAGTTTGACAAATATTTCCTCCTTGTGATGGTGTAGCCCACTGCTCTCTCCTTGCCCCATACTTGTTCCTTCCTTGAACAAAGTCCCTCAATTGTGCCAGTACAAATACTTGTGCAAACAGGCATTGAAACATGAGTACTGATCTGTGTTAAAAATAATTCTGAAAGGAAAGATTCTTTATAATCTTGTTTAAGTTTGGGGTTTGTTATTTTTTGGTTTTGTTTTTAAATCAGGTCCTGGAGTCACTGTGTATGCTGGTATTACCACCAAAAGAAATGCTCCGAACTACAGTCTGAACTTTCCAGCTAAAAGCAAGTAGAATACTACAAGTCAGGTGGGTTTTTCAGTTCAATCTAATGCAATATGGGTTCATAGCAGCAGGCACCTTGTTAGGAAGTTTACTTAAGTGGAGAAATACTATGGGGAAGTCTGTAATTTGTTACCATAAAGAACTAAAAACAGTTATTTAAAAAAAAAAAGAGTCATTAGCAAAATGCATTTCCTTCCTAAGATTTGAGGCGGGGGTGCAAAATTCTGAAAGGATGTATTAGCATGCTTGTTCTCAGAATGAAATTCCTTTGAGCTAAGACCTTGTTTGCTGCAGTCAGATCCCTACAGTTCAGGTCACATTAAGTTCAAAAGCCAAATTACACTGCTGCAACAGTAAGTTGAAGCACAAATACGAAAAATCTCTTTCTCAAAAAAAAAAAAAAAAGAGTCCTGGATTACTTTATGGGCAAAATTGCTCTAGATGCCTGCTTTCTTAAGTACATTTCAGTGTTCATTCAACAATTTATATTCCCATTTTCTAGATAAATGGATATGGGCCACAGTAAATGAAAAATCATGCTATATACAATATAGCATGACATACAGATATATGTATATAATACAAGTCTAACCCTTCCTCTTCCTCTTATGTGTAGTAGAGTGACGTATAGGAAATAGAGACAGGCTGTCAAAGTAACAAAAGGAAAACAAGAGAGTAGTGTGAAAGTTCTTGAGAAAGAGCAAGTCATACCCACCCTAAGTTTTTCATTTTCCACTGTTTTCTCTAGCTTGGGGAACATTTAGTTCATACAGCCATATCTATCTGCAGACCAATTACATAATGTAATTAGATGCACAATGTTACAAGTCAGCCTCCAAACACTGCAATGATCAAAAGATATAAGGGTCAAATTAATCCTTCAGATTTTTCAAATTCAAACCTTCAGATTTTTTTCTTGCCCTTGAGTTTCTTCAAAATTCCTTTTTTAACTCAGGAATTTGAGAAAAAAAAATTTGAATCCTCATACAAATAGTCATAATCTACAAGCTGCAACCAATACTGTAGCTCCCTTGTTAACTTTTTACAAGAACTTCATTTTGAAAATTCAAGCCCTAAGTTTTTAGTTGTACAACAGTTTTACAAGCCCAGCGTCTCTGCAGAATTACTTTGAAAGTGCATACCACTTGAGACGGCCAAAGCCCTGGTTCTTATATAGCCTTTGATAAGTAGATACTCTATCTTGGACACATTGTCTTTGCTTTTCTAACTTTACATTGCACACATTATTGTACATAAGTTACTGAACACTGCACTCAATAGTTACAGATTTTTTTTTTTTTTTTAAAAGAAACACTTTACAGGAGTAAGGCTTCACAGCAGTTTGTCTTTACATATATAGTCATAGTTTCCACTGACATGAGTTAAGCTTAGTAATTTTTACAGCTGAGTACTTAAGAGACAGTATGCCTGTACCAATTATGAATCTCCCTATTTTAATACTTAAATATAACTGAGGGGACCTATCTGATATTGCACTGCTCAGTTCCAACTATCTACAGATAAGGATTAAATTTCCCTACTACTAGACAATATTTACACTGTTAAGACTGAATGCAACTCTCACATACAGCAAGTAATAAAAAGATTACAACGTCAATGATACCAACAAGAGAGGCTCTTAATTTTGGAGGTTCTCAATTTTTCAGTTGTAATTTTAAGGGAAATAAGACCAGCATACATACAAACTTGAACAGAATGGGTACAGTCTATCATGTTATTCATCCCATACAAATCTGAAGTACTGAAAGTGTCCTCCTTTAAAAACTTGTGGTGGTGGTGCATGCAGTATGCAGACAAGGTGAATTGCAAGTCTGAGTTTTTTCAGAGGGTTTTTTTGTTTGTTTGTTTGGTTTTTTTTGCTGATGCCGATGTGGTGCATGATGAAGTGTAGAGTCAGCCTGCTGAAGTCCTCTATCCTTCTTAATGCCTCGTCCAACATAGGGGAAAAGAGTCCTTTCGAAGGAGAAGCAGTGTGCAAGTTTGTAGTTTGTAAGGAATAGTCTGTACCAGGTTTCCTCTCCTCCAAAGAGAGAGAGCTGCTTGGAGAAATGCAAGTCCTTGAGAACTGCGAAGGTGCTTGCAGGTGTGGGCTCCTTGTTGAACTAAGTGGCTCAAGCACACAGCAGTAGGGGGCACTAGGGCTCAGGGTTAATTTCCTGGCTTGTGAACACAGCCTTCAGCAGCACTGGCTTGCTTTGAAATTACTATTGCGATACAGCCTGACCATGTATAAAGGATTGTCATTAGTACAGTCAAACATCTACAGCGATAACATATGAAAACCTACCTCGTCGGCCCAGATATGGTTTAGTGTAGTCCCAACTATCGTTGTCGTTTCTAATGACATTAAGTCGAGTTGGCTGTTCAAATAAAGTAAAAGTGAAAAAGGTTAAGTCTTGATTATATGTATTTTTCTAGTAAAATTAAAAAAGAAGGTCCAAGCATTACCCTCGCGTATTCAATTTTTAGTGTGCAGCATCCTGCATAGATATCTGCTCCATTGAGTGCAGCCTTCGCCTTCTGGGCACAAAATACTGATTCAAACATACACATCACGTTAAGGATATTTTCCCCCAGCTGTCTCGTTCATGTCCCTTTCTTCTGATACGGCTTTATTTTTGTAGCCTGCAGATATTTCACTATTGTATACCTTACAAGAACTCTATACAGACTTAAATATAAAATTACCAACAAGTATATATCAGCTCAACTTATGTTAAGCATCTGTTTTTGAGATGTAAGCAGCACATGATGACACCATTCATAAATCAGTAAATTCTTCAGCGTGGATTATACAGATGCAAGCTTTGTTTATGCTCTGAGCTTATGTTGTTTGGAAGGGGATATTCTGGTGGATTTAGTAATTTTCATCAGAGGACACGGGAAGTTCCCAGCAAGCCTAGAGAATATTTGAAGGGAAAGTTTTAAGGGAAAGTTCAAGCTGCATCATTTGGGAAGGGATCAGACCTCAGGAGCGAGAAGGCGTGACTTAACACAACGCATCCCTTCTCACAGCTAGCATTAGCTAGAGACTCATGGGTAGGGAGAACATGAACTCAGTAGTTTCTTCACAGCGAAAAGAACTAGGAAAGGGTACGCCCTTTTCAGCTTGTTAGCCAAATAAAACCACAGAACTAAGAGAGCTACTTTGAATGAACAAATAATCATCTTGCATCAAAAAATACAACAAGCAGATTGCTTTAAATCCACTGCTCAAGGCAGATGCGTGTACCAGACTCCAACATGTTTCATATCCTCTACACACTCCAAGATTAGTTCTACGACTAGCAGAAAAATGTACCTGAACCTTGGCACATGGCAATCCATGATCACATACATACTCAATAACATTATGGTGTCAGAAAGCCTGATCCTTTCAAAAGACCAGACATTTTGCGACATCCTTTGATACGATTTAGTGAAATTTTGGAAGTAGTCTGTATCAACAGCATATTCCTTTTGTTTTACCACATTCCTGTAGCCCAACTTCTTCCAAGGTGATGTAGGTTCACTGTGGAATTTAAGAGTGAGAAAAGTTAAGCTTCCCAGACCTCTAAGAAATTGTTTGACACTGGCTAGAACTGTGGGAGCACCTCTGCAAAAGTAATGGGTACTGCAATTAGCACTGAAATTTGAGTAAATTTTTTGAACTTTTCGAACAAGGCTTGTCTTGAAGCTCAGTTTTTTCCCCCGTCCCCTCCAAACTGTTTACCTACACTGCTGCATTACTTTGTTCACATTTGTGAGTTCTTGTTTTTAATAAAAGGCATGTTGCAGAATTTAATTCAAAGGACAGAAGTATGGTAGTTTCAGAGTATGTGCAGGATCCTCCCCACAACTTCCCTAATCTTTCACAAGATGCAGAATAACCCCCAACTGTACAAGTCATCTGATCCAGACAACACCGCTTACCACAAACTCGACACACTATCATAGTAAGTCAAACTACTGTCTATTAGGACACACAGTTTAAGTCTTCTACAGATAAACAGCAATTAGTTCGCTTTTATGAAAGTTAGGGAAATTCTTTTTGCCTGGAAATCATCAACGCAGCCACCGGTTAAGTCATATGTTACAGAAGTGACCCACTAATAAAGCCTGCCACATCGGTAGCATCTGAAATCACAAAAGAATTTCTGAGATTTTGGTACAATTTTGTCCAGATAACAGTTCAGCAATGGAGGGTAATCAGTCTCTAGGAAGAGGGCTATCAGAGTTTTATAAACTAAGGCGTAATCATATCAGACTTCGGACTTTGCAAACTGCAGTAACACATTAACAACTTTGAACATTCATCCTATGTACAACAACGCTATAAATACAGTAAACAGTAGGATAACAGAGCAGGGAATTTCTTCAACACATGATAAACAGGTCAAGGAGGCCTAAGTTGGTCTCGGGCTTTATTAAAGTCAGAATAGTAAGACAAGCAGTATATATTAGAACTATTTTAGAAGAGTCTAGAGAAGTCAGACTGCACCTCTGCAATCCCTTACCCATTTCTTGAGTATCAACACAGGCAGACACCATGAAACTTTTGTGCATAATGCATTGTCAAATCTATGACATATTTCATGTCTGCAATTATTAGCCTTAGAATCACAGAATCATAGAATAGTTTGGGTTGGAAGGGACCTCTAAAGGTCATCTAGTCCAACCCCCCTGCCGTGGGCAGGGACATCTTCAACTAGATCAGGTCGCTCAGAGCCCCATCCAACCTGGCCTTGAATGTTTCCAGGGATGGGGCATCCACCACCTCTCTGGGCAACCTGTGCCAGTGTTTCACCACCCTCAGCGTAAAAAATTTCTTCCTTATA
>NW_008824052.1:552682-552902 GCF_000699105.1 Pygoscelis adeliae
AAACTACCTGCGCTCCTGAGTCCCTTACCGCCGCTCCCAGGGCTCCATAGTCCTTCTTGATAGTCCTCGACTGCTCCTGGCTGTGTCACTGGTGCCCACGTGAAACAGCAGCAGCGGATAATAGTCAGTGGACTGTACGAGGCTTGGCAGCCTCTCGGGGACATCCCTGATGCGAGCCCCTGGTAAGCAGCACCCCTCTCTAGAGAGTGGGTCATGTCAG
>NW_008824052.1:553030-553780 GCF_000699105.1 Pygoscelis adeliae
GGCCTGCAGAGCGGTGAAGCGGTTCTGCAAGGGCACCTCAGGCTTCGGGGGAAGTCTCTTCCTCCTGCTGGTCCTTGCCTTTGCAACTGTCCATTCTTCTGCATTATTGCCCCCCCCGCTCCCCTCTGTGTGTGCCAGTGGAGGAGTTTTTGGCTGTTTGACCGTGGGCTGTGGGTCCGCTGCAGACTGTGCTTGGAACCAGCTATCTAGCTCCTTCTCTGCCTCCCTGATGTTACGCAGCCTTCTCACCGCCTCCTGCAGCTCAGCCACCTGCTGCAGGAGGTCACCCACCTGGGCACACCTATAAACATGGTTATCAAGACCACTGTTGACAACATCATTTTCCTATAAAGATGAAATGTGTAAGTGCTATTTTGTCTTATAAACATTTAGAAATTACCATGTCTTAGGTAGAAATTAAAAAATAATTTGGTCTCAAAATTACACAGCATTTTTCTGACATTCTCATGTTAAATCCCATCTGCAGTCAAGAACCTACAGAAAAAAAAAAATCACACTCAAAAAGGATATTCAACCATAGCTTGTATTCCATTTCTCTTGAATATAACAATGCGCTGAACTTTTCCAACAGGGTTGCACACAGTATACAAGACATCCTAAGGAAGAAGAAAAAAATATTTTAGTCAGATGTGAAATTTCGAACACTTTAGGTCCACAGAACATTTTCTTGCATTGGCATTTAAATGCCAAAGAGCAAAGAAAAGGCTTGTTAACTTTTCATTTATAATT
>NW_008824052.1:553803-567821 GCF_000699105.1 Pygoscelis adeliae
GTTACCATTTTTATGGATTAATATAGTATAGGCAGTCAAATCTGAAAAACAGGAAAAAACTTATTAGAAGTACTCATGCAAACATTAGTTTAACAAGTATCTTCAACTGTGTTAAAACCCAGTAATTGCATCCATGTCTCAAGCTGTGCTCCCTTTTAAGCATGCACTGCAGTAGTTTTACCAAACCAAAGAAAGACAAAGTGACACTGTTGTTATAGCACATTCCATTTCATAAGAATCTAGCAGCTGAGGGGTTTTTTTAATTGTTCATGTTCATTTTCAGAAGAGTAACTGGGGGTAGTCCATTATGTAAGCTTAGGTAGCTTATCAAAAGCAGAATTTCAATCGTATTCACCTGAATGGTGGTTGCTGTGCTTCTCCACTTAAGGCAGAGAAAACTTCTGACAGGAAACACTGGATTCATGCAAACTCATTGTTAACACACTGCTTTCACCAGCATTTGTCTGTATTACAAGGAACCAATAAAATTCAAGACCATCTTCAGCGCTGCAGGGCAACCAAACACTAAGGAGAAAAGCTCGCCTTACTGCACATCAGGCCAGGCTTATGATGCAGTGCTAGGAGTATCTCAAACAACAGTCAATTACACATAACAATTCAGACATGGTACCAGAAACTAGTCCCCAGCATGAATCTGACCAAGAAAAATATGTTTGTTTTAGAGTGATTATACACCCATACTCAGAATTCCCAAAACTCAGGCTTGAGAACCTGAACAAACAGGAACTGTGATTTCTTGAAACAATTCACCTGTTAGAGATCATGTTCAAACAGCTGAAAGCACATAGGCTTTACTGGACAGCCAGTTTCATAACTAAACCTAGCAGGCAAAGGCACTGACATCTTGGTGAAACATTCCCACAATCTATTTTTCCCTTCCTTTCTCTATATCTAAACCAAATACTTCCAAAATGCTCATTTCAAGATCTTAGTGTACATCCTCAGGTTTATTTTGGGGACAAGAAGGAGAAGGGGGAAAGGAAGTAGGTATATTATTTATTATTATGTTCTGCAGAATAGCGGAGCAATTGGGAGGCAAAGAGGTGGGGAGCATGCTGGATTTCCTAAAAACAAAACAAACACACCCCCACATACCCCCCCACACATACAAGAAACTAGAAAAAGAGGATGTCTTATTGCTGGCTACAGCTGCAGTGGTGTTAACTCCTGGCTTATACAAAGTACCATAAGCTTTAATATATGGGCATATTACCACTAAAAAAAAAACCACAAACAAAAAACCAGCCACGACAAACCAAAAACATTGTCCATGCTCAGGGGCCTTGCTCCAGACACTCCAGTGAGTGTTTTGCATAGCTAACTGAAGCAAGCAGAGGAGATTGTCAACTTTAAGATTTTCAGAAGATGGACAGACATTTTTAGAAAGGATTCAAGCAGCCTGAGTCCCTAAAAACTAAGATTTATGAGATCATTTATAGGTATATTTTCTATGCACATTCAATAGCACAAACAGCTGCCCTCCATCTCTTCTTGTTTGGGAGAAAAGAGTCCTGAAAACTTTCCAGCTCCAGATGACATTAGTTTTCAGGCATATGACTTTCTTTCACAATTTCTCTCTCAAAAGATTTCTTCACAGCCACTTAATTAAAAAAAAAGTTGTCTTTCAAAATGTAAGCTCACTCAAAATGCCATCAGTGTCGTTAGCCAGCAGGCACACACAGCGCTTGATTTTTTTCTTTTTTTAATTCAGCTACTTTAGATTACCAAATCAATCAAGTTATTCACAAGATACAGTAACACGTTAATTTTTTATTTAAAATATCCCACTAGCATTATATACATACTAGAACATCATAAAAAAGGAGGTGCAGCAACCTAATCTCAGAAGAAATTGATAGTTAAGTTTAAAACATTTCAATTGCCAAGGCATACCACACCTTCCTCGTGCATGTATAGAAGGTTTAGAAGGTAGAGAACTAAGAGGCAACAGCAGAGGTATAGCTGAACAGACAGTAATGACTGCAGCAGCAGGGTTCACTTTGAGAAGGTCTGTTTGAACGGACATATTTGTCTGTTCTTACAGACAAATCCCTGACAACATTCTGCCCACAGATAAGGAAACTGGGTAACAGAACTTCAAAGACCTATATATGACACCTTAGGCAAAACTTTTTCAAAACACCAACCCCCCATCACAAAGGGGTGGAAAGCAATTAGGAATTAAATACAGTTAACTTGCCCTTCTTGCCATTCACTGCCACACCCCTCTAAAAAAATTCTGCTAGGAAAGAAGCAGGTCACAATTGCAATGGAGGAAATAAGATGCAGCAAAATTTTAGAATAATTTAGCTTCTTCCACAAGACACGCTTGAGCAGACCAATTTCTCTGCAAAAACTGTATCTTGTTTTGAAAGAAAAACTCTTAAGAACTATGGAACAGTTTATTGCAGTTATTCAGACTTGCCACTTAAAACTGGTTGCAATTCTTCACGTATTTCATCTAACTGTAGTTCAAATTTAAGGAAAGAAGAGTGTTGAAGAGGAAGAGGTGGTGTTGGGCTTCGTGGTTTTTTGGGGTTTGTTTTTTGTTGTTGTTGTTTTCTAATACTGCAGACTTTGCCTGAGGCATTCTTAAGTTAACTGTTTTCTTTAACCCGTTGGCCAAGTGCAAAATTTTTGTATTTTCTCATCACATTCCTAGCTGTTATGGGTACAATTGGTCTTCCCAGTTCTATGACTCTACTAGTCTACGCTATCTTCAATGAGCTCTGATGCTCGCAAGTAATTTTGGAAATCTGTCTGCTTCTAGTGCTCATTGGTATACTCTAGACAAACAGTTGGGGGCAGCGGGAAGGAAGAGGTTGCAGGGGGGTGGGGGAGGCAGTGTCGTTTGTTTTCAAAAAGGAGCTACTGCACTAGAGGCTTCATCCTCAGAATTCCCATGAAACTCTCCTAGCCCAGGACAATGCCTCTCTGCTACCCATTTCCTCAAGAATCTACGTTCAACTCAGCTGCTTATGCAAGCCAAATTTAAAATGCATGAATGAAACATAGTTTCCAAAATTTGTATTATAGTCACATGCAAAGAATACTTTAACTTAGTGGATTCGTACACACAGCTCAAAGCAGGTATATTTTTAAACACTGATGAAAAAGCAACTCATACCTTGCCATGCTTTTCTATAAAGAAAACTGACAGGAGAAAGAAAATTCATCATCCACTAATGAATCAACAGGCAAAAACCTATCAATAATCACAATACAGTGAAGCAAAAAGCATGATATGGAACTGACTGCTTGAAGTAATTTCAGGAATACTAAGTTTCAATCAATTTGCTAACATATTATACAACACATTAAACAAAACTTAATACTTGCATTAAGTTACATGGCTCCACACAACCCAAACACTTTGATTGATCCATGCTATCTATATATATATCTATATATTTCCCTAAGAGCAAGTAACTTACACTTGTATCACAGTATTACAAGTTTGCTTACTTTTTAAATTTTTCCTGAAATATTTCTGTGCAATTCAACGCGTACTATAAAATCTCTATGAAAAATATAAGCATTCAGTGCATGACAAAACATGCATTCTTAGGTGCTAGCAAAAAATATCTGTATCATTAAAAAAACATGCACATGTGCCATAATAGATGGCAATAAATTAGGATGCAACTGTGTATATGGTATGACTTGAAATACTGAAAAGTAAAATGTATCAGCCCAAATTAAAGCGAGGAAGATTCCATGTTGGTCATCAACAGATGAAGGTTTCAACTTTCCACAATGGAAATACCTAAGAATGAAGGACTGCAATAAAATAACCCCTCCTACTGGAAAATTTACTTGCTATTTAAACATACACCACTCAGAGCCTAAAAGCTAAATGACATTCCTGACGTTGTGGCAACACATTTGGAAATATTTCAGAAGCATGTAGCTACTTAAATATTTCAAAATCCTGACCACTTAAGTCTTCAAATGTATTGCAAAATATCTGTACAATGAGACTGAATCATCTCAAAAAACCTTTTTTCTAGAACATGCATGTTACATATGTGAACTATTTGTACACAATGGAAATATTGTAACAGAAATTGCTGCTCCCTGCCTTTTATTATTTTATTAAAGAAAAAAAAGAAAAAAAAAGAAGAAACATACCACTGTAATTGGGTAGAGAGGATTCTGAATTGACAACAGGAGAACTTTATTTCCACCAGATGGGTCATCAGTATTCCCTGGCCGCGTAATCCTCTTACTTGTTGAGTAGTTGAAAAAGGCTTGCTGTCCAGCAATATATACAGGTTCATCTGCTGCAAACGTTACACATTTCTTTGCACTTTCTACATTTTCGAACTCCACCAGAGCCTGGCGCTTAAATGGCATCATCATGACATAGCTGGTGAGAGAAACATTACAGTAAGTTCTCCTATATGCTTACTCAAAACAACTCCAAAGTCCCGTAACTCTCACATATGATACGGTTTTTCTAAACAATTCCTAACAAGGACATAAAAGGAAGGTATGTCTCCCTGCTCGCACTTCCCAAACCTGGTCAACACATTTCTAAAGTATCTGCACAAAACAAGAAATTCAGCTACAAGATAAATAAGTAATAAGCAGTTTTCCTGAAAAAGTTTAATGCATAAGTGTTCAACCAATACAACAGTTGATCATTTACTAACTTACTAAAACTACAATTAATATTTAAAAAAACTTGCTAAAGCCATTTATGAGGTAAAGGATCAAAGTAAATGCAAATTATGAAATACATTCAAAGTTGATACATTAAACATCTTTGCTGTTGCTAAGAAATTTAAAATACTATTTTTGACATAAAACTACCTTAGAGGAAATAAACAGAAGTATTCTAGTTAACCAAATTCAGACACAGACAAACTCAAGAAGCTTTGTCAGCTGATTAAGTTTCTGAAAAGTAAAACTCTCAGGCTAAAACGTATCTATTTGTATTCCTTAACAAGCTTGTGCTCACTTCATTTTATTTATTTTAAGATACTGGTACAAGTATAATTCAATTATTTGAATATTAAGGCAGTGAAAAATACTATTGTACTATTTACAAAACCCTATTTGACTTCAATATATGCATTTACTTGAAAAGAAATGCACGTTTCCAAAAAGCAGCACTCAAAACTCAGAGTGAACTGGCTCTACCCATTCACCTTTACTATCTTGTTCACAGATGAGGAATCTTTAGGCTATATGACCTTTGTAGGGGCTTTCTGTGAATAACCATCTCATTCTGAAGCTCCTACTATACCACAAGCACTCCTCCCATACAAAACCATAGGAAAAAGCATCATCTGCTCTGTGGCCCATCCTTATTTTTTGTATATTCACTCATATCAAGACAACCACCCTCACGCTGTTCTGCAATTCAGTTTAGCTACAGCTCATATTAAGGCCAGGACTAGCTGTGCTACTGAAGTCTGAGAGCAGACACTAGGGCATGCAGACAGTGCAACTCTGCTTGACCAGACTCGCCAGGTACAGAAACACAGAATCTTTGCACAGCTAAAAATCTTTATACTTTACTATTAACTAAGTTCTGGGTTTCAAATGGCTGTCACCATGTATTTAAAGAGGTCCAAGAGACTCTTAAATAAGGCTCCCAACTTGTCCAGAGACATGACTTTATACTGCTTGACATACCATATGGTTCCAAACTTTTCAAGAGCTTCCACAAGATCTGCTTCCACAACTGATTCGCACAGCCCTCGGACATGGACGACAGGAGAAACAGAGACTTTGTGATGACTTCCCCCGGCATCCTAGTAATGAAATGACATTTTAAAATTCAACATAAAACAAGGAATACTGCTATCATTAACTAAAATTAAATATTTGGCAGACACTACACTGGGTCCAGAAGCAGCCATCTAAATGTACAATCCAAGCATATTTTAAATAATTTAACTTTTCTTTTGAAACAGATTGCCAAGTTCAGTTGTTGAAATCTACTTAAAATAAAATGCTTTGCAGATTTAATTAGTGTGTTTGCACAGGCAAAATTTTTCTAATATTAAAAAAAGCCTATTTAACACTTTGTTGAATTGCAGGACATCTTCTACCCTATTAGTTAAAAGCATAAAAAAATAAATACGTGGACATGCACAATAGCTAAAATATTTCTGATGCTCTTCCTGTTTGTTTATACCAATATCTGTTTGAGACACGGTAGGGGGATGAAAAAGCAAGAAAAAACAAGGGCAACCAGTAAACTGAATGAAAATTGATTATTTTTCTAATGTACACAGAACTTGCCCCACAATGCAAGAAAATGACAGTTCCATACTACACTTGAAATAAAGCCAACCTCCCTTCTAATTCTGAACAATCTTCATATATGTTTTTAGAAATTCACAATTTGTGTACATATGGGCATGCTCTCTCTTTTCACCCCAAGGTTGACTACCATTAACAGATTGAGCCGTTGTACATTAGAACACAGAATTCCCACTATGAACATTTTTCAGAGCTACTGCTATGACTTCAGACAGTCTCAGTTCTGTGTGACTGAAGAATTTGGGTTGGAATCAGCTCATCTTTCCATGCAAAGCCTGAAGCAGGGCTGAAATTTACCTTACATATTCTAAGACATGGGGGTAAAAAAAAAAAGAATGAAACAATGTAAGCCAATAATGAGATAATCAGAGAAAGATTAGAGATAATAAAGGGCACCCTAAAATATACTGTAGTTACCAGCACCCAAATTTCATAGGTGTAACAGCAGTGTAAAGTTAATGTATTCAAATTTAGCAACTACATCAATGTGTATGATCTAACATCAATTCTTGTTGAATTTTCACTTTTTCATAAGTAGTACTATAGCATCTTCTTGAACTAGAGAGAGATTCTCATTTGCAGCACAAAGGAGCATCCAGCTCTAGTAATTAAGTAACCACAATGATTGCTACTTCTGCTACAGACATTCCTCTCTTCCCTATCTGTTTGAACTACAGATTCAAGGAAAAAGCCACATTCCAGATAAACACACAAGACTCAATTTGTAGATAATTCCTGTGTTCCATACACAGCTCTTCCAAAACAATTATGTATTTTTTTCTTTAAATCGAGGATTTGACCATTCTGTTTGAACCAAAAGTCAGCACTTCAGACTTCATCAGATGTCAGAACAATCTGCTGTGTAATTTTTTTAAGCTTAGCTTACATTTTATTCATTTCCAGTATGAAAGCATTTTAAGTGGCAACACATTGAATAAGAGCTGTGACACTTGTGGGAAAACATCACTAGAGATATTTGCATAAGATACCATATATCCTGCATTAATCAGCTGAGGTCTACAGCAGTAGCAGTGATAAAAGTAGTCACAAAAAGTTAATACTTTGAACTGCAAATACTTAGACAATTGCAGAAGGAACAGAACTACAGAGGTTTTTATTGTCAGCTTATATGTTCTTTACCCACATACACACTTTTCAAAGCTAAAAGAAGCACCTAAGGAAACCTTCAAAAGAAAACTAACAATAATTACCAGTTTTTCCTGCAAAGTCTAGTACTCTAAGCTGTTAAGACAGCAGGCACCTTTACTTTATTTACAGTCTGCAGAACAATCAGAAGTTATTAAATCAATTATTCATTGCCCTGCATACTTGTTACTATATTAAGATCCCAGTTAATGCTAGGGGTATGCATTTTCTTTTGTTTTCTTTTCTTTAATGCACTCAAGAAATCTCACCTAAAAATATTTGTCTAATCAGATGGCAAATATAAGCAATGATTTTCTCACTGAAGCAAAGACTGACTACAAAGAGCTACCTTACTTAATTAGCACCCCCATACATCAAGTCAAGCTTTTCAGAGAGTGGATCATAACAGAATGGTATTTCTCTCTCCCTCCCCTTGCCAGTTCAATCTTCTGTTATAGTTTCAGTTCATGTTTCTTTGTCATGTATATCCCTTTGTATTTTTATTTATTAGCAGTCCATTTAAGCTTGCCTACTGAAGATATAAATCTTTCTAATACTACAAACTCTCTCAAAAATTAAGACTTTTATACTTGCATCTTGAAATCCGTTATACATGAGTTATACGCACATATACAGGTGTCTGCACTTCTGCAACTGGAATTATTCTTAGAACCATCAACAAATACAACAAATTTTGCTTTCTTTTGTAGTCAAAGCAACACTTGGCTTTCCAAGCCAAATTTCCTTCTCCCATAACACCATATAGAAAGCATCCTTTAGTAGTGTGTTGTACAGTAGAAGATTTAGCAAGAATCGAAAGTCATAACGCTGCTGTTAATTGTAGTAACTTTCGCAGAAGCTCAAGAAGCATGGAATAAAGAAAAAATTAAAAAAAAAACAAAAAAAAACAAAAAACCCCCACAAAACAGTGAAATCTCAGTCACTTCCCATGACATTAAGGACTTATCTGCATAGCATTTCAGAAACTAATTTATACAGATAAAACCACTGAGGTTATAAATGGCCAAATCGGAGGGCCTCTGCTTTACTCAAAATAGTTTCTAACCAGCAGCAGTAAACAGCAGCACAAGAACCGAGCATAAGTCAGTCCTGAGCCAGGAAGCCGCAAACTAACATTCACAGAGCATATTGGTGAAAGACATGAACATGTGCCACAGGCATATGTTTGCGTGCAAAAAAGTCTTCACGAAGGGCAGACATACGTATTATCGTCAAACAAGTTTTGCAGCTACCAAGCTGCAGTATCAAGCAAATCTAGAATGATCCTTGATTTCTGCTAAAAGAAGGAGAAATAAAACCACTAGACCACATGAAAAAATCAAATGTATCTGTAAGTGTAAAACATTTCCACAGCTAAGGTCAGAACGTATATAACTCATCCAACTGCTGCCATAATTTCTTCCCACAGATGAAAAATACAGGATTGATGAAGACCTCACAGTCACTGTATCTTGAAAACTACACGTGCTACAGTTGGCACGCAGACAAAGGTTACATCAAAGCATCTGCTCACATACAGATTAACCACCACCAGTTTTCTCTGCTTACAAAGGAGTCTTTCAGTAACTCCAACTCCCACGATCGCACAAAAGCCCCATGCAAAACTCCAGTGTGACACTTGTACTCCACCAAAGCCAGGAGAACAGATTAGCTAACGTTTCTGCTGTACCCATTAATATATATGGCTTAAGGGGTTTTGAAAGCTCAATAACAATTTCTAGAAGAATCATTAGCTGGACAGAAAATGCAATTATTAAATAGGTAACGGAAAGAGACTTCCTTTCTAAGTGCTCAAGACCAGTAACAAGGACAGAAAAGGTTTCCCTTAAGAAAAAGGCTAGGAACATAAAAATGCTTAACATTGAAACCGAGCTTCTGTAGAGAGCTGAGGCATGAAGGGAAGTGCTGACATAACCAAGCAGATGAAGCACAAACAAGTTACTTCACATACCTAAGACTGCAACAGAAGCGGCTTCAAAGAACGGCTGTAGCATTTTAACATCCATTCTTTGGTGACCTACATAGTTGTAGACAACATTTTAAATATATCACTGGTTTCTTGCTAACAAATTATGATTTGCCATTTGGAAAAAAGAAGAAAGTCATCACGGGCTCTAGGATGATGTCTCTTTTGCTCACCAATTCCAGATTACAGATTTTTTCACCAACTGTTTGCACATAAGTGTGTCCTTTATCCTTCCTCCAGACACTTTCCAGTCAGTATATTCACCTTAGTTCTATTAGTTTGTACTACCTTTCTTGGACCATCTGCTCCTTTACTGTTATTCTGCTTACCTCCTCCATCTCTCTTTTTCTCCTCACTGCAAAAGGATGGCACTCCTCCTTCATATTCTCTCCCCCAGGTACCTAAATATACTGTTATTTTATTTCTCACCATTCAGATGATCTTACTCACTCTCAACTTTTTCCTCTCGCTGCATCCCTCTTAAATGCTCCGAAATTGCTTTCATAAATATGACAGAACTGGGGGTGGAAAGCCCCAAAAGGTTGCTTATTAGGTATGTAAGTGCCCAAAACTTCATTAATGCCTAACAATGGACTGATCTGCATCCCACTGCCTTGCAGGATGTCAAGGGTAGCTCAAATTGCCACAAGGTGAAGGTACACACCACATTCCCCAATAATCTCAGCTCTGCCCACTGGGGATGGTCTGATGAGGAAAGGCTTTCAAAAGCAGATATGCAGCATTTTGTGCACACTCTTCAACTGCTAGTTGTACTACATGATGATGGCATTACTTAAAGCTGTTTGCCCTGTCATACATCATCCCTGCTGATCACACCTGCCTGACTTGAGCAGTTCTGTCTCTTCCCTACAGAGGTACAGGAGACATCTCTCTCTGTGCCACCTGGAATTCCTGTAGCTTTGCAGTGACAACAGTATTTCCAGTAAACAGTGAAGACAGACAGTGTCTCAGAAGAACCAAGCAAACAAGACAGAGTTAAGGTTCCATGGCAGTAGAAGAATATACCAGTTACGTATATCCTGGATTTTTTGTTGTTGTTGGTTGGTTGGTTTTGGGGGCTGGGGAGGGCTAGGCAGGAGAAGGGGGTTAAGGTTAATCACACCCCATATTCTGGAAGGCTACCTGGCAATTTAGTTTTGTTTTGGATGTGGAGTTTGGGGCATCGTTTCTCTTGTTTAATGCATACCTCTTCCTAGCACTCTCTACCACTGTGTCCTTTCAATGATTACAACTACTACAGCATGGAATACCTGCACTCTGCCCCCTTCTGCTAATTCTGAATCTGCCCTGAAGTGGTCAGGCAGTTGGACCAGATGATCGTTGCAGGTCTCTTCCAACTGAAACACTCTATTCTGTTCTATTTTCCTCTCTGCTCAGCACAATCTGAATATCCCTTTAAAAAAAACAACCAAACAAACAACACCCCAAAACCCCACACAACACACGGCATCATCAGGAGATTCAACCTGAGGTGCTGGAAGAAGAACTAGCCTGAAGGTAATGGTTACTTTTTTTGACGGAGGACAGAAGAGGGAGGATGATTTACACTCCATAACCAATTTCTAGGATGTACTTCATTTAAGAAATGGATATATGATCAAGTCGCTGCAAAATAGGTCAAGATCTGAACTCATTGCCATCTAGCTACAGTTACCGCAACTGCCTGTGATAGACATGAAGCAATTGAGTTGCTAAGTGAGCTGCTTTCCATTTACCACAAAGCAAGAACACTGTACATAGGAAGTTACAGCAGAGTAGCTGAGAAGCTGCAAGTTCACATCTCTATCTTACCTTGCGGTAGCTTGTAGTTATATTTGTGTATTTAGACACCGTATCTCACTTCCCCACCTGTAAGAACGGGGATAATAGATCTTCCTTACTTCATAGCAACATTTAAAAATAGGTATGTCAGAGACAGTGAGGCAGGTGGATGCTACAGAAAATACAGGAATCAATGAAACTGAAATGTAAGGGAAGGAGAGGGGATGGAGCTAAAAGGCCCTCCAAACACCCTCAAACGCAGCTCTTAACCCACGTTCTCCCAGTGTCCTGACCCTCTGCTACACCGCGATTCTGACTCCTCTGCCAAGGCTTCACCACCACTCAACACTGCCTCTGTAAAAGTCATTCTTCCAAATCATACTCTCCCCCACAGAATACTTCTGCAAGACCACTTCTTACTCCTCTCCTGGTCAACATTCTGGTCTGTTCTTGGCTCTCCATGCTCCTCAGCCTTGAGATGAGCCATGAGGAAGAGGGTACGCCTCTGGGCTATGAGGAGTGTCCACAGGAGTGGAAAACAGAGGAAAAAGAAGAGCAAAATAAACTTTGGTTTTCCCCATCCGGATCTCACATACAGACTTCTAGGCACTCATTTGAAAAAAAAAAACAAAAAACAAAAAACACACCTTAGAGGCATGAAGGGCTTATTCAACCCAATGAAACAATCCCAGAGAAACGGGAAAATGCAACAATAATAAATATAGCCCAGCAAGGAGACCCCACCAACCTGCTAGCCCGGTCCTACCACAAAACAGCTTTTATACAAAGAAAGCACATAATCCTTATGAGTGTACAGTTCACCGATATTCTAGGATGCATGTTAGGGAAAACAAACAAACAAACAAAAAAAACAACCCCCCAAAAAAAGTGAGGCTACCAGACTCCCACCACTCTTTTTACCCCAGTCATCCATTTTCCCATTTCTCCTTCTAATTCCCCATTCCCTATAGTTCCTCCTACTTCATCTTCACATATTCTTTTTCTGCTCTCTTCTGAGCAAGAAGATGCTTACACTTCTTCCCTCCTCTCAGCCTACCTTCATCTTCTATGTCTTTGCCCTGAACTACATACAACTTTCATAAGCTAAGAACATTTCCCTGGAAATAAATTAATAAGATATGTCACAGAATAAGTAAGTTTCCTGCACATTTTTTTAATCTATTAGAGAAAATCCAAAATTCATGTTAACCAACTCTAATGAATAGATGCTGGCATTTTGCTATTAAAAGCCCCCACATAAAATTACTAACAAAAGCATTCGGTCGTTCTTTTTTCACATATCCACTTGATGTTATAGCTTATTCTTAAGGAACTAGTTTGAGTTCTATTACCAAGACAACTTCTGCTTCTCCAATAGTGGACCTGTGAATACAGCTTTGCCCATAAATCATCAGTCAGTGACCACGCACCTCCCTGAGGCACACTGCAACTGACACAAGCAGCTGCCTAAAAATCCTCATGTTCTTGACTTGCTACACATTTGTTTCAGTTTCTTTACTGATGAGACTCAGCATGTGCCATTCTTGAAATCCAAAATGTAAAGTTACAGACATATTCTGTGCTCTCGTTACCTAAAAGGGCAGGGCAGTGTGTCCTGCATATTAACTGGGATAAACTGTGAGATGCTGAGGTCAACGTGAAAACAATCAGACAATCAGAGCCAGAACCCAGAACGAAGGAAAAAAAGAAAAAAGAACTAGCTAATTTCATAAAATACTGCAGAAAAGAGGAAAGGCAAGAGCAGTATCTCGTTCCTACTTGAAACACTGCGTGACGTACAGCTCTCCTACATGACAAAATTTCAAAATAACTTAAGCAAGCATATGGATTTCATTCAGAACTGGCCTTTAAGAGCAAGCAGATTGCTGAGCCTTGACTGTGACAGAGACGATACTCTGTCACAAGAAACTATAGAATTAAAATAGTTCTCTCCAGAGATTTATCTTTGTTGCCGTTTATCTGCATTAGTATATTTATTAGTACATTACTTTGTACTAATTTAGCAGGTACCCTCTCCATCAAGAGGTTTAACTGATGGAGAGACAATAACAGCAAATGCTCTCTTGTTAACCTATCTCAGTGCTAAGCAAGTTCATTTTAACAAATCATGAAACAGAGGTATTCTAAATTTCAAGGTCTGCCATTAAATCAATGTTTTCTTCATTTTGCTTTTTCAAGTAAGAAACAGGAAGAGCCATCAGGAAGAAAAATGGTTACAATCAGCTGGACAATTAGTTAGCTAAGAAATCAATCAGTAGACACAAAAGTATTGTTAGCCCAAATTTACGGGTCAAGGACTATCTTGATATTTAGATACAAATTCATGAAGAATAAAAGGTACACAGCAAAAAATTTAGTGAACCAGCGTGGTTATTAGCATTGTTCGTGGGGGAGGGAGAAAGTAGAAATACAAGTCGATTTAAAAAGGAGGCAATCATATATGATCAGCCTTATCACCGTATGCTGCCAGACACAAAGGTAAAACAGAAGGATGAAAGAAACCCTCTGCCTCGCTTTCTTCCCCCGCTCGACGTTTCTATAGTTACTCCCAGCAACAGGGCAAGCACAAAACTTGCAATGGCAATACCCCAAAAGGCAGCGAACTGCCCACGGAACAGAGACAATCTCAGAACTGCAAAACCCAAATCACGTATATCTAGTGGACTGCAAGCTCAGTCCCTTTCTCCAGGCAACTACGGCGAGAAACAATCAGCCGCGCACCCTGAGCACGCCTGCCGCGGGGAGAAGGGAGAGAAGGACAGGACCCAGCCTGGCTCCCTCCCCG
>NW_008824052.1:568973-577367 GCF_000699105.1 Pygoscelis adeliae
GTCCCGTCTCCCAGCACTGAGCGCCCCGGCGCGCTGCAGCCGTGAGTTGCCAAGGTCACAGAGCCCTCAGGGAGCCGTGAGGCCGCTCCCGAGGTACTTCCTCACGCAGAGCCGTTAGCTCCGCACCCTTAGCCCCTGGCCCGTGAAGAGGAGGCTCGTGTGCTTGTTCACGTGGGACGATGGGGTCCAGTGTTCATCGGGTGAGAAACGATACCGCACTAAACATGCTCCCTACAAGCTCGATGAGCGTGGAGAGCTGCCTGGACAGTTGTCTCTGTCCCCCCCAGGGCTCTGTTACTGGCACTGCCGGTTCTAACAGTGCCAATGCGTGCTCATAACTGCACTGCATTGCATACAGGTCTGTTTGCTGGCAATGCAAACAAGTCGGTGAGTTTGCTCAGGGTTCCTTCTTCAGGGAGATGTTGCTGAAGGTGGTTCTTGGAGCCTATGCCTGTCAGACCGCACCTAGAATCATAGAGAATCATAGAGCCATCAAACAGCCCAGGCTGGAAGAGAGCTGGAAAGATCGTCTGGCCCAACCTTTTGTGGGAGAGAGCCTAAATGAGATTATGTAGCACCCTGTCCAGCTGCATCTTGAAAGCCTCCCACGATGGGGACTCTACCATGTTCAATGATTGGTTGTTCTCACTGTAAAAAAATTCATGTTGCCCCTTGTCTTCTTCATGTGGCTCCTTGTGAAGAGAGAGCCTCCATCCTCTTTGTAGCCACTCTTTAAGTACTGGAATACTGTGATGAGGACCCCCCCGAGCCTTCTTCCTCCAGGGAGATAAGACCTAACTCCTTCAGTCTTTCCTCATAGAGCAGGTTGCCCTGCCCTTTGATCATCTTCGTGGCCCTCCTTTGGACCCTCTCCAGTCTGTCCACGTTCCTCTTGAAATGTGGGGACCAGAACTGGACAGAGTACTCCAGGTGCGGTCTGACAAGCACTGAATAGAGTGGGATGATCACGTCTCTATCCCTGCTAGTAACACCTCTGCAGATGCAGCCCAAGATCTGATTTGCCTTCGTTGCTGCAGCAGCGCACTGCTGATTCATGTTCAGCTTGTTGTCCACCAAGGCCCCTGGTCCCTTTCAGCAAGGCTGCTCCCCAGCCACACAGGTCCCAGCCTGTACTGGGCTCTTTGTTTATGTCACTCCACCTGCAAGACTTCGTACTTGTCTTTGTTAGACTTTATACTGTTCTTCCTAGCCCACTCTGTGCAGGTCTCTCTGTATGATAGCTCTCCCTTTTCATGTGTCCACTTCACCACCCAGTTTAGTGTCATCAGCAAACTTTGTGAAGGTGCTTTCAATCCCATCATCCAGATCATTTGTGAAGATGAACAGCGGGGGGCCCAGTGTCAATCCCTGTGGGACCCCACTTGTGAGAGGCTGCCAGCCTAAGTAAAAAACATGGGTCACCACCCTCTGAGTGCAGCCTGTTAGCCAATTTTCTACCCATCTTGCAGACCACCTATCCAATCTGTATCTTGCCAATTTTGCCCAGGAGAAGGCTTCCTCATGGATGGAGGCACAGAAAGAAGACTTTCAATGTTATAAGTGGCTTATAGGACCTTCTAGCTGAATTAGTTTCTGCTGCTGTGGCTGCCAAAACCAGGTGGATGCGGAGTGGAACCCTGCTGAAAGTAGGTCAATGGAGAATGGGTATAGGATTGTGTGAGTAATTGCTTTTTCAGTTGAGCAGCCAAATAAGAGGGAGGGAAGTAATTCGGAAGACAGCCAAAATAAATGTTATTCTTTTCTTCTTGTTTTTTGAGGGGGGGGGGGAACACAAAACCCCACACTTGTATCAAACAAAACATGTTGTTCAACCTGAAATGGTACTTGTAAGCTAGAAAAGAAAGCAAATGGTTTGCTCTTTAACATTTCCTGTTATCCTGAAACCCAGTGGTAAAGGCACTCCTCCAAGAAGTGGGAGGAGGTTCAGTTTCCCATTCTGCCTGACATAATTTGAATCTGCATCTCTCAGGAAGCTCATCTAATCATCTTATCTACAAACACATTTGATTTAACTTAACTTGCTGTGTTTCTCACCTTCTTGTTTTCTCTTTAGTCTTTGTTTCTTATTTTATGTTTTTCTTCCAGTATTTCTTACACTTGTACCTATTTTTCATTTTTAACAAAAATTCATTACAACTTTGAGAGCATACAGTCCACAGGGCTGAAGCTGTACATACATCTGTTGTAGGTTCAAATAGTCAATGAGGAACATGCCATCTGTGAACATTAAACTTAATTTTCTTGGCACTTATTTCTAAATACACTACCAATATTTCTGCTATGGACGTAAATGCTTACTTGCCAGATGAAGTTTCTAGTAAATTAGTTTTATGTGCTAGAGCTCTGGGATTTTAGCAGACATTTACACCATACCGTTCCAAAAAATAACAGCCTGAGAAATCACAGAACATACCAGAGTTGTAGTCAGAAAATGGCATTGAAATGCTGCAATAATTAGATTTTCTGCAATAATTAAATTTTCTCCCCCCCCATGTATTTAAAATTACTTTTCTGAAAATGAGGAAATTACTTACTGTTTGACCAAATTCTTATTTACTCAGTGTTCCAAGAAACAGAAAAGTTTCAGCATGCTTCTGTGCAGCATATGGACTGCAATGTCACTTGGTAGCAGACCCTGCTTTGCTGACAATGTGGTATTTAATTATTCCACAGTGGAGATGTTAAGATATTTTTCATACTTAAGTTGCACCATTGGGGCTTCCGCACCAAGCTACTGTGAGCAGCCTTGGAGCAGTCATTCTTTCTGTCTGTGCTTCGTGCATACAAAAGGAGGGAGGGAAGATGGAAATACATCCCAGTTATGTAAGTTTGAAACTGAGCATCTGACTCAGCAGAAGGATTTCACTGTTATGTTGCTTGTCAGACCTGCTTCTTTTGTATAAAAGAGAGAGATGAAAGGTGCTAATACTGCCTGGAATAGTTCTTTTCACACAATTTTTACTACCTGGAGCTGATAAACAGAAATCATGGTTTCAGTCCACTACCCTCCAATAATAAAAGCAATTTCTTTTAGGTTATTTACTTACCACCGTGCAGTCAAGTACAACCACATAATTACATAAAGAGCAGAACAATGACATGAAGAAAAATCCCCAAACCCTGTAGAAATGTAAACCACCTAATTATGCGCATAGTTTGGAAGTACATGTTGTTACCAATACAATTTTCTCTCCTCTTCCTTTCCTGCCTTGTGTTTCTTACATCCTTTACTGTAATTTATATTACACTAAGCTATTAGCTCATTGTAGCGAGGAATGTTTCTTACCATGCATTCTTTCTTCATTCTTTCTTACGTTACACTTCCAGTGCTAAGATCAGTGTATTTAGATATCATGGGAATGCAAGTAACAGGTAGAATAAAAATGGGAAAAGGCTTTAGTTCACTTGGCCATAAGGGAAAAATAATTGGCATGAGTTGATCCAGTAACGACATTCATAGTGGGATGTTAAAAAGAAGATGATACCTAAAAACAGTCTGGATATGACTTTCAAATGTGAGGTGAAACTAGTCTCCTTTAGCCATCACACATTACTGTGTTGAGTGTGTCAGGGGTGATATGACACTAAGACCTGATCTACCCTTTTTGGCTGAGTCAACAAGAGGTGACATAAAAATGGGTCAGACCAAAGGTACCAAAGCATCCTATACTAAGAGAGCTGCCAGCAGTGGGTGCATATAGCAACACGTAAAAAATGGAATGCACGGAGGGAGCGTTCCCAGGTATACTTTCCAGTTTCCAGCCGCCTGCAGTTTAAGGATCTTCTGAGTCAGAAGCTGCTTCCATACCTTTCTGTTTAATAGCCGTAAGCTGGCTCTTGCCTAGTCGTTTTTTTTTTTTTTTCCCATTTATACTTTTTGCTTCCATGAAGGTTCTCCTACAGTGATCAGTTCTCTGATGTCATTATGTCTCACCCCCAGATTGCATGTTTTCACATGCACATTTGATGGAAACCAATGCCAGGGACCTTCCTGGAGCTTGAGGAGAATCATAAGTAGACATGCAGCTTGTGGGGAAAATGTCAGCACATTTCTCAACACATCGACATGAGGGCTGTTAGCCACGGTTCTCCCCCGCTGGCGTGTTGTGTCTGCTGCTGACACAAGCTGTTGCAGCTGAGGGCACGAAACTGCGGAAGCCTCAGTCAAGGACTGAAACCAAGAAAATGCCTTTTTGAAGGAAAAGTAAGTTCACCACAGGGCTAGATCAGTATAAATGGAGATCTCTGCACAGCTTCTCTGCCACAGTATGATGCAGAAGGCATGCCACAGGGGGATGCTGGCAGGATAGGATGGGAGGAGCACGACCTCCTGAGCCCTACTAGTAAAGGTGCCTCAGTGGCTCATGTAAGCGTACACTGGTGGCAAGGGAGGCTCTGCAGCTGCAGGGTTTCATTCTGCAGTTCTTGCTCAGCCAAAACTCAGCTGTTCTGACCAAGGATGGGGTCTTGACTTGGAGGGGAGGGCGACAGCTCTTGGGAAGTTTTGCATTGCTGGAGTTTGCATGTTCAAGGCTTAAGGCTTCCAACAGCACTGATTAGTGTGGCTTTCCCACATCAATCATTTTGACTCATCCCCTTTTACCAAAAACTCAGGAGCCCACCAACAGTCAGTGGAATCACAAATTTACATGTAGCATGGAGCATGCAGGTTGAATGTGAAGTCTGACATGTAGCAATGTGAAGGAAGGTTACGCTGATGTTTGTTATCTACAGCTGAGGCATGAATGTGCAGGTTTTCTGTTACTTTTTTGAATTTAGTCTCAACAGCTTATGAAATTAGTGCTCTAACCACCCTCCTGCTGGACATTACCACTACCTCAGCTGCAGAGGGATGGTGAAAACACCAACATACCTGAACAAACTGAACTGGAAAATTTTTCTCAGTTCTTATTTTTTATTATTTTGATTTGGATTTATCCATGCTCAACTGGACATCATATAACAGCTCCTTGCTACTTGCTACTCTTTTCAATCCACCAGCAGTTTATACACCCATTAATTTGGGTACTCATTACAAGACTGCTGAAGCCAAAAACCAGAAGTACTAAGCATGCAATACACTAGTTATTGTCAAGAGAAACTATGACTGCTCAGCGTGTTTGACACTGGCTTGAATACCTAAATTGGTATGCGCTTGGGTTGATAAACAGCTGTGGTCGAGGTCAGATCCATTGACCAGTAAGGACTTAAAATCATTGCCTTACATAGCAGAATTGCCAAGCCTTGCACTGTTACCAGCACTTTCAAAAGGATCACAAATATCGTGACATCTATTGTTTCTTAAAGCATCAGACTCCAAGTAACTCCAAGTTTAATTCTCTAAGTACACTTAGAGAAGTTCACCTCTGTCTAATCAGTATTTCTGAAAAAATATTTTAATTCCTTTGATTGCAACTGAAAAACATGATTCTTAAAATGCTCCCAAGCCAGGGGCAACCCAACCATAGTCAGTTCAAGTACATGATCCATAAAATCTCACAAGCAGATCTCAGGTTTTCTTTTGGATGCCCTGACACAAAGTTTTCAAGTGTTTGAGTTTATTACCACTGCTCTTCTGTATATAGTCAGTGCACGCACACACGCACACGCGCGCGCACACACACAGAGTTCAAAGCGGTGATGCTGCTTGCTTTCTCCTCAGACCTATGTAATATTAGGCAAGTCACTTAAACCAGTTGCTTGCAGTCACTCACTGTTTTTTCCTCATTTTCTTACACCTGAGCTGACAACCTGAATTAATTTTCAGAACTGAGTGTGAAATAAATTTGCGTTATCTGGGGAATCAGGCCTTAAGCATTTCAAATGGTCCCTTGTAAAGTATTAAGAATACATTTGGCCAAAAGCTGTCTACATATCAGTCCTCTGCCTCTGCAGCAGACTATAGCACCTGCTCACCTCACATGGCAGTGACGCACTTCCCTACAGCAGTGAAAAATACTCGGAAGAAAACAAGTCATTCTTTCACCAGCGGAAGAGCAGAGGAGCGTGCTCTGGGCACAGCCTGGGCTCCCTGTGTGAGTGGGAGGAAAGCAAAAACCGAGCACTTGCTTGCTACCTGGGCATAGCCTGTCCAGGGCACCAAGTGAGGCTGAGGCCCCATGAGCAAATGAATCAATGGCTGTAAAATTAAAGTCCTTATCACAACAAGTTAGGCATGAAGGGACAAAATCAGCCTGCATTTTCAACTTTCATCTTGGCATTTTCCATTATGTATGTTTTTGACTTTGCATGCTTAATTCCTTTTCTTTGTAATCTACAGCATGTGTGTTTTCCCTCTGTTTAAAGGATAAAAAGGCAACCTGACGGGTCATCCTGTGGTATTTTTCAGACCTGAGTACAGCAGAGGTACACCAGCAGACCAAAGCCACTACACTTGTTTGCACTAGTGCAGCCGCAGCAGAGATAAAAGTCCCAGTGTCACAGCTCTTACCCAGGTGTGAGGCCCCCCAGGGGGTGGGTGGTGGTGGTGTTTGGTTTTTTACCTTTATTGTTTGGTTGGTTACCAGCATTCTTTCTTGGATGGACAGTGTAACATATCTGTCTAGTCAGTACTTCCTCCCTCTGGTTCAGACCACCTTTCTCTGCATAAATACGAGACACCATTTGTTCTTCAAGACACTGTAATGGCACTTTCACATCCCCATCCAGGGCTGGTTTTGCTTCTTCTGGGCTGTAGCATAAAATAACTGCAGTTCTGAAATTTCTTCCTTTTGCTGGCAGGTTGCTGATCTGTTGGCAAGTCCAGAAGACGTCGACAACTCCAGTGCCATATAGATGTGCCACACAGAGGTGCTTTGCTTGCATCTCAAAGCAGCCATTCCACACCCTCTTCTGGCAGCAGGGCTAGCGTATCTCTCCAGGGCTCTGGTGTGGGTGAAATGAGCAGCAGAGCCATGGCTGCCTTGCTGTCCTAGAAAACTACCTTTGCCCATGCCTAAAGTCAGTTCTGCAGCTGCTACACATATCCCTGGTCCCATTAAATCAAGGACTTTGCAGTGTACCGGCAGTTCATTTGCATGCACATTGGCTGTGCCCTGTGCATAGCAAAGTGCTCTGAAAGAAACCCAGGCAGCTTCCTTGTCCTGCTTGGCTCAGGAGATGTGGACACAGAATTGTGAGGGGTGAGCAAGACATTGGGGTGTCCTAGTGCGCAGGGAGAAAAGAGGGCTGACCAACATGGCCTGCCAGGGTAAGAGGCCCTGGCTACCTGTCAATATAATGCTCTCAGGGCTGCTCGTACAAAATAATCCTGGGGCAGGTTCTCCTGCTGAGGAGGCAGACAGCTTTTCCATCCCGTGGACCCAAATCGTGCCCTTAGCCAGCTCTGACTCTTGCTTACAACCTGAACTGCCATCTGTGGGCATAGTTATCCAGACACCAGGACCGTCCTCCCTCTCTTAAAATAGCTGCTCCATTTCAAAGACAGAGATTTTGGAAGCGTTTTTTGTTCCTAAGCATTGCATCTCCCAAGGAGGAATGGGTCACAATTCTGGATTTATATTAGGCAATAGTTCCTAAAAAAGAGCAGTGATCCATTTGTGAAGCAAGGGTTGTTTCCCAGAATCACCATTTGGTAAGCACCTGTGAAGAAGAGCTACCAGGAAGGATATACATTTCTAAAATAGAAATTTAATTGATGTTCTGTGTTTTGGGTCTTAGTCTTTGATGGTGAAAACTTAACTGGAGCATAAGGCTCAGTGTCTAAATGAGAGAATGTCTGAGAGCCAGGTGCTTTCCTACAAGTTATTGTATTTTATTTCTAATCTTGATCTCCTTTGTCTCTTTCCATCCAGGATGGAGCAGCACCACTGGACTACTTTGCTTGCTGTGGCAGGGATGAAAATTTGTGATGGATTTTGAACTGACTGGTAAGCAAACATGTCTACAGGGTGAGACGGTGCAGCGCAGAGGTTTCCCGACCCTTGTGCTGGCTGGAAATGCTACCTCCCCAGGACACAAACCAGCGTCTTATAGATATCTTTGCTTGGGCTCCCAGAGTGGTTTAATGTACATTGTACACCACAAACACTTTGTAAGCTCAAAGCAGTTCTGCTTACTAACGTCCTTGTGCTGTATGTGGTACATGAGGATTAGTTTTATTGATTATCATTAAAATGTTGTCTCCGCTTATTTTTGCCCTTTACAAAGAATGTTCTGCTGGCTAAAGCCAAATAAAATGTTTTGTACCATTTCACCTAGTTAGCTGCAATAGCCTTGATGTAAATCCTTTGTGATTTCCCTATGGCATAACTTTTGCCACCTTCCCAGACACCCCAAGCAGGGCACTAGCACAAGGATTTTGACTGCAACAAAAGGGATGAGTTCCCAAGCATTGCTTCAATTGCTTTCACA
>NW_008824052.1:577427-586785 GCF_000699105.1 Pygoscelis adeliae
GGGGGGGGAATCTCGCTTTCACTTTGCCCGAACTGACAGCACCTAAACCTGTGTCAATTAAATGGCTGCTGCTACTGCTGCTGGCAGCCAAAGATGACAACATTGTGGTAGGGGTGGAGGAATCAGGCTCAGTGAATGCACAGTAGGTATCTATATGCAGTTAGCTTTCTCTTACACAATTGCAATACAATTCACCACCTGAGCTACTCCACGACTACTCCTTCGGCTGGCACACTCTCCCTGCCTGAGGAAATGCTGTTTATACAAATAAGGTCTGTGGAGCATCGTTGCTGACTCTTTAAGAGCTCCAGTGACTTGGCTAGGAAGTTGCACTTGATGAAGCATGTCCTTAGGGTGTCCTTGATACACTTTCTTGGGTGACACACTTCATCTTTTCACACTCCACTTCACAGGAGCATTCATGCATTGTCCAGCTGAGCCACACACTTAGACAGGCTACCTGCCCTCCATTGATGTAAGATAAGTCATTTTAATGATATGTGTGAGCAAACTTTCAAGATTTTTCTTTCATCTTATGATGTCTGTGCTGAAGAATAGTTGCTGCTGAGAAGAAATCATAATTATGCCAGCAAGAATACTTATCTAGCATAAACTAGTTCTCCAGTAGAGGAAGTTTTTTACAGCCTCCCCCCCAGTTTTTAATGTAGCTGCAGCTTTTACTTTTAATATAACAAGGCTTCCTAAAGTGCATGTTCTGAGTCATTAGCAGCTCATTACAAATGTCAAATATCAAATAATTAATAACAAAATTTACTCCCAAATTAACTCAAAGAAAAATCTAGTGGTCCAGAAATACTCTCATTAATCCTTCTTCAGAGCAGTACTGCCCATCCTAGAAATCAAAAGTCATGAATTAGTCCTGTCCTGCTCCCTCCAAACCATGGCTTAAAAATCAGAAGTAATTTTTTTGTGGTTAAATCAGTCTGAATTATTTTGTTCACCTTGTGGTAACTTGAGACTGTATCTCATACTTGGATCATGTTTTCAATTGTAAGTCCCCACGATGGCTGCACATTTCCTGTTTAAGGAAAGCCAAGATTTTCCCACACCTGACTCCACTTTGGGTAAAGAAACAAATTTTGTTACTCTGCTAAAACTGCAGGTGTTGGCCACAGTGAATACAGGTGGTATGTTTCAAAGACAGCTGATAATCTATAGAATCAGGTAATTGATTGTGAAATTTTATCTTCGTATGCCTTTCAATTAACTTTTTTGTTTCTTGAAGCTTCTTGCCAGAGAAATACTTTTCCCCCCCTTGCATTTAGGATTTTGCATCTTAAATATTGTTTCTACTGGAGTGTTTCAGTGACAATTTTAAGATTTTGGTACACCACAATCCAGAGCTAAAAATGCAGCCAAATTTTCTGATACAATAGCAGAAAACTTAGCCCAAGAGCTTTATAAAAAGGCCATAGGAAATTCTCAGATAAAAAAATTGGAACATCACAACAAGTTTAATACAGAACAGACATTTTAAATGTTCTCATAGCTGAAGCCTGCACAATTGGACTGTTGCGAATTAAAAGTTTGGCTCTCTAATTAGTAAAAAAAAAATTTTAAAAAGGAAATAAAGAGCTGTGAGTCCTTGCAGTGAAGCATTTCCAGATTTCCAGTATCATTTTTTTCAGGGGTTTCCTTGATGAAGTCTGTCATCCTGTCTTAACCTGGGATTTCCGTGATCTTTAGGCATTATCCTTAGAGGCACTACACAAGTAATCTTGGCTACATCCACACTGAGGGGAAGAGGGCCTGGGAACACCAAAACCATGTCCTCTTGACTTCCAGCCAGCCTGGTGTCAGCTGCGGGGCTGGGCATGATGTGTCTGCCCCGGGCTGGAGGGACAGGTGGGCAGGCTGAGCACCCCATGCCCTGCGTGCACAGGCTCTCCCTGCCTCCACGAGGCTCCAGGGCATACATGCAAGCAC
Source organism: Pygoscelis adeliae (assembly GCF_000699105.1). Taxonomy (NCBI): domain Eukaryota; kingdom Metazoa; phylum Chordata; class Aves; order Sphenisciformes; family Spheniscidae; genus Pygoscelis; species Pygoscelis adeliae. The sequence continues at coordinate 579,375 of NW_008824052.1, forward strand.
CGGGGCCATGGCTTGGTCGTCAGAGCAGTCCTGGACTGACGTTCACTGCAAGGTCAGCATCACCCTTGACTTTCAAGGGCTATCCCTCCATAAAAAAGTCACCTGGCTTTAGTTGTACCAGTGTCGTTAGATACAAGCCTTATAGAGAAACATGCAGGCATGCCAAAGGGCGCTTTACCCAGCATTGCCTGGGGAGAAGGGGGATGCTCATGTAACTCCCTGCTAGGCTGCTTTAACTCTGTTGGTGCAGCATTACACTTCAGCAGCAAAGCTGTGTAGGCACAAAACCTGTGCGTATGCTATGCCTAAATTTGGAGGGGGGGAGGAATGTGTACATCTACATGTGTGAAATAAGTTATCACCTGCTGCCTGCAAGCCAAGAACACCCACCTCACATCCGAAGGCCCAGTTTTGTCCTGTGGTTTCCCCAAACACCCTCCCTCCCTGCATCTTTGTATGCTGCTGTTACTCAAACAGGAACTGTTCGTGTTTGCAGCCTTTAGCAGATGATGCAGTTCTTTTATCTGCCTTTGGCACCTCCCTGCCAGTTGCCGATGCAGCCGTGTACACATCTGAGAGTGAATTTTCTAGGACAGCACTGTGAGGCAAAACGCCTATTTGTTTTCTCTCTCCTTTCATCCTAGCTCCTCCTGCCCCCTTCTCTGAGCCCTTTTTTATATCCTCCTCCCCTTTTGCTGGTCTCTGGCTGCAAAACCAAACTGGTATTTATTGCTGGTGCTGAGACCCTATGTAGGTCAACCCCTATGAGTCGTGCATCTGAGCTGCAGTTGCCCTGCAGCTGCTTCTTGAAGCAGGAGGGTAATTGGTCTGATAATTTCTTGTGCCACTTGCCCCTGCCTCTCTTCTGCTTCCTTGGCAGATACCAGAAGTGCCATGCTGTGCCAGCCCACCTGGCTGCAAGCTGCACAAAAATCCCTGGCTCGTCAGGCCAAGAGCTCAAAACGACTTATAAACCTTCCTGTTCAGTGCCTCCTTCATGACCACACAGAGCCACGAGCCCAGGGCTTGTCCTACTGCTGGGAAATGCGTCTGCACTGTGCCCTTTCAAGCAGAAGTCCCACAGCCCACAGGACTGCGATTTAAAATGTCACTCAGAAATGTTCTATGCCTGCGGATGGAGGGGGGAGCTGGCGTCTCCCAGCAGTGGGATTGCTCTGAAAGGCTGTTTTGTCTGCAGTGAGACCCCTTACCCTCTCCAGAGCTGCAGGTCCATACCCCAGTTACTTCACCAGTGCCGTCACCAGTGAAAAAAAAGTTGAATGACACAGAGCTGTCCTGCTTGTCATGTTCCTGCTTGACTTGCTTAGGTGCTTTTGAAACCCCTGTGAGCCCCCCATGCATTGCTTTGTAGGGCCCTCAGCACTGAAAATAAGTCTCAGCATGACCATCAGTCCCTTTCCTATGGGGAAACAGTAACAGATACAGAAACCAAATCCAAATCTTCACCCCCATCAGAAACCTCAGCTGCAAGGCTGTCCTACCATGTCATATGCTGCTTTTATTTTTGAACCTTTAGACCTGTGACACATCCTCTACAAAGGCTAAATTCAAAATTAGCTGCACAAGCATAGAAAGGAAAGTCTGTCTCTCAGCATACATTAGAGTATAGTCCCCAGCCCCCTCCAAAACAAAATGGAAGTGTCTCTGGTTCAAGGCAGCCTACACAACAGCGAGCTGCAGGAGCTGTAAGCTATTATTTTAGCTCCCAAGGAAAGTAATTACTATAGCAACCAACACATCCGAATGGCTCTTCGGCTGCTACTGAGACACAAACAACTTGTGCACAAAGGCACATCTGAAACGTGCTGTGTGAAGTGTTCTCGGGTAGCTGTGTTTTTTAAAAAGCTTTATAAAATGTGTGTAACTGGCTCCTGATAAATGACTGCCAGAATAACAGCAAGCAATTGTACTATGCCATAATCCTAAAATAACCTAGTCAATGGCTCAGTATATTTGCCCCTGAAGAGATGAGCTTTTTTTGCTTTTTCATCTTTGCAGTGCAGGCTCCATTTTAAGCCTGTGTGCTGGGAAGTACCCAGCAGAGCTGAAGATACATTCAATAAACAGACAATAAAAAGGTGAGGGGAATGTCTCCCCTTTTGTTCTGTGTACCAATGCAAACTCCCTGGAGGCTTTAGTGCCAGCTCGTCCCCTCAGGCTTACACAAAGTTTGTTGGAAAAAGGGGATTTAATTACAGCCTTGTAATTCTGGAGGGTGTAACAAGTGATGTCTGCGTTCTTTCCTGTGTCTGTGCAGCAACCAGCCCCAACAGACCCCATCTCCAGCTGCGGTGCTGTGTACATTACTGTTGCTATCAGTGAATAAGGAAGCTTCTTGGGCAACAGCAATCTGTAATCATCGGCCATTGCTTAAGTATTACAGCATTTGGAGCATCTTGGTCACCTTCAAATCAAAATGCTGCTGGTGTAATAACAGCTTGATCGTTTCTGGGCTCTGCATGCAAAACTGCACCACTTCATGGAGCTGAGACAAACAGTTTACGTTCCCCAAAACGAGACCTGGTCCAAGCAACCTGGCCCAGGAGTTCTGTCCAAAGATTCCCCACAAGGCAGATACAGACATGTCACCTATCTCAAGGATGGTGAGTGGCATTAATGTCACATTCTTCCTCCGTTACACAAGGCAGCTCTGCTGAAAATGGGGGTTATGGATCTGGGTAACTCAGAACAGAGTTGGATCCTGTAAGTGAGCACAACACGTCCCTTCACAAACCTGAATTGCCTTTTAAGATTTTTTTTCATCAGTTGAGTCCTAAAGTCTTGTTCTGGGTCCAGAATAAACTGAAAATCACAACTGTGTTTAAAATAAAGACAAAATTAAGGAAGGAAGTGTAGTGATGTAATTTATGTCTTAGGACCAATCAAAAAAGGATCTTGTGATAGCAGGTACCGCACAACAGAGAGTTTTGGTTGACTGTAGCCTTATAAGCAAAGTAATTTTATTTTGGATTAAAGAAAAACATCTGAAAAAAGCACAAAACTAAAGTATCCATAAGAAAATAGCACAAGCATGTGTAAAATCCAATGCCTCGCTTCTGCCTTGCAAAACAGTAGCTGCCACGCAGGGACCTAGAATTTCCAAGCTGCTGATCCCAGGGAAATAAATTCTCCTCTGTAATTTTTGTCATAACAAGTATGGATCCCTCTCAAAAAAAAAAAAACCAACCCAAACTGTTCTTTTTCACAGTGTGCCTTTTTATTAGCTTTTTGGTGCAGGAAAGACAGGACCATTCACTCACAAGCTGACTTCCCAGTTCACCTTTGCTACTAAACAGAAATCTCTTTGCCTGGTTTAAAGGAGCAGGGGCCAGGCTTCTGGGCAGCACATAACCTGCCTTCATGCCATGCCTCTGCTATACCTGCAGGGTCACTGGCTGTAGTAGAGTGGATAAACCTTGTTCCTCACAAACATTTTGGGTTTGGGGTTGCGAAAGGCTGCTGCAGTACCTTTTTGGTGAGAGCGAGGGGAGATACGGAGAAGAGAGCTAGTGCACTGCCCAGCTACTTGTGCAGAGCCGCAAGGCAAAGAAGTGAAACCAAAGTCTTGGAGATGTGCAGCAAGCTTTTCTGAATGCTCACCAGCTGTGGAAGTGCCCTGCTGCCAATGTCAGGCATGTTCAGGCCCAGTACTGCAGTTTTCTTCTGGGAAGAAAGAAGAGAAAAATGCAAGGAGCTTGCATTTGACCCTCACTGTAAGCAAAGCTCAGTGCCACAGTGAATAAGGCCTGAAACAAACTCTCTCTTAAAAATAGGAATGACCAGAAAGAAAATCCCCCATTCGCCAGAGGTAGACAGGTAGGACACACGCAAAGGCGTGTGCATGAGAAATCCTTTAGGTAATGAAGCAGGACTCTTGAAGTACTTTGCTCAAATCCTGAAGCTGACATTGCTCCTCTGCTTCATGCAAGATTCAGTCTTATGCAAGCTGGTTTCTTTTCTGGTTTATCTGTCAGCTTGAAAATTGGGTGGATGGTTCATGAACAGATTTGTCTGTGGTATTGCTTTTGCATCCGCGCAGTCTTAGATGTCACTGAGGCTTGAGTGATCTTGCATCTATGAAGGTATGTGAGAAAATGAAAGAGCATGCATGACTATTATATCAGACAGAGTTGGATCTGGACCTTCTCTGGTGTGAATCTGGCGCTGTTGTAATCTAACACAATCTGGCCGCTGTCGTTAGAGACAACAAAAAATGTTTTTACAAATATATTAATGACAAGAAGGGAGGCAAGGAGAATCTCCATCCTTTATTGGATGCAGAGGGAAACATTGTCACTGAGGATGAGGAAAAGGCTGAGGTACTTAATGCCTTCTTTGCCTCAGTCTTTAACAGGCAGACCAGTTATCCTCAGGGTACTCGGCCCCCTGAGCTGGAAGACAGGGACGGCGAGCAGGATGAACCCCCCATAATCCAAGAGGAAGCAATGATTCTTACTATTCCAGTTTGTTACATGTAACATGAAGCCTTTTATCTTCATAATAGCAGTGCGTGGACAAACTGACGGCACATTTGAACAGTCGCTTAAGCATGACATACGAGGAAACTTGTTTATACAAAAATAACTGAAGTGCATCAACGGTCAAGATTAAGTTTTAAGCATTCCCTTTATCTTCCAGATAGAAAAGTACTACAAGAAAGATTAAACCAATGAACCAAACTAAAAAAAATCAAAGCATCAATGTAAAGAAAATAAACAGTTATAAAAGTCTAACTGAAAACTGTAGAAAAGGAGGATGCAAATTGTAACAATCATCCTTGCTTCCATGCTGGAAGTATTTGCTGTGCATGAGGAGAAGTCGGCAATTTTCCTCCTCCTTCAGACATACAATAGCAAAGATAGAGCTTGAGCAATTTTCTAAAATAATTAAACAACAGGTGTGTAGGTTGTCTTGTTTCTAGCCCTTTCATATTGTTATTGTGCTACATTGAAAGCTTCTTACAGCTAGCACTTCACTGTGTGCCTTTTCTTCCAGATGCAAAAACATAGTTTATTAGCTTGTGAAACATCTGCATGTTTTTACAAAGGCTGGTTCAAGCAAAGAAATCAAAGTGAGCAACGTAAGTAGAAGAATTAAACTGGGGCTTTACATTATTATTATGACAACTGTGTGAAGAAAAAAAATGCTAAAAGTTCTCCAGTCCATACATAAAGTGTCAAGGTGTTCAGTCCCTTGGCAAACAAATGCTAACTAGCACATAGAGTATTAACAAGTTAAAACACAGTATACTTTATTTCTCCCGTGATATTCCATCATTCTGTTTTGCAAGGATTTCATATAAGCTTTACTTTGCTTCTCACTTTTGTTCCTACCTTCCTCAACCATAACAGAGTTTCAGGTTTGAAAGATCTGGAGCGTGCCTGGCGGAAAAGGACCTGGGGGTGTTGGTCGACAGCCGGCTGACCATGAGCCGGCAGTGTGCCCAGGTGGCCAAGAGGGCCAATGGCATCCTGGCCTGTATCAGAAATAGTGTGGCCAGCAGGAGTAGGGAAGTGATTGTGCCCCTGTACTCGGCACTGGTGAGGCCGCACCTCGAAGACTATGTTCAGTTTTGGGCCCCTCACTACAAGAAGGACGTTGAGGTGCTGGAGCGGGTCCAGAGAAGTGCACCAGAGAAGGGCAACGAGGCTGGTGAGGGGTCTGGAGAACAAGTCTTATGAGGAGCGGCTGGGGGAGCTGGGGTTGTTTAGCCTGGAGAAAAGGAGGCTGAGGGGAGACCTCATTGCTCTCTACAACTACCTGAAAGGAGGTTGTAGCGAGGTGGGTGTCGGTCTCTTCTCCCAAGTAACTGGCGAAAGGACGAGAGGAAATGGCCTCAAGTTGCGCCAGGGGAGGTTTAGATTGGATGTGAGGAAAAATTTCTTTACTGAAAGAGTGGTTAAACGTTGGAACAGGCTGGGCCGGGAGCGGGTTGAGTCACCATCCCTGGAAGTATTTAAAAGACGGGTAGATGAGGCGCTTAGGGACATGGTTTAGTGGGCATGGTGGTGTTGGGTTGACGGTTGGACTCGATGATCTTAGTCCAATCTTACAACCTTAATGATTCTATGATTCTATGAATCAGAGAAGTAAACCAAAATGGCAGCTCCTGTCGTGTTAAAAAACTACACCTTAATGAAAACCTGTCTTTGAGAAGCAGAAATATCTGGAGAAGCATGTTAAGAGAGAGGTGTTGAGAGAGCCAAGGTGCTAAGGGGTGAGCTTCTGGGAATGCTTTGCATGTGAAAACACTTCATGAATCAGTTATGAATGCGGCTGCCCTCTCTTCCACCTGCCAGGAGCCTTCCTCACTCCAAACAAAGTTTGTGCTGCTCCCCAGCCTGTTTCAAACAGGAGGTGGTATTGATGAGCAGTAAATGGCATGTTTACTTGCAGTGTTGTTTTCAGATAGAGAGCACTAGTTGTGAAGGTGCAGAAGGAAACACAGGAACCGCTGTTTGTGTTACGCTGCAAACAGGAGGCCATCAACAAAGAAGCGCAGGTTTCAAAACCACCTCTGCTCAGCCCCGGGTGGGAGGTTTTGTTTCTGTATCGGCTTGGAATCCATAGTTTGTCTTGTGATTGCTGTGTTATAAATGAATATTTAGCAGCCACTGGTTGATTGATTGAGTTTTTTTGGTGGCGGTTCTTGGAATTACTGGTTCTTTGAACAAATCTGAAAATGGGCCCTCATAAAAACGTAACAATATCAAATTGTAGTGAAGTTGTTTCGCCTTGCACTTGAGTCTTGCCAAGAGATGTCAAAAATGTGCACACACATTACTTAAATGTTGCTAGGGTTTTCCCGCAAACTGAAGTTGCCTGCAGAGTCCTGAGACAGACAGGAGAAGTTGGTATTTCAAAAGATGATGATTTTTAATGGAGTCTGTGTCAGGGCCACGTGAACATGACTTTGAGAATAACACCTGGCCAGCAAATGCCCTGAGCCTGATTTACAGCTTCGTCAGCAGGCGCTAGACCTGCCTTGTGCCTCTCGTGGAGGGGCTAAGCGGGGGACATAAAGGGAGGAAACAGCATTTTGTCGTGTCATACTTTGCAAGGGCCCTGAAAGCTGTGGCAGTGTAATGAATGTGGGGGAGAAGAGCTGGTGGCAGTGATGCTCTGTCCTCCGAAAGCCTGAACGTGCAGGCTGGCAGCAGCACTGCCTGGCCCCAGCAGCACAAGCCTGAGCACATGCAGCCTTGCTCCCTCTTTATGGCATCCTTCTCTCTCTCCTCCGCCACCTCTAGCTGACCAGATGAAGAAGGCCGCTGCCCTCGGCACCTCTCCACGCTCCACCGCATCCCTCCATGGCTGCGCTGCTGCTTGCCGGCATGCCATCCACCCAGCCGGAGTTGCGGGGGGTCGTCAAATGAGCTACGTTCTGCCG
>NW_008824052.1:586816-598947 GCF_000699105.1 Pygoscelis adeliae
TCCGCCGAGCGGGAGTGGGGGGGATTAGCTGATGCACGACGTAACTCCTCCCAGCGCTGGAAGGCAATCATGTGATTTTTATGACTGCTCTCCAGAACTGTGTTTGCTCTGCTCCCAGCCACCATTGCTTCCTCCTGAGCGTCCTTCCTTCCCCGGCAGGGCTGCAGCTCCTGCAGGCAGTGCCGGGGGCCAGGTTTTGGCAAGCAATGACAGAAGTGAAGAGAGAGGTGTTCGGGCAGATGCCCCGGGCGGAAGGAGGAGGAGTGGTGGAAAAGTTCATCTTAAAGTCAGACAGCATGAAAGTGGAGATCCTGTCCTTAGGGTGCATAATCGCCGCTCTGGAGACAAAAGGCAGGGATGGGGAGTTTTCAGATGTTGTCCTAGGCTTTGACACTTTGGAAGGTGGGTCTAACTCTGTTTCTTTAAAAAAAAAAAATTAAAAAAAATCAGGCAATTTAACCACCGTTTTCTGGTTTATTGCCACATTGCATGATCTGCTTCTAAGGGTCCCCTCCAAATCGTGGGCTGAATAAATACGACTCCTGCTGCCTGTCCTGGGCTCAGTGGTGGATGGGGAACAGGGACACTGGTGGCTCCAGGTTGTAGTGTGCCCCTCTAACGGGGCGGCTCTGTGTCATTCTTTGACCAGCAGTGACAGAGGCCTTTTCTGCAAATCTGCAAAGAATACAAGATCCCATCAGGCTGTTCTAATCGAAGATGTGCATGACTAGTGAGCTGTGTGTCCTGTGAAACATCAGGACTGCAGTCACCTATTTAGTACTGGGGGGAAGCAGACACCTCTGAGTCTGTAAACACACCTGGAGACCACCCATCCTGTCCCAATCCTTCCATTTAACTGCGCTTTTTTTCCGGCCAGGTTACATGAGGGAGCACCCCTACTTCGGCGCCACTGTGGGGCGTGTGGCCAACAGGATTGCGAAGGGGAGGTTCACCGTGGACGGGAAGGAGTATCAGCTGTTCCTCAACAATGGGCCCAACAGCCTGCATGGAGGAGCCAGGGGATTTGACAAGGTGAAAATCAGGCTGGCGGGTCCCGCTGTCCTCTGGCACACAGCCTGTGGGGTTGTGGCAGGAGGATGTGATGTCTTGACTCCTGACCCTGTAGCATTTTCTGGTGGTTATTGCATTGAATCAGCTCCCAGAAAGTGCTGTGAGTGCAGGAACGGGGGGCAGTGAGACCCTGTGAGGTGCTGGGTCAGCTTGTCTTTGCCCGGGTGGCTTAGCAGGGCTCACTTATGTCATCCTGGGATGCCATGCAGAGGGTTGCTGTGCTTCCTCTGCATTACTGCAGCCCTGAGGCCTCGTGAGCCCAGTTCTGACAGGGTTGTCCTGGAGCGAGGTGCTGCTCCCACAGAGCCTGGGTTAGGACACAGTGGTGAGGACCCAGCCTCACCACCCCAGAGTGGGTGCTGTAGTTGTCCCAGTGCCCAAAGAAAGTTTCCTGGGGAACAGTGATCCATGCAGGCTCATTTGCGCATGTGGTTTCAAGGCTGTTACCCACCCAGATCTCCTCCCAGAGTCAGAAGGTTTGCAGAAACTGAATATCATTGCTGCTTGCTTTTGACAGCACTCCCAAGAACGGGGAGAGCAGGGTGGTGCTGCGGGTTCAGTGTGGTTATTGCATTAACCCCTTCAGTGCCGCTTTCATCCCAGTGACGACATGCCCTGGGCTCGTGCTCTGACTCACAGCAGCGGGTGACTAGATCACACCTGCAAAATGCCCCAGCATCGCTGTGTCCCCCCCCCAGCCCTTCCCTGTGACTTCCCGAGATAAAATAACCTTTCCCTGGCCCCAGGGCACTCAACCCTTCCTATCTTCTCCCAAGAGCTGCTGCTGAAGTCCAGATACCATCCATGCACTACAAGTGGTAAGAGCAGCAGAGCATCTCCTCTCTTGAAAGCCTTGCTGATAACCCTGCTGATTGCATAGCAGGCTCAGAAGTCTCTGCTTTCCTGAAGCCTTGGGCTTTGTCGGATCAAAATGCATTTGTAACCAGCAAGTAGCTGATCCACCATTTCCCCAGAGGAACACATGTGAATGTGCTGGTGCAGCTGCTTTCCCGAGTTAATGTTTTGTTTCGTGAAAGGACATCCAGGCTGATGGGGCAAAAGTCAGAGCGTCTGGAAAACAGCTCACTTCTGGGCAGCGCAGTGTGAACTGGCATCAGATCGGGATCAAACATTCCTCAGCAGCCTTAGAAGAAAGGGAGTACTGGGGTGACTTGGCTGTTGTACCCCCAAAGAGGACAATTTGGTTTAAAGTTTCTTTATACGCCCTTACCCCCTGTGAGCTGGAGCTGAAAACATGCACTCCTTTGCACCTGGGGCTTCCAGGCTGTCTTCTGCAGACGGGGGACGTGGTCTCGTCTGCTGCCTCTTCCCCTTGCTTGCTGAAGGCACGCCAACTTGGTGGGGACAAGGCAGCGACACCCCCAGCCAGGGCTTTGTGTCCTCCAGCCCATGGGGCACGCTCGGGCACCTGCTCAAGACCCCCTCCAGCCAGGTAACGGTCACTGTGCAGAGACCTGTGGTCAGACCTAACAAAAACAAGACATGCTGGCTCTTGGCTATCACTATCTTGGCCATCTTGTCGGTTTTTCCTGATCTTGCAGACCTCGGTGCTGCAGTCAGTGCGTGGTCTGATGACAAGGAAGCTTGCAGCCATGCTTACATGGCAGCAATATCTGACCATGCTGCTGGAGGACTGGGGGACTTTCGAAAATAACCCTCAGCTTTAAAAAATAGTGATATCTGTATGCTTACTGGCCTTTAATAGCTTTTTCTTTGAAGAACTTAAATAGAAACTCATATATAAAACCACAGTGTCCCACAGCAGTGGGAGCTTCAGTCGAACTGCATTTGGTGCAGGAGGACCTGCTCTGCAGCCTGGTTATCACATTTGGCACCCTCAGTTCCTGTGTTTGGTGAAAATGTTGGCTTTTGACAAGTGCCCCGAGTTTGTGATCTCTGCACAGGACATGAAAGGGGTCATCTCAAAAGCATTATCTGGCCCCTGCACCTAGATCTGTCCTCTTTGATTAGACAGTAACTATTCCTTAGGTAGATGCAAAGCTCCAGAGACTGGCTGCCTCACCTCTTGTCACACATCCTTCCTGCAAGGGGCTGAGACATCTGCTTAGCATCAGGTCCACAGCCAGGGTCAAACAGGCTGTCTGGGCAGCTAAATTTACAGTTTGCTGGTTTGCTTCGCTCACCAGCAGTTTTGGCTCCAAGCAGAGCCCTGGTCTCTGGCAGGGGCAAGAAACGGAGAGGTCCCTGTTCTCTGGATCAGCACTGACGTGTGGATGTATCTGGCAATACATGTGGTACTATTTAACTCAACCCCAGCCCCTAAGCAGGAGCTCCCAGTGTGTATTTATGTTGTCCTAGAAACCAGCCCCGAGTTAGCTGAGGGAAGGGCAGCAGCTTGTTGAGGCGATGTTGCACACGAGGAGATCCATGGGAGGGGGAATAAGTCCAGCTGCAGGGCAAAAATCAAATGCATGGACCCTCTTAGACATGGAGTAACAGAGACTGGGACAGACCCCATCAGAGCAAACTGCCTCGTTTGTTTTGCTGCTTGTTGGAAAACTTGTTCCCTGCTGCTGGCCCTGGCTGACCAAGAACAGGCTGGTACTTGTGTTTTCTCCCACTTCCCTTTTTCTTTTTCAACAAGGGGGTATTGTTTTTTAGTCCTTCATAGGGAGAAAAAGATTACTTGGGCTTTTTTTTTGTTTTCTTCTAGGAGCAAGAGCAGGAAAGATAATTGAAAAAAACTTTGTTTCAGTGCATCATTCCTTGAGTACCTTTTGTCCCTGGGTTCAGCCCAGCCTGGGGCAGGAGGGAAAGGCACCGTGTTTCCCATGACTGTCCCACCAACGGCACGCTCCTTGCAGGTTCTCTGGAGCCCCCAGGTCCTCCCAAATGGCGTCTGTTTCTTCCGGCTCAGCCCCGACGGTGAGGAAGGCTACCCCGGTGACCTGAAAGTCTGGGTGACCTACACGCTCAGCGGTGGGGAGCTGGCCATCAACTATCGAGCCCAGACCAGCAAGACGACACCCATCAACCTGACAAACCATGCGTACTTCAACCTCGCAGGGCAGGTAAGCATGGGGAGATGAACCCTGTGGAGGGACACTGTGCAGGGGAAGAAAGCCTGGGCACCCATGGAATGATCCATGGGCTTCCCATGGGATCACTGGGACCAACATGCTGGTCTGGGGGCACAGCAATGGGAGTTGTCTCTATGCATCATGGGCTGCATGCAGCCTACGAACTGGGACAGGACTGAATCACATAGGCTTCAACTGAAGACGCGTTATCCCAGTGCGTCGTGAACAGAGACATCCCATCATGAATATTAGCTCTCCTTTTGTGTGTAACTGGAGAGTTCTCTCCTGGTCCCTCAGGAAGATTACAGAGGAGGTGCAGAACTGTCATGCCCTAGTGATGGACTGTCATTTCTTAGCTGTCTTCTGTTGGTGCTTCTGAGACAACGTACTGAACCCTTGTGTGGATGGTGCAGCTGAGATCGGGGCCTGTGGTGCCAGTCAGAGTCAGTGCAGCACTGAAATACCCAGGTCAAAATGGGGAGGAGAAACATCTTGGAAAGGGGATGTGAGGCGGCCATGGTTGCAGAGTGCGGCAGTAGCAGAGTGCAGAGGGCTCCCACACACCAGTCCAGGATCCTGCCAACTAGATGGGCACTGTATTGCAGCTGTGTTTTAGTCTCACCCTGTTTATAACTGGGCTTGGAGGAAAAGGATCTGGGAAATAAAATGTTGCTGGGCAGAGCGATAGGATGGGACAGTGCAGTCACACTTGGAGGTGAGACAAAGACCCTTAAAAGTGTTAGTGAGAGACATCCCAGCCCCTCTGTGCAGGAGGTCTGCTCAGGCTACTGCCCTAATAATGGCTGTGGAGTTGTTAGTTTACCCTCCGTTTGTCCTCCCAGCAGTACAGTAATATCAACACCTACAGCATGCAACTCAGGCATGTTTCGAGAGGAACGGGAAACCTTTGGGTATTAAATTGCTGCTCAGATTAGACAGTGACATGCAGGCTCAGCTTTGATCCTGCTCCCCTTCCAGCCCAGCAGGTTCTCTGCCAGCATCCCCGAGGCTGCAGGAGCGGAAGAGGAGCGCAACCCCCCCGCGCTGCAGGAGATGAGCCAGGAGGATGGGTTGCACTTCCCCACGCTTACTTCCTTCCCCTTTTGCCCGCCACTGTGTGCTCAGCAACCAGCATGTTTTGGCTGGTTGATCTGCAGGGTGGCAGTGCTTGGTGAGGTACAAGTTCAGACTGATAATCTCAGCCCTGCAGGATTTACAGCTCCTAGGTCCCATGCAGGTTTTTGCCTGTGCTGGTACCTTTGTCCTGTGCCCAGGGTCAAGGTGGGATGATGGCCAGGAGGCCCCCCAGGCACTACCAGATCAGCTGTAGCACCACCATGAGCAGTCAGTTCCCAGGTGTGCTTAGGGCTGCCCAAATGGTGGAAGGGTCATCCCAGTATTTCCCATCCTCCTGCAGGGCTCACAGGATATCTACAACCACGAAATTTCTATTGAAGCAGATTCCTACCTGCCTATGGACGAGACCAAGATCCCTACTGGTGGGTAGTGCAACACCTGCAGCACATGGTGAAGACGGCTTTACAGATGAGTGTTTGTGGGTATCGGGGAGCAGCACTGCTCGGCAAGGGGGAACACACCAGGACCCAGGGGACCCCAGGCACAGCAGAACCCTCACCCATGGGCACAGTCCCACAGCACCTGAGCAGAGTGGGCAGAGCCAGGTGCTGGTAACGGGGTCCATCACCAGCCCCAGACCTGGAGAGGGGGTGGACCAGGGTCCATCCAGGGGGTGTAGGCAGGAGCAGCAGGAAATGGGGCCAGAGGCAAGTGGGATGTGAGGCTGCAACGTGGGTCCAAGGGGCCCATCAGGAGACAAGCTACCTATGACACAGCACCAAAGCATGTCCCTCCAGACCTGTTTGGCCAGCATTTCCCTGCAGGCCAATCCATTGTTCCCAGAGCCAGTGGGGCCACCAGAGAGGGTCACTCAGCACTTTGAGAGCTGGGATTGGCCTGGGGTTTCCCTGCTTTGCTTCCTCCAGCAGCGTTCAGCTTTATCATACTTCTCTACTGGGATTTTCCACGTGATGTCAAGGTTTTACTTCCACAGATCTTATTTCCATAAGATCAGCCCATGCTCAAAGTCCACAGAAAGCAGGAGAATTTGTTTCTTAAGCCCAGTAAAATGTGGGAGATGCAAACAGCATGCTCCAGGCACAGGGCTGCTGTTGATAAATATGATGGCACACCAGGACATGGTCAGACTCCCTGATCTGGGGGGCAGCTCCCAGGCCCAGTGCTGAGCTCTAGACCTGCTGGGATCTCTGGTGCTTGGGAGCCCAGCATCGTCCTTCCCTGCAAGAGCTGAGCCATCAGTTCCATCATCCAGATGGGAGACCTGGTGCTACTGGCTGGGAGGCTGAAGACACAAAAGCAACACTTTTCTTTCCTGTCTTTAATGTCCTGCATGGCTAAAAGAGGAAAGCCAGTTACGGAAAACAGCATGTTTTGCATGCTAAGCAGGTTAATTAAACAAAGGTGGTATTGCTGCTGTCTCCAGCCTCAGTGTGGAGAAGCGAGCTGGCAGCCTCTTGCACCCGGTCTTGATTCAGGGGGTAAAAAGGAGAAAACAGGGCTTTCTAGTTTTCTTTTTTTTTTCCCCCCACCACTTCCGCTCTGTTCCTCCCCATAAATGATTGAGCTGCTAAATTAAATAATCTGAACAAGCTGGGACAGGGAACACATTCCCCGTACCCGCAGGAAAGGCAGCACCAAACACATGCACTCGGCAATGGTCCCACTGCTAACAAGGGGGCACCTTGCTTTGGGTGGCTTGACTCCAACCCTCCCACCCACTTCTCACTTAGCGTAAGTGACTGTGCTGAGTTGCAGTTAAGAGTTGATCTAATTGCAAAATGAATCTGATACCAAGTTTTATTGTTTTTAAGAATGAAAAGCATTATTTAAGAAAAAAAGCTGCATTTGGCTTAATTTTTGAAAAATGTAAAATAGATTAAAATAATCAAAAAAGTGGACTTCTAGATTTGCTCCTAAATGATGGCTTTTCATCCAGCCTGAATGGCTTAGAGGAATGGAGGCCATCAGAGTGCAGATGCTGAGCCATGGCAGGCGAGGATGCCATGCCATGCCGGAGGTCTTTGGAGGACAGAGTAGTGACAGGAGCACCAGGCGGCCGGTCTGGGGCATGAATGCCGGGAAGGCTGTGCTCTTGGGTGCAGCCAGCATCAACGGAAGAGAAACTGGGTGTGGGGAGGGTTGTGTGCTTGAGGGCTGCGTGAGCCCGCGGGGATGTTTCTGGTAAGTGTAGGCTCTGCTGGAAATGGCAGGGCTTGTTTCCCTGATGCTGTTGCGGGCCTGCTTTGCTGAGTGCACCTTCTGACTTCAGGAGGGAGAGGAAGAGAGGCTTTAAAAAGCAAAAAAAAAAAGAAAGCAAGAAAGCTTTTTAGCTCAGGTGTTTGCTAAAACCAGGGTTACGTCTGTGTTCGTGAACCAAAACCACTGTGTGTACATGCATCGGCTTGCACCTGGAGGAGTGGGTCTCCCAGTCCAGGTGGCTTTTACTAGGCTTGGTGTGTCATGCCTGGGCTCAAGCTGGGAAAGAGCTTAAGGCCGTACCAAGCCTACTGCCCTGCTTCTCCCCACTGCTTTCACCATGGAGCTGTTTCACTTTTTAATTGCGGCAGGCTAGCTGCCCCTGCTTTTTGCAGTTCCCTCTTGGTGTTTTGGGTAAATGTAGCCTTTGAAGCTGATAAAACTGTCTATAGTCTTAGCCCTGGGGTGAAGATGAGATTTGTGCAACTATTAGAGACAGAGCCCTTGTATGCAATGGCTGCTGTATTTTACCTAAGTGCGTAAATCAAAATGTTTCTTTTTTTTTCAAGGTGTTTTTCCGCCCCACAGCTGAATTCAGTAAATGCGCTCCTTTTAGATAGGATCAGAAGCCACAGAAATGTGCTGTTTGTCAGATGGAGACTGGTATTTCTCAAGGTTTGCAGAGCAAAACCAGTGCAGAGCTGCAGCCGAGCTGGGCGTGTGACTGCAGCAAGCAGAGCACAAGCACATGGTGCCAGCAGCGGGGCTGGGATGCCTGCCTGCCACCATTCCCAACATTGGCAGCTGCCTGCTGACCCTTGGAAACCTCTCCCTTTAGAGAGGGGTAGAAAAATGTGACTTTAGGGAAAAAAAAAACCTCGCCTGCCCTTCCTTTCTCACCTCCCCCATGCAAAACCCCTTGCCTTTGGGTTGGGATCGCTGTGTTTTGCACCGCGTTTAGTATGTCTTAGGGTTGTTCTCACTGCAAGAGCTTTATCACAGGATGCTGCATCCCCACATCAGGCCTTAAAAAAAGACTTGAGAGAAAATGCTGGTTTTATTGTCTTAAACCTTTTCTTCCTGAAACAATGCCCTGAGGCAGGAGGGGGACTGGTCCCAGTATACAGCCCATATTCACCATCCTGGCAGGTGGGCCACCTTCGTGGCCATCTCACAGATGTTTGTTCAGAGATCTGGGAGGATTCATTTATTCAGAGAGTGATAGTATATGTATATAAATCTTATGCGTATATAAATACTAATAGCTAATAAGTTTTGGGTTTATATTAATTAGCTTGTATAGTTACATATACAAGCCCCCCCCTCTTGTTTTCTGGCTCCTTGGCTTTGCTTTGTCCCAGCTAAGCACAGCAGTGACCCTGGGGGCTGCCGGCTCTGCTGGGGGTCAAGGTGGTGATGTCTCAGCCCAAGTCACAGTGGCCACAAGGCAAGCTTGGGCACCGCAATGAGACAAGGATCACAAATGGCTTAAAACCCTCAGCTCCCCAAAGCAAGGGATCTCAACCCTGCACAGGGGCCAGCGCCACAGGTATTTGCTGGCACGTGAGTGAGCGGCTGACACCGCTGTTCTCCTTGCCCAGGGGAGGTGGCCACCGTGCAGGGCACCAGCTTCGATCTCCGGCAGCCCGTGGAGCTGGGGAAGCACTTGCAGAAGTTTCACCTGGATGGCTTCGACCACAACTTCTGCCTGCAGCAGGCGCAGGCTCGACGCCTTGTGGCCAGGTAGGCTGGGACCTCGGCAGGGGTCCCCCACCCCTGGAGTCGCGGGGCGCCCATTTGGCCAGCCCCTTGACATCCTCCACCGGCATCTCCCCAGGGCTCGCCACCCACCCACTGGCAGGGCCATGGAAGTTCACACCACCCAACCTGGCATCCAGTTTTACACTGGGAACGACCTGGATGGCTCCCTGAGGGGCAAAGGCGCTGTTGCATACCCCAAGCACTCGGCTTTCTGCCTGGAAACCCAGAACTGGCCCGACGCTGTCAACAAGGTGAGCCATCCCCCACACCCCTGGGAGCTGCTTGGGTCCTGTGGCAGGGGACCGTACCACCATCCCCCATGTCTCTGGGGCGTTAAATATATGAACGGAGTCCATTTGGCGAGGGGATGCTTTGTGGACACCAGAACTGAGGCAGGCACAGGTCACAGCATCCTGCGGCATTAGGCAGGGGTCAACCAGCGCAGCGGGGACCGGCCCCACGCAGCGCAGCTTCCCAAGGGCATGGGGTCTAGAGCAGAAGACCCCACCGGGGCCTTGCCACGTCCTCCCCACGGGGCCTGAATTCAACTGGGGGAGCACTCAGCCAGCCAGCAAGTAACAGGCCGCTGGAAATGCCCAGGGGGGAGCCGTGGGACGCTGCCCCAGGAAGGCCGAGGGGATGCGGCCGTGCCCTCAAGACCCTTTCTAGTCCCACGGTGTGCGCTCACAATCAGTGACGTGCTGCTGCCTCTCCCCAGCCCCACTTCCCCAGTGCCCTACTCCGGCCAGGAGAGGAATACAACCACACCACATGGCTTGTGTTCAACGCCGCTTAAGGAGAGGGGATGCTGACTCCTACCACCGAGAGGGGTAAGTGCCTCTAGCAGGTTAGCCAGAAATCCCGCCAGGTGCTGAACGGCGCTTTCAAACTACCTTGGGTGATGCATCCCATTTGGGAACTTTTTTCCTCCTCTGTGGTTTTCACCCATGGTTTCTGCTGGCTTTAACTCCTGTCACCACCTCTGCTGCTATCTGGTCTGTGCAAAGCTCTCACCCTCTGTCCAGCCTCACCCTGGGCATTAGGTTTTGTTTCGCAGTAACAATGCACTGAAAACACCTTGTTTAGGGAGATGGCATGTTGCAGCTCAAACTACAGCAGGAGAATACCTGGTAATATTCATGTGGAGCACGTGGGAAGGCTGATAAAGTTGTGGTTGTTCATTACAACATCAGCTATTCCCAGCAAAGTGCTCTGGGCTGTGCTGGCTGCTGTTCTCTCCCTGGCACTGACCTGCCCCACAGCTCATCAAAGGGTGCCCTGCCCTTCCCGTGCCGGGCAACAGGGCAGCCCTCGCGGCTGGAGCCACCAAGATAGCAGCATTGCGATGGCACGAGTATGCAGTGGTCACGCAGAATAGCTTTGCGGAGAACGGTGTGCTGGGATTATCCCAGCTGGCCGCCCTGGCTCCTCTGGCTTAACTCCTAATTTGAAGCCAGCAGCGACAGCTGCACGAGAGCGTCTTCTGTGCTATGCCTTGACTGCTGAAGTGAAGTGGTTGCATCCATCTATAGTCCTGAATATACAACTGCAGGAGGAAAACCATCATCTTAATGGTGTGTTTCCACGTGAAATACGTATCATCCCCAACACGCTGTAACGGGCCTGTCTGATGAAAACCTCCACGTTTCTGAGGTTTCATAAAAAATTGGCAAAAGCCAGGGGGATGGCAGGGCCATCATACTAGGGAGCTGGTACCCCTCTCCCCAGTGACACAGGGGCAGCCAGCCCTTGGGCCAGGCACCCCGTGCAAGGCACCGCAGCCTGACTCCCACCTTCTCCTGCCGTGCTGCTGCCGAAGGGGCTGCACAAGCCCTGGCTCCCGCCGGCAGATTGTGGCCAGGGCCCGCAGCACTCCAGCACGTTTGCTCGGCTGCAGAGCTGCAGGAATGATTTTGCCCCCAGTGGAAGTGCCTGGCCATTGGGCACACAAACGTGGCAGACTGTCACGGTCAGTTCTGCCACCCTGACCCCCAAAACGAGCACCCCGCTATTCTCCTGCGATGCCCTGAGTGCACGGATGCGCATAGTGGTCACAGGTTACGTGGCTGCAGTTCATACTGTGTAAGGGCTGGTATCATTCGGAGAATAAAGCCCCGCTGATCCAAGCTCAGGAAATGCTAGGTTGCAAACCAGGGGCGGAAGCACCATCACCCCTATGAGGGTGGGGTTTGCCCACCGCAGTAGGGACCTCGGGTACACATCCCCTTGCCCCCCACCCCCAGCCAGGCTGTGCAGGGTGCGCACACATGTGGCAGTGCACTCCCCGCCTCCCCACATAAGCAATGACCCTCAGTGGGGGTTGAGATGGCTGCGTCCAGCTTAGGCTGGACTTCAGGGACGGATAGCAACACGGTAGCCAAGGGCTACCTGGAGCAGTGACCCAAACGTCTTGCTGATACGCAATTATGACTGTAAGTCAATCATCTTACTCTATAAATAGTGGACAGCCCAGGGCCCGTTGAAGTCCCCTGCACGGCAGCAGACTGCATGGCGGGACCTCCCCGTGAGTAGGGACGCCTCTCAAGGTTACTCCTCGAGGTTGAGAGATTCCTTGCCGCAACAGATCCTCGGTTAAGTGACTAATAGCACGCTAAACTTTGAAATCTTAACTAAGTGATATAAAGGATTAATTGCGCATGTATAATCCTTCAGACATAAACCGTTGACCAAGTCTGGGACTAGATCTGGATCCAGCTGCACCTAGACTCCTCTCTGAGAAGGAGTTTAGGAAGCAAGGAGGTCCTTTCTGAACCTCATGACTCAATGGGAGGGTATCCCTGACAGTTTTCATAAATCATAGAATAGTTTGGGTTGGAAGAGACCTCTAAAGGTCATCTAGTCTGACTCCCCTGCCATGGGCAGGGACATCTTCAACTAGATCAGGTTGCTTCGAGACCCGTCCAACCTGACCCCCGCCCACCC